>NW_019416257.1:1749500-1764528 GCF_000390285.2 Anoplophora glabripennis | reverse complement strand
GCCTTTTTTGCAAAAATGGGATAAATAAATGGAATTTTGCAAAAACTATTTGACCGATCGAGCCCATCTTTTGCACATCTCTTAAGGATATAAAAACTCACATTTTGGGAAAGTTTGGTAAGATTTTATTAATTATTTAAAAAGTTATTAACAATTAAAGAAAAAGCACTTTTTCCGTTTAATTTTGCTATAACTTTTTTGTTAATAAAGCAATTTTAACTTATAAAGTCTCATTTTAAAGATGAGTCTCTCTAGATCAAATCATCTGTTGAACTTTTTTGCTAAGATTAATAGTTTTTTTACAATAACGCGTAGAACGAAAATATGACGAATTTTTGACCTATTTGTTGATAAAAAACAATGACACTAAACTTTTTTCATGACCCATTTGATGAGACGCCTCTTGTATTATCATTCCCAAGACTTTCCAACAATAAAATCACGCCCAGTAATTTTTACGAGTTCTCCATAATTTTTCACCTTTATTTCTTGGTCTATAAACCAAACTACGTTTCCACTGTTTAACGATCTTGATTAGTTGTCCATGTCAAGGTAAGTTGCGTTAAATCACCATATTTTGGGTTCCTCTACATGCCTCTGCTCTGTGTCAGTTCTTATGCGAAACACCCTGTAAACTTACCATTTAAAAAAGTCTTTCAAGTTTGTAAACACCCTAAAGGCAATTTTCCTTCACAGTTATTGTTTTATTAAACTAATACACACTTTTATTTTCAGATTAGCGATGAGGTTCAACAATTGTTACAGTCCCTGTATTTTTATTCACGTATTGTTGACGAGCGTCATACTGGGGTGTGTTGGATTTCATTTAACGCAGGTAGTTTTTTAAATATTTATCTTGATTCTTGTTAATAAGTTTTATAACATTTGTTTAAGCAACTGTATTTTTTGGCTTCTACAGGATGAGTCAAATGTAACGTCGCGCCCAGGAATACGTGATAGATAGTATTTTCAAAAGGAAAATGAAGATTTTTTTTCAAAGATGCTTTTTCTTCGAGATACAGCGTGACAGTTTAAAAAAATCTAATTTTTATATTTTTTAATCTACCTACCTGGAAAAGTCGCTTAATATGCAGTAATAAAGCTTAATATGCAGTAATAAAGTAATATGCAGTAAAAAATAAAAATTGTTCACATTTTTCCAAGAAAATTATAATTCTAAATGAAAAATAATCTCTTAATATTTTTCTGTAGCAGTTTTACTGCTAATGCAATTCTTCTTTGTCCCAGAGTACACGGCAATTGAAAATTGTGTTTGTCGTAAACAAATAATAGGTATTAAGTTTTATTTGCGAAATATAAAAAATATAAAAGATTACATTTTTTAACTTGCTGTATCTCAAAGAGGGGACATTCTTAGAAAATTAGAAAATTATTCATATTTACTCTTAAAAATATTATCGCGTGCATTTGGATCCCACGATAATTTGACTCATCCTGTACATTATACTCAACGAATTTCTGAATATTATATAGACTTGTTCATAGATTTTTCTATAAATATAAGATTAACGCCGAATTGGAACCAATACATATATGTATAAAAAAATATTTAAAAGGCAATGCGTTATGAAAATTAAAATGATGTAAAAATCGTACAGCGTTGTATCTAGATAAACGACAAAATGTATAAAGTGGCCTGTTTTCCATTATTTAATGGATTTGGTGAGCTATTAAATGGAAATGCACATTTGGTAAAAATGCGTGGTTCTATAGAATTCGCGGAATGAAACAAAATTAATTTGAAAATTTTTTCAAAGATGCGCATTTTCCATTGATGAATTAAAAGTATTTCGAAATGAATCTGCAAAATTAGTAGCAACTAAACAAAATAAAAGAAACAAAATGAAAGTTGTAGAATTCATACTCTTCAATTGTAATGTATTAAGAACACATAGTTACAAAATATTTTTTTTAGAGTCCCCACTTGCTTACCATTGGAATATTTGTCGGATGGTACATGGCACTAATTATGGTGGCGTCTGGAGGTCAACGATTAATAGATGAAGTAAGTTTTTTGTTTTTTTTTTTTATGGAATATAAATATTAACTTTGTAGCTCTAACAAACACACCTGTTTCTATACCAACATCTATGTAGATAGATACATTTATTGGTATTTACTTCATTTGAAGTAGGAATAGCATAGGCGTAGCAGAAATAGACCGACGCAAAATAACCAAAAAAATAAATAAATAAAAGAATGACATTAATAAAATACAAAATTTTTAGGCTACCTCGATAGGGGATGCAATTTATAGCACCAGATGGTACGATGCCGAAAACGAAATCCAGAAAAATGTGGTTTTAGTGCTAGTAAGATGTCAAAAACCTATTGTTCTACGAGCGGGATATTTCTCCTTTATGTCATTTCAAATGATCGTTACGGTAAGGAAATGCTTTATTTTATGTACCTTGGTTTAGCTCTAATGTGCATTAAATATAATCCCAATTTGACTTACATGATTAAAATATGTACTCTTAAATCATTTATTTTACTTCAATTGTGCTAGAAAATTTAATTTTAAAAATTGTTAATCGAAAATTGAATAAGTTGGTATGGTAACATTAATTGTACCTTCAATTATAATCTTGAATATGACGAGAAAAATAATTATACTCGACGGCCGAAATTATAGATAGTGATTCATCGCTAGCTCTTGGACTAGTAAGGAGGATGAGGCGTGCGGGGATCCAAAATCCATAGGCGTGTATACGTAAAAGGCAACAAGATGTAGAAAATATGGAAAAAATATAATAAAACATAACATCTGTTATTTTTAGAGGTTTTATCGAGAAAACTTCAAAAATATTTTAGTAACATTTTGTTTTCAAATTTCAAGTGTTTTCTATAAAACGATGCCCTCTTGGGCATCGATAACCCACCACCTCCCGGCTTACGCCGCCGCAAAATATTGTAATGTTTACTACTAATATATTTATTTAAGTAGGTACTTCCATATTTTATAATAATTATCTCACGAATATTATCACTGTCACACTTTCACTTCACTGCCACATAATCACTTCACTATTAATATATTTAAATACTTACATATCACATTATTCACATTATATATTTCACATATCACTGTTGCTATCACTATCACTAGTATCATCTTCACCCAAATGAATAATGACTGGTTCTATGAACACTTCTACCGTTGTATCAAGATCCCACATACGTTGTTCCTCTTTCTGTGCATGTCCAATACACTTACACCATGTTTCAGCAGTGACGTGATTAATAGCATCCTGTAGTAATAATTTCACGTCGTTTATTTTAAAGGTGGTGTTTTTTCGTGCGATTTCATTTTTATTTGTGCCCAAACCAACTCCATTGGGTTTAATTCACAGTGGTATGGCGGTAAACGGAGTACACGAATTCCTAGATCTTTGGCCATCTCATCCACTACATACTTAATGTATTGACCTTTTTCTCTTTGGACAATTTTTAATAATTGTACTTTTAGCATGGTTTCTGTATATTCAATATTTTTCGATTGTAACCAGTCCATAATATTTCCTTTTTTCCATGCTGATGTCGGTAACTCTTCTACTATGATAAGGTGCGTTATCCATCACAACAACTGCTCCTGGTTCCAGATATGATAAAACATATTCAAACCATTTTTCAAACACGTCGCTGTTTAATCCAGTAGAAAATCCATATAAAAATGCTTGTCTCTTACTCTTAACATTACCACCCTTCCAAACTTTTGATACAGTATGACCTTCGTTTACCCATGTTTCATCCATGTAATATATCTTCTTACCAGATGCACGAAGTTCTCTTATTTTTTCTAAGTATTCTCTTCGCCATACCACAATTTCGTCTTTTTCAACGAGCATACTATTCCGATTCCGTTTCAAATATCGAAAATTCATGTCACGCATTATTCTTCTAAGAACCTTATCAGAGAAATTAGGAATATCCTCATCTTCAGCTATTGCAGCTTGAATTTTCTTTATCGTTGGTATTTCATTTCTAAAGAAAAATTCATGAATTTTCCTACTTATGGAGTATTTCACGTCAACGTCGACTTCTATTTTCTTCCTCCCTCGTGTTTCCACTTTTTTCTTCTTTGGATTCACTTCTACACTATTTTTTATGGCACGATAAACAGTAGCAACGGATACTTTTGTCAACGAACTACACATATCAATAGCTTCACTTACACTTGTATTACAATTTCGCTACCGAATTCCTTTATACACGTTTTTTACCATTATTAATTCCGCATCGCATAGGTTAGGGCGTTTATGAGCAACATACCGTTTGCTACAACCGGCACTTTGATCCATTTTAATTATTATTCCTACGTTTTAAAACGTCCCGATTGTATTTTTTTAATTTATACCTAAATTTACTATAGTCACGGAATATGCAAACCCTCGCGCGCGCTTATAGTTTGACGTTTCTAACTAGGGCTAACTCGAATTCTACGTACGTCCGTTTACACCCACTAAAAAGAGCATTTCCCTATCTGTAATAAGTGCGATAGACAGAGATAGGAAATAAATCGCGTTCAGTGTAACTCAGTCTATGACTGTTATAGATCCTATCGATGTGCAAAGAGAGCGGCACATCATTTAACATAAGCAAATAATATTGAACCGTTATAAAAATCATTTTAAGTTTTATACACTTTACGGTAATAGTGTTTCTATATTATGTATGAATCACTATCTATATTTTCGGCCGTCGAGTATAGGTACTGCAAAATCCTTCCAGCTAAAAACTATGGAGAGTAGATGTAAGGAAGATTTTATTTGTATATGTAAAAAGTGTCAAACATGGAATACAATTAAGATGGCGTTACTGTAGTTGAAGCTCCACATTTGAAAGGAATCCATCCAATCTAATCCATACAACTACTTCTGTCGCCAATCAGATCTTACCCTGGTTGCTCACTAACGCCATTCTGGTTATTTCTCGAACTACCTTTGCCGCGTTTAACCGGACACATTTACAGCTAATGCTCCACAAGAGGGAATCCTCTTTATCTCTACCCTCCATATAAAAAACTAAACCCATATGATATATGAATTTTAGTTTATCTTTATCTAAATGATCTGAACATTCTGATCTCTTTTGGACATCTACCTCCACTTACACGTCTTCTGAACACATAGGAATCATAGTTATCTAGGTATCTTTATCTATGATCTGAACGCACCCACCGTATCTCAACTGTCAAATTTAAAAATTTGAAGTGAAATTGGCGAAGTTTTTTACATTGTTGTATTATGCTGGTAAAACTCATTTTTATTTTGTAAATAGAAATATAATTCTTGTTTCGTGAGTGTGTACCCAGTGAACCCGTAAGAGCAAAAAAAATAATAAACTTAAAACTTGTACTGATAACACCTATGATTGGTAAGTAACTTTTAAACACTTATTGATTTTAATAATCCATATGCAAGTTAAATAATATATTCTTTAAATTGTACACCCAGTATATTTTATAGAATACAAGCTATACAGTGGATTCGTTTATACATATTAAATTGGTATGAAAATTAATGCACATTGGAAGAATATTTCAAAAGCAATAAAGATTTGTATGTCAGATGCAAAATAAAAGCTGATCATAACCGAAATATTAATTGGTAACAGTTACTATTATTTTCAGATACTGAAAACTTCTTATTCTATAATAACTGTAATGAAAGGGATTGATCTGAACTAAAGACTAAAGCTAAAATTGTATAAAGGACGAATCTAAAGTGGTAACAGTAATAAATTATAAATTACTCATAGTTTTAGAAGTAGAATTTGCACTCGTAGGTTGTGTCTAAAGTAAAATGCTGTAATTATCTTAAGTTTAACACATAAATGGTCTTATTATTATACCATTCTACATTATTATATTTTGCGAAAATTGTAAAGCAAAATAAATTTGATGTGTCACAAGTAGTATTTTTCTGTAATTATAAATCAAAGTAAAGTGTAGTAATAAATATTAAATTTATTTCTGACATTATTTGTATTGACTAAATATATTTTGCATACGAAAAATAGGAACTATTGGTAACTATTCTTAAATGAGTTGTGGGAATCTGCGGTTGAAAACCAAACAGTAACTGAAATTTTAAGATATGTATATACAGGGTGTCCCAAAAGTGACGCCCGTCCTTTTAGGATTTGATTGAGACAAAAACAAATTGAAAATCAAGAGTGGAAAATTTTCCGATTGTTTTCCGTTGTTGAGTTATTCGAAAAAGTATTCAAAAAACTAAAAAAGTGAAAATCCATTTTTTTGTCTCAAAACTGAGGTCTGTGCTTATGGAACCAAGACATATAATTTATAACCAATAGTAGATAAGTATAGTTTTCGATTGTCGGTTGTACCTGGGTGTAAGGAATTATTTTAACCTGAAAAGGATAGAGAAAAACATTTTTATAATAAAACATAAACTAAAACCTTAATGGGCTTAAATAATAGAAGTTGTTTTTACAAAAGGTGTTCAAATAAGATGCCTTCTACTTCAAGACAAAGCTCATCACGATTCAACATTGAAGCATGAACTCTTTGTAGCATCTCTTGGTCTATTAACGCGACAGCAGTTTATACACGGACTATAAATCTTTTCTTTTAAATAACCTCAAAAGAAAAATCTAGGAGGTTCAGATCTGGTGATCCAGCAGGCCATGGTCCACCTCTTCCAATCCATCTGTCTCGGATGTTTTGATTCAGATAATTTTATATTCGCAAATCATGTGATGGAGCTCCATCATGTTGAAACCAATAATTTAGTCTAACTGCTAACGCAACGTCATGCAGCAATGGCAATGGTAAGTTTTCATTTAAAAACATACAGCAAATACAGCTTTGAACTACATAAATTTTTAATAACCCAGCTCAAATGTTTATTTTTAGTTTTTTTTAATAATTTTCCACTCTTGATTTTCGATTTGTTTTTGTCCCCTCAATCAAAACCCATAAGGACGGGCGTCACTTTTGGGACACCCCGTATATTTCGACATGAATCTTATGATAAGTTAATCAAATGACAGTAAAAGGAACAACATTTATTTAACACAAATTGTAAATATAACTACTTTCTAATATTGACAGCCTTAAGAACATTTGAAAGGACATTCAAATTATCAGCTATATCATCCATTTTCTGTTTGTGAGACTCTATAATTTTCTTATAGAGTTGTCTACGCTTCATCCTTTCCGATCTATCGTCATCCTGTGATAGAAGTGCCTCAACAACCCCCTGCATTTTCAACATAACTTTATCATCAACAAATTTAAATTTTTCACCCTGTACGTTACTTGTAAAAAAAATTTCCTTTTCTTCGGTGTCTGTTCTAAATAAATTAACAATAGTGTGCTTAATTAAATCAGCGTCTTTGTCAGTTATCTCTATTTTTCTTTCTTTTCTCATATTTCTCAACAGACATTTAGTAACGCACGTCATTGCGTCCATCTTATTTGACTGCAAAGTGACGCAATTGGCATACCTGAATTCGTCGTCTTTCGGGTACACCTTTTCATCTGACTTGCCTTTCTCGTTACCTCCCCTAAGCCTCAACTTTCTCCACTTAACCCTTATTACTTCCCCATAGTACTGACATCGTTCTTTGAGTAAATCAACAATGTTATATTCTTCTTCGCTAGAATAGAAAAACTGAGCTTCCCCATAACTTATCGTGATAATGGCTATATCAATCGTGTAAATTCCCAACGTTACAAGCATGAACCCCGAATAAAATAAATAACCTACACTTCCACTTATGGCATCGAAATCAAAATTGTAAAAGTTTAAAGAGCCTACAAAGAGAGTTGTCAAAGAGGCAATGACACCCCTGAAATCATAGTCGTAGTCTCCATACTTCGTAATAGCAAAAAACGCGCAAGCAAACATGAACACCAACTGACATAGGAATAGACTCAGTAGAGCGGGAGCGGAGAGAATTAGGGTCTTCTCGACCACCTTGACAATCGTCATGAACCTCATCAACTTCCACAGTCGAAGCGTGGCGAGGAAAACTAGGATGGCTGCTACGATCGTCAGACTAGATTCGGTGTACATCAGATGAAAGTAGTTGACAAATTCGTTGTTTTTAGCGCTTTCCACGTCCGATAAGAATATCCTGACCACGTCTGATCTAGCTATGTACAGTCCCAGACATGTAAGGCTGATAAGGATGATGAATATGTCCGCTACATGCCAGATGTCTTTTAGTAGAAGCTTCCTTTTGCGGATGATCCTGTGTGTTAATTTTATTATCAAGATTATTAACATGATGATGAAGGAAAAGAGGATGATCCACACCATGTCGCTGGTTTCTTCTTTAACGAATAGTAGCCTTGCGGTTTGAATCTGCAAGAAAAAAACTAATGCTAAAACATTGAATTTAAGGAACTTGATTGTTTACTTCTAAATTGTTTTCGGTATATCCAGTCGCATATATTTCAAATGTGATTCGGATGGAATTGAATAGATTGTTGCATGGATTGTATAGTAAGAATTCTATAAATATACATCTGGACAGGGAGTCAATCCAAGTGTTTCGACGCAAATAATTAAAGTTCAATAATGAGTTCTGTAGTGTTCGTCCAAGCGTAGCTATGTACCCACCACCTGGATATACGGCAAATGTTCCTAAATAAAAAAATATCGATAAGTGTTACAGAGCTATTTAACAATCTATAAATAATTTTAACAGTGAATATGCAGATTCTTTATGCAAAAGTAATTTTCCTTCTGTTATTTTTAATTGAAGTGACTCTTTTTCAAGATACACCGTTGTCAAAATTACAAACAACTATTTTTTATTAATATTTTATATATTTTTAATATACCTGACATAACGTTTATATAATTTTAGTATAAAAAGTTTTTCTTACGTTTGTCTATATGTTAAGGGAACTGTTTTTTTACATTAAACATTTTTTTACTTTATTTTTACACTCTTCCAACATTTATATACAATATTGCAACTTATTTGGATATATTACAGATTTTTTTTGTTCTAGATTAAGCTGACATTATTAAAAAATTTAGTATTTTGTCATATTAATTTTAATTTAGCAGAGTTTAATTAAATATCTCATAATTTATTTAATATTATTTGAGAAATATGAATAAGATAACATTATGATTTTGAATTAGCTTCATTCCATTGTTAGAACACAAAGAACAAGGTAAACATAAGAAATTAGTACTGACTCACCTAAAAACGTTCTGGCCACCCAACAAAAATTTGAAGGACCTATCAGTGACTTTGGAAACATTATATGATGCATTTTTTTTGTTTGAGAAAGCAAACTATTTAAAAAATTATCAATTTATGGATTACGTGGAATTTCATTAGATTGGATACGTTCATTTTTGTATAACCGAAGTCAATATGTTAGTCTTAAACATAAAGATTCTTATAGTGTTCAACACATATATTCTAGAACACAGACTATGACCATGGGTGTACCACAGGGTTCCGTGTTGGGTCCTATGTTGTTCCTGTTGTATATTAATAACCACCATTGCTTATAATATTCATTTTACTATATATGCCGACGATACTTCCCTTTTAATTTCTGATAAGTCTTCTTATGACATGGAGACCAAATGTAATGTTATACTTGATAAATTATATACATGGTTCTGTCAAAATAATCTTTACTTTAATGTGACAAAGACTCATGCGGTCTCATATTTCATAATCGTCTACGTGCAACTATTAAATTAAACCTAAATATAAATGACATTTCTTTTAATAATGAGATATAGGTTAAATTTCTGGGAATTGAATTTGACAGTAATTTGTCCTGGAAGCCTCATTGTTCAAATCTTTGTTCAAAACTCAATTCAATCTGTTATTTAAGCAACTTATAAATCTGTATCATGCGAAGGTTGGCAGTAGAATAAATTATGGTGTCTGTTTCTGGGATGGGTCTGTTATGTCTTCTGATGTGTTTGTATGTCAAAAAAAAAGGTACTAAGATGTATTTTTAATGTTTCCAGTTCACATTCATGTAGAGATGTTTTCATGTTTGCTTTGCGTAATAATGTATTTAACAATAAATCTAAATTTTATTCCAACATGGAAATTCATGAAATTAATACACGACAAAATGAATACAATATACCATTTATGAGACTGCAGCTCACCATGAAATCACCAAACTGTCTGGGTCTTAAGGTATTTAATAAATTACCTAATGATGTAAAGACCTGTACTGCTGAACTTTTTAAAAGGAAACTAAAATCCATTTTGTTCCATTATTTCCACTCAAAGAATCTGCATATTATTATAACGGCTTGACCTATTTTTTTGTAACACTCTCTATGTACATGTTCATCTCTTATAAAAACCAAACGAATATTTACCGAAGTAATTTACAGTTCCAGCTACACTTTCGCTGACGTATTTCCATATATGATCCATTCTAGAAAATTGGTTGGACAATTCAACTTCTAGCCAGTTTTCGCTGAAATTTCGGTATTCAGGATACCCATAATATGTTGGATAACATGACGTTTGGTTGATGAAATCTTCATCACAGTGTAAACTAGAAGCTCTGTGTTGCCTCAACCGCGCTATTCCCAAATATTTATTCGTCTTATCTATGGTCGTGCCCGGGTTCTTTGACACATACTTTCCGTACCACTGAAGCGAATGCATGGAGGTAATAAGAGTTTCTTCTATATAATTTTCTATCCTGGAAAACGAAAATGGAAATTAACGGATAGAACAGAGGCAAGTTGGTACTTTTTCTTTGTTTATTTGGATATTTTGCCACCTGTTACAAAAATTATCCTCAAAACTAGAACAGTTCGAATTTGAATTATATGACTGTTTTCTTTCCATCCCAAATTTCCATTTTTTTATGTAATATTTTTCAACTTTATTCTAAATATTCACAGGCTGCACAAACATAGTTTCATAAAATAACCTTTGGCAAAATACAAAAATAAACACTAAAAAAACTAAAACAGTGCCACAAATAGATAATATTTTAAGTACTGATACAAGACAAAGATGATGATATATTATTAATATCGTATTTGAATAACAATATTTGAATATAACATTTACTCGTTTCGGTGATAAACGTCATCCAGCAAAATTGTTCTGGAATGGGTTCCCTTGATGAGATCTTCTACTTCAATATGGCTTATGTATGACGTTGCGTCTCTATCCATCATTATTACTAGATACAGCAACAAAACGTATATCGTAATCATAAACAGGTCTTGTACTATTTCCCAGAGCCTTTCCTTTATTTCTGCCCAGTGCCTTTGTTCCTATGAGTAAACATACTTGGTGGTCCAGAAAATAAGGCCATTTCAGCAGCGTAGACTCCTTGTATCAAAATAAAATGATTTAGGTAAAAGTATCTAAACAAAACAATGCCTCCTTGAAAAAATACACGGCGTTAAAAAATCATTGGAGCCATTAAGAAAAAACGATTTCGAAAATACTAGTTTAAATCGTTGTGTCTTTTAAAGCAATCATTTTTGGGTAAGTTTATCTAAATCGCCTTATTTTGATACCAGATGTCTACCGTTACTGGATGGATAATTCTTTTCTGAGACACCCTATAATAATAAATTATAATCTATGAAGGTATTGCACCATAGCTTTACTTTCAGTTTAAGCTTGTCTAGTGGTTTATACAAATGACCGAAAAACGGTCTAAGCAAAGTTGATCCAAACGTATTGTACAACATAACTCTTTGTTGTTCTATGTATCCAAAACACGATTTAATTTGTTCAAAAATTTTCTGCACCTACAATAAATGGAAATATTAAAGTAGTCTGCAAAAAAGATCGTTGAGATTATTTACTTACCCTTGTTTTCTGATTTGTCGTGAAATTGACAATCACCCGCATTAAATTCTCCATAATGAAAATGTACACTAAAAGACTTATCGCGACTGAAGTTAACCATAACAAGCCGGTCATGTGTGGCACCCAAAATCCTAGTATTATTAGTATCGTCATCGATATAATTATGTTAGTAATAAGGAGAAACCTAAAGTGAAATATGAAACGAAATACAGGATTTAAATACAACTTTCCAAGGCTTACCAACATAAGGAATTAGTGTCAACTGAATATTTATTGAAAACCTTTTGGCGTTTGCCAAGGACATTTTCTCTTGGATACCTAAAATGTTATCTTTAATTTGCAGTACGATTAGTATAGCGGCGTTACCTGAAAAACCACACTATCGGGAAATGTACGGTGAAGGTTAAAATGAAACATGCTATTGCGATTAATATGACATACGTATCTATTCCATAGTCTATAGTGTAAGACAAACTGTCGCTATTTTCCAGCTTTGGACAACCATATAAATATAGCCCCACAGCATAAGTAGTTAAAAAAATTGAAAATATTATGTGGAGCCTCTTCATTCTTGTTATCGTTTGTTCTTCACGACTAAAGAAGTGATTACGTTTTACATACATTATAGTTGTTTTCTTTAAATATATAGGGTGTTTCAGGATTAAGTCGACACACTTTAAGGAGATATTCTTCATAAAAAAATAAGAAAAAATCGAGTATAATTTTTTTTCCAGACGTTTCATTTTCGAAATATAAGGGTTAAGATTTTTTTAAAAATCCGAATTTTTTAAATAACTTCTAAATGTAGAAGGGTATTTAAGCCAAATTTGGCATGACACATCTTCTTATAAGATACCATTTTTCCATAGAAGTAGAAGTCCCGCAAGCAACCAGTGGAGGCATTATGGGGACTCAGACTCATTAAATTATAAAAAAAATTAATACGGCCCTAAGTACTGAAAATAAAAAATGATGCTGTTTTTAAATAGAACAGTTTGTCATTGATAAAAAGTGTACGGCTGGTCCATTTTCGATGGGATTTCAGGGTATCTCAGAAACTACTAAAGATATGATAAATCTGACACCACGTTTTCGAGCTCGATTTTCATGGCAAACTCAACTGTCAAATCAGAAATTTGGTGTCTTTATTTGTTTCTGAGTTACAGGGCGTTTCTCGTTATTGTGACACTTTTGAACATGTCTGTATCTCAGCTGTTAAACAAGATAGAGTTAAAGTGAAAACTGCTCAAGACTAATGCTTTGGCGTAGAATTGAATGCCGGTATTAGATTTTTAGTAGATCTTAAGATTTCGGAGTTATGACCCAAAGTTCTATTTTTTTAAATGGAAATCGTAGCTAACCATAGCCTAAAAAAATAGAGATTTTTTTCCGCTTTTCAGCAATATATCACATGCTATAGTTATTTTTACAAACACGGGAGAAACAGGGTGTTTTTTTTATGACGTTGCAGTGGAGGAGGTGCTTGTCATTATTTCACAACTTAAAAATAAAAATTCAAGCGGTTATGACGGCTTAACAGCTAAATTAATTAAAAATATAGAGAACAATATTCTACAGCCATTTGTTTATCTCATAAATGAATCAATTAAAACCGGAATATTTCCTAACTGTTTTAAATTGGCAACTGTTATACCCCTATTAAAGAAAGGTGATCCTAAAGAAATGGAGAATTACCGACAAATTTCTTTGCTGAGTGTTTTGTCTAAAATACATGAGAAAGTAGTATATAACAGAATAATCAACTTTGTTGAAAAAAATAATCTGCTGACTGCATCCCAGCATGGATTTAGGTCTAATAAATCGGTTGAGACGGCATCTTGTCACCTTCTCAAATATGTGTATCAGTGCTTGGATGCTGGTAAGTATGTGGTTTCACTTCTGTTTGATCTCTCCAGGGCGTTTGACACTGTCGATAAAGAGATCTTGAGCCAGAAATTATACAGTCTGGGTATAAGAGGTAGCATGCTTGCATGGCTGACTTCATACATGGAAAATAGGTCTCTGGTAGTCAATATAAACGAGGAAAAATCGGATATATATGCGGTTGCACTTGGAGTACCTCAGGGTTCCGTACTAGGTCCATTACTGTTCATGCTCTATGTCAATGATTTGCCAACATACANCTACTAAAAATCTAATACCGGCATTCAATTCTACGCCAAAGAATTAGTCTTGAGCAGTTTTCACTTTAACTCTAACTTATTTAACAGCTGAGATACAGACATGTTCAAAAGTGTCACAATGACGAGAAACGCCCTGTAACTCAGAAACAAATGAAGATAGCAAATTTCTGATTTGACAGTTGAGTTGGCCATGAAAATCGAGCTCGAAAACGTGGTGTCAGATTTATCATATCTTTAGTAGTTTCTGAGATACCCTGAAATCCCATCGAAAATTGACCAGCCAGTACATTCACTTTTTTTCCTAATTCTTATAATTTCCTCCTCCTCATAAAACCTAAAAAAATATAGTACCTATTAAAATTGGTCTTACAAAGTCTCGAGTACGTGTGAGTCAAATAAGCCTTTTGGTCTCCTCTTCCCTTGGGTTTAACCAATAGTATTAAAATTATTTAGGAGATGCTTCGTTTTTGAGATATAGGTTGTTTTTTTAGAAAAAAAAATGATGAAGAAAACAATAGAAATATTTAGTACCTAACATCTAATGTGACTACGTTGTAATGCGACAACGTAACGACCCTTGCACTACTCCTATATTTTTTCAAGCGGTTTGTAGTCACTTCATTTACTTGTGTTACCGAAGATGCAATCAACTGAAAGTTGCATTCATTCAACCAATTGATGTTCTCCTTTGGGAATATATTTTTATGTCTCACTGAAAATTTGCCTCAGTATTCTAAAAGTGAAATGTGAACGTTTTTAGGATGCTTGGGGATGGTGCAACAAGAAAGAAATGGTTACAGTTATTGGGATTCCAAGAAGTTATAAAAATATTATATATATTTATTATAAAAATACTGAGTAGCTGTTGAAATATATTGACTTAGGACTATAAAATATTTTATTTTGACCCATCCAAAATGTACGACATTGGAGACGTAATCGCGCGCATCAGTTGGATGAAAATAAAGCCCTCTGCTTTCCCCTTGTCTAGCTTCACCCAACATATGAGATAGACTGTGACATGCATAGTCCCCTTTATTTAAATGTCCTTG
>NW_019416257.1:1747150-1748736 GCF_000390285.2 Anoplophora glabripennis | reverse complement strand
TCTATATTTCGAAAATGAAGCGTCTCTGGAAAAAAATTTATACTTGATTTCTTTCTTATTTTTTAATGAGGAATATCTCCTTAAAGTTTGTCGACTTAATCCTGAAGCACCCTGTATATAGACTTATACTTGATCAAATTCCACATATGCGCTCCTCGGAAACTGTTGAAAAATTTGTTGAATAAATTGAGAGCAGCAACTTTTTTCTTCTTGACATCGCCCGGTTTCGTAGGATATGCCGTATACATCATTTGTTCATTTTTTAAAACTTCAAACCACGTGTTCACTTGGAATGACCAGTATTTATTCTGTTGAATATCAAATATTTCTAGTTCTGAGCAAAACCTGAAATGTTCCCAACATTAGATATTTAAACACAATTTTTCTATGCGATATACCAAGCTGGGTTGTAGCCTATAAAATCACACCATAGCTCTATTTTTTCTATATCGCCTAGGTAAAACTCCGTGGCTACGAAGAACCAATTATCTTCGTTCTTTTGGAGCAATTTTTTTTCAGGATCAGGATAATTTAAAACATGTGCCTAATTTTGGAAATATTTAGGTATTAATGAAGTTAGACTGATTACGCTCGATTGTTTGGTACTGATTTTTATTTAATTTATTTGAGTATTTCGCCACCTGTCCAAAAATTCAATAGGGTTCGGCCAAAATGTTAGAGTAGGAAAGTAATACGATTAAAGAAAATTAAAAGAGACCGAGATTTTTTTATACAGGGTGTTTATTAATTGAATGCCGATATTTAAGGGTGTGAATCTTTGGGTCATTTTAAAAAGAAAACTTAATATCAACATATGTCCTAAACCTCTTAATTTTTGAGCTACAGGGTGTTACAGTTTTAAGAAAAAAATTACTTTTTTATTATAATTTTCTTATCACTCCAGATATTTTTATGAAATTTTGTACACACCTATTAATCATTAAGGAGCATTGTTTGATGTAAAAAATGTTTTAAACTCTTTGCCAATGACGTCCGTACGAGGTTTAAACTAAACATTTTTGAAGAAAAAAGTGGTACGCCACTGCTTTTTCTAAAAACTAAAATTATTTTTAAAATCTTCATTTATTTTACAGCAAATTCGGTCCCTAGACTACTCTCGTACGATGCACCATTTGCACGTAAAAAAATGAAAACCAAAAAAAGTTTTTCCCCCAAGTTCATTGAGACTGCTTTTGATATTTTGTTGCCATTTTGTAGACACCCGCCGTGCGTGGAAACACTTTTTGTGGGGCAAAAATTAATTTTCTACTTTCACAAATGACGTTCTCGTAGGCATAATATTAAATGTTTGGATAGAAAAAACGGTAAGCTCATTAAGTGCCCCCTTAAAGCAAATGAAATAAAAATTAGTAGGCTGGGTAAAGTGTCATAATGTATTTATTATGTATTTACAGTAGTTGTTGAAAGTGTCCTCCACCCACACGTATGCAAGCATCTACTCTTCTTCGCATAGACTGACGTACATTTTCAAAAATTCCTGGGGTGTCTCTTATGGTTTGGCAGCATACTATTATACGATTTCGTAACTCTTCTTCGGTTTGAATCGGCACTGCGTACACTAAGCT
>NW_019416257.1:1728473-1743810 GCF_000390285.2 Anoplophora glabripennis | reverse complement strand
AAGAGTAGATGCTTGCATACGTGTGGGTGGAGGACACTTTCAACAACTACTGTAAATACATAATAAATACATTATGACACTTTACCCAGCCTACTAATTTTTATTTCATTTGCTTTAAGGGGGCATTTAATGAGCTTACCGTTTTTTCTATCCAAACATTTAATATTATGCCTACGTGAACGTCATTTGTGAAAGTAGAAAATTAATTTTTGCCCCACAAAAAGTGTTTCCACGCATGGTGGGTGTCTACAAAATGGCAACAAAATATCAAAGGCAGTCTCAATGAACTTGGGGGAAAAAACTTTTTTTGGTTTTCATTTTTTTACGTGCAAATGGTGCGTCGTACGAGAGTAAGTCTAGGGACCGAATTTGCTGTAAAATAAATGGAGATTTTAAAAATAATTTTAGTTTTTAGAAAAAGCAGTGGCGTACCATTTTTTTCTTCAAAAATGTTTAGTTCAAACCTCGTACGGACGTCATTGGCAAAGATTTTAAAACATTTTTTACATCAAACAATGCTCCTTAATGATTAATAGGTGTGTACAAAATTTCATAAAAATATCTGGAGTGATAAGAAAATTATAATAGAAAAGTAATTTTTTTCTTAAAACTGTAACACCCTGTAGCTCAAAAATTAAGAGGTTTTGGACATATGTTGAGGAAGAAATTTTAAGAAGAAAACTTAATTTCTTCTTAAAATGACCCAAGGATTCACATCCTTCAGTATCGGCATTCAATTAATAAACACCCTGTAGAACGGTGAATGATATGTTACTCTGTGAACTTAGTTAGTTACAAAGAAATACTTTCCAATAATTGCCTCATATTATTCAGAAGCAGAGATAGGTATATTTAAGCAATTGAATNTTCAATTAATAAACACCCTGTAGAACGGTGAATGATATGTTACTCTGTGAACTTAGTTAGCTACAAAGAAATACTTTCCAATAATTGCCTCATATTATTCAGAAGCAGAGATAGGTATATTTAAGCAATTGAATACCTTCTGCATTTAATTTTGCATTGTATATGTCAACCTTTTAGTAAGTTTAATACTTACATTACTTTCAGATTTTGTTCCATAAATCTTGATCGAGACATTGGACGTTGTTCCTGCTTTTGATTTATTTCCTGTCTTCACTATCAAAACGTAACCATACCTACACGATATTGGAATATCGCTCAAGAAGAATATTGGTTCCCCCAGAATCTAAGTTTCAATAAAACAAATGACTAATTTACGACCCAAAAATTACAGATAAAATTTAGAAAAGCTCCAAATATAAATACATGAAACTTGATATACTGGGTACAACTTTGAATGGGGACATGTTTATACGGAGGTTATTTTTGACCTCTGGAAACATATAAGTTTGTGATCTCTAGTAGTCCAGTATACAACGGTAAAAATAGGGTATTACCTCCGAATTCTCTACCGATTTTCATGAAAAATTGGTGAGTAAGCTCATTTCACCCTCCTTTACAAAAGTTACATATCCATAACGTGTGCTTTTTGTTTTTAGGGGGTGAAAACTACCCTTTCTTGCAAAAAACGTAAAAACCATAGATTTAAGTGTTATGTCAATAGAATAAGCATTCTTTTATGTTTTGAATAATAATTTTTGATTTGTAGCAACATTTCAACCTTTAAAATCCACCTTTATGAGGAAAAAAAACAAGTTTTCGCGACTCTCCAATGTTTTGACGGAGCAATAATGAAGAATTGAATATTTTTTACCGTTTATGAAATAATATATGATTTATTGCAACGCTTCAACCCTTAACAAACACCCTTATTGCAGAAATTTTTTTTCATATCTTCATAGCATTTATAATGAATGAAAGACTCACTGTTTATAATATTAATGATGATTCATTGCAACGTTTCAACCCTTAAAAACAATCCTTAATGAGAAATTGAAGAATTTTTACCTGCTTCAAAACACTCAACGATACATTACTAAATTCAACGAGATTACTTAAAACTCGAAACTTAAATTTTGTAATTAGTGAAAGGGAAAATAAAAATTATTTGTGTATTATACAATTATACTTTCGTTTTTTCACAATAACTTTTTTAATTTTTAATATTTTTCATTGCTCCAAAAAGCAGTTTGCAGGGAATTGCAAGAGCTACCAATCAACCTTTATAGGTTTTAAGGGCTCAAAGAAGGTGGTCCTTACACGCAAATGCAAACTAAAAAACCTAAGACCTCAGTTAATTTTTGCTCTAAAGAAAAATTGAAGTGAGCAAAAATATTATAAAAAAAGACATTTAATTTTGAACTCTTGCATTTTTCATGTATCTTGTTTAGTTTTCGAGTTATTTCGAAAAAAAGGAAATTTTTTTAAAAATTAAAAAAAAATTTTTTTTCATTTCAAACTTTTTTAAAATTCAGGCATTCTAAACCGGTCAAACTTACAGAGCCTATTATTATACCTAAATAAAGTCAACTGTACATGGTTTACGCTTAATTTCTATTTTTATGGTTCAGCCATAGATTTTATTGTTAATTTTTTCTCCGAAAAAATGAGAAGACCATTTTATTTTCATCATAACTCCGCGAGTTTTTGAGCTACGAAATTTGTGAAAAAGCATTTTAAAGGTCTTTCCAAGCACTTTAAAAAAGGTTATATTAATTTTCTTCTAAAAATTAGTTCTTTCGCCATTATTTTACGGTAAAAGGTTCGATTTTACTTTTCGAAAAAAAAAACAATCACCTTTAGAGAGTGATAACTCGATTATTATTACATCTACGGTAATCAAAAATAAATAGATTCGTTATTTCAAAAGCTTTATTTTTACTCTATATGAGTTTTTCGATAAAACGCAATGTTTTCGAGATATTTATCAAACATTGTTGAAAAACATGCACCTTTTAGATGAAAAATCAACATTTTCAATCGCAAATAACTCGGAAAATATTAATTTATGGAAAAAACGTTATAGTACATTTATTCATCCCTCTTTTTGCTATTAAAATGGGTGCCTTCATTGACACCTCCGAGAAGGGGTGGCATTCACCTCCAGGGTGAAAGCACACATCGGCACTATGTAACTTTTGTTTCTTGAGCAATTTTCTACTTACTGTTAAAATTTCACGTCAATCGGTGCATGTGCCAAGAATTCGGACCTAAAAACTGTCATATACTGAGCTATAGTTCTTTTGTATCAACTGAGTTCTAAAAAAAAATTTTTCATGCACTGTTGTCAGATCTCATCTTTCTCAATTTGTTTACACGTTTTTTTCATTTCAAGAAATTTAACAATTAACGCACAAACATACCATATGTACCATCACTAAACACTGCAATAAATAACATTACAAATTTATACTCTTATAATATTCAAGACACTAAATACACGAAATATATTTTACTATAAAATTTAATTTAATAAAATGCAACATCGCACTATACAAATTCTGTTTCAGTTTCAGTTACAACAGTTACATTGAAAACTAAAGTCATTGACACTCAATTTCATGAACTAAACACACTGCTTTAAAAAATAGTAGGTAAATACTTTTTATTAAAAAACTGATCCCCACTTAAAGTTACACCCTGTATAGTTCAACATTTACCTCATCTGCTGCCGCAATAGAAAACCAGCTTAAAAAAACACAATACAGAAAAAAGGCACCTGCCACAGAAGCGAATATTATATAACTGGCTTGTGTCTCCAATTCCAATTCCTCAATTATTAAAGTTTTTTCAACCTTAATTTCATTGTTGGCAATCATTCCTGCCATCGCAGATGAATGGTAACATTCACATATTATAAGATTCACAGACGAGTCACTACGAGACTGAAAAAGATACAATTCATGTCAGAAAATTAATTTTAAGAAAAAGTTTCTCATACGCTGCAAGCGAATGTCCATTTTGCGTCTCTGATCGCCCAGCGGAAACAGGATAACGTGTAAATGCTGAATTTATACTGAATGCGGCTATCACGATCTTTCTAAAAGTGATTTTTTTTCCAATAGTTACTAACGCAAGGAAAAAAAAGTAACTACAAACACAATGAAACGAATAAGATTAACACAATAGTAATAGAAAGTCGGCTCAAAAGATTGAAGCACAAGTAAACGAAAAATATGAGACATACCATTTTTGCACTGGGTAATACTGCCATGTAATACCAACTGTCATAACAATTGTTATTAGGAATAAATATTGTGTTGTTATTCCCGTCGATTTGTTTGGTTTTCTTTTGGAATTCTTCGAAACTAGGTTTGTAAAAATCTGTTATGACAACCTATTAAATAAAATAAAATTATTATACAGGGTGTTAAAAAAAGAGTGTAAAATATTTAAGGAGGTAATAGTATGAACCAAAATAAGCAGAAAAGTCTCAATAAACATGGGTCCGCAAAGTAACGGTTGCGGAGATATGGAATGTTTTATGTTTTTTAGCCCCTTTTTTTATTTTGCAAAAACGTTGTGTATTTTCTTATAATAGTTGGTTGATGTTTAGTGAAATAAACAGTACGTATTTGACAGTTGTTCTCAGTGCACAAGTTTTCTTTCGCTATGGCTGGTTACTCTAACGCAGAATTAACAGACATGCATTTCATGTATGGTCGTGCTAATGGGAACGCCACCGAAGCGCGACGTCTTTATGTTGACGCTTATCCAAATCGCCAGATTCCTTCACAACGCATGTTTGGAAGAATTCACCAAAGATTGCGTGATACCGGTTCCTTGAGCAAACAGTGCCATTTATCCGGAAGACCAAGGTCGGTATCCACTCCTAGAGCAGAAGAAGAAATTCTAGCACTGGTAGAGCAGAATCCAGGTACGAGTGTGCGGAGAATATCAGCCGAGGTAGGAATTAGTGGTCCTCTTGTTTGGAGAATCCTTCACGAGCAACTGCTTTATCCATACCATGTGCAACGAGTACAGGCCTTAAATCCAATAAATGATCATCAAGCACGTTTGGTTTTTTGCCGCTGGTTTCTACGTCATGATGCTGAAGACCCTCGTTTTCTTGCAAACATTCTTTTTACTGATGAGGCCGGGTTCACAAGAAATGGAGTGTTTAATTTTCACAATACGCATATTTGGGCCGACGAAAATCCTCATGCTCTAATAGAATCTGGACATCAGGCACGTTTTTCATTAAACATTTGGATGGGTATTGTAGGTGACAGGTTTCTAGGTCCTGTTGTTTTACCAAACCGATTAACAGGCGCTGCTTACCTCAACTTTCTGCAGAACACACTGTATGAGTTTTTGGAAGACATTCCTTTGAATCAGAGGCAACAAATGTGGTTCCAGCATGATGGTGCTCCAGCTCATTTTTCCATGGCCGTTAGAGAGCATTTACACCAAACTTTTCCACATAGATGGGTAGGAAGGGCCGGACCTGTTTTATGGCCTCCAAGATCGCCTGATCTGAACCCTCTAGATTTCTTTGTTTGGGGATATTTGAAGACATTAGTGTATGGTACTCCTGTAAATAGCCTGGAAGAGCTGCAGCTACGGATTAATCAAAAGTGTCAAGAAATCCAAACCAAGGAGGGTGTTTTCGAAAGAGTTCGAATATCGTTGAGACGAAGATGTCGTGCCTGCTTGGAAATGGACGGAGGGCACTTTGAACATCTTCTGTAACTTTGTTTTTTGTTTGTTAAAAGCTTCCTTTGTCGGTTTATTCCTAATAAAATAAAATGTTTGAAAAACGAATAGTGGTCCATATCTCCGCAACCGTTACTTTGCGGACCCATGTTTATTAAGACTTTTTTGCTTATTTTGGTTCATACTATTACCTCCTGAAATATTTTACACTCTTTTTTTAACACCCTGTATACAGGGAGTCCAGTTTATACTTAAAAAAAGCTGGGGTGTGAGTTCGTCTTGGAAAAATAACAGGCGTTTTCAGAGCCGTTGGGATGTTTAATTTTGATTTTTAACAACTGCTACTAATATTTTTACTAATTCTTTTTCTGTTTTGTTTGTTTCATAATTTTTATCGAGTCTTTTCAGAAAGAGAAACCTTTTTCAAACTAACAACTTTAATACCCTTTATCTCGGAAACACAACATTAGAAAGAGAAATGTTTCATAAACCACGTTCACTATTTTTCCGTGAGGAACTCAGTTTTTTTGAAGCATAATAGTATATTACGTAATAAGTGTTGTAAAAAGCATTTTACCTACGACCACTACTGTAAATACTTAAAAACACACCATCTGCGATCAATGTAAGATTCCTATTACGTACGGTAAAAAAATCGCACAGTTTTCCTAGCAACCGCCTAGCAACGGACAATACAATACTGTTTGTATTGACCGTTGCTAGGCGGTTGCTAGGAAAACTGTACGATTTTTTTACCAAGCTGTGCGATTTTATTTACCGTACGACGTAATAGGAATCTTGCATTGATCGCAGACGGTGTGTTTTTAAGTATTTTACCTACGACCACTGCTGTAAATACTTAAAAACACACCGTCTGCGATCAATGTAAGATTCCTATTATGTACGGTAAAAAAATCGCACAATTTTCCTAGCAACCGCCTAGCAACGGTCAATACAATACTGTTTGTATTCACCGTTGCTAGGCGGTTGCTAGGAAAACTGTACGAATTTTTTACCAAGCTGTGCGATTTTTTTACCGTACGACATAATAGGAATCTTGCATTGGTCGCAGACGGTGTGTTTTTAAGTATTTACAGTAGTGGTCGTAGGTAAATGTATAAACGAACTTGTAGGCTATTGATTATGTACTTTAGATAGGAACTACAACGTAACATAAATTTTATTGTTTGATATGTTCAATTGACCCTAAAAAATTATAAAACCGCGGAGTGCTACCTTTTAAAGGGGTGCGTTTTTGGGAACGAAGTAAAAAGGTGGTATTTTCAGTATTTTGAGTTTTACCCGAAAACTATGCATTTTTTCACTATAGTTGTCACCAGAAAAGTTGTAGCAAATTGAATTTCCCATCGAAGTGAGACCTTCTGAAGTCAAACAATTTATTCATAACAAAAATATGCCCAAAAAACGAGTACAAAACCGAAAAAATGCGATTTTTTTTTGGTTTATAGGCATTGCTTCACAGAAAAAAAGTTATTGTTTTTTCCTTTAAAACAATAATATCCAATCAAATAGAAACTTATTTTAATTTTCACATTCACAAAAATAAGTTTATTACACAAAATAATACCGAAAGTAATAAAAATTTTATAAAAATAAGAAAAAGTATCGTTGGTTAAATTAACATATCTCGGTTGATTTTAATTGTACAAACTTCTACCAAGCACCATTTTAAAGGTCTTGAAACCAGCTTTCATTTGAATATGGCATTACATATACCTAAATTAACTCAGAAAAATGTTATAAGACGAAAATCGTCAAAAAAGGGCAAAAATTGGCCAAAAATCCAAAAAGTAGCCAACTTTGATCCAATGTAACTCGGTTTCTATTAGTCGTAGGTAGGTACTTTTATAAACGCTTATTTTAAAGGAAAAACCATTAACTTTTTTTTCCGTGAAGCAATGCCTATACCTAACTCCTCTCAGAAAAAAGTTGTGGGCCAAAAACCAAAAAAAAGACGCATTTTTTCGGGTTTTTTTACTCGTTTTTTGGGCATAATTTTGTTAAAAATATTTTTTTTGATTTCAAATTCAAAACTCAAAAAACTGAAAATACCACCTTTTTACTTCGTTCTCAAAAGCGCACCCCTTTAAAAGGTAGCACTCCGCGGTTTTATCATGTTTTAGGGTCATTTGAACATATCAAACTTTCTGTTACATTGTAGTTCCTTTGTACCCCCTTTTTTTGACATAGTTAATAGCCTATTAGCAAGTGCCACACACGAAGGCGCACTAGACCACGGAGTGTCAGTATTTTTTCTACTATAGTTTTGTTGGTGTACCCTCTTTGATACACTATTTTAAAGTTTAAGTGCTATTGTTAGTGTAGCTTTTAACAACCAAAGTACGAGTAGGAATCTATTTTTTGAAGAACCTGTGTCAAAAATCACTGATAAAACTAAGCCCAAATAAAAAAATTTGTTGATTCTTACATCCAAAATTACAGCTGCAGGCAAATCTATAAATTTAATAATAAACGGCTGTTTCTTGAAAACATCTATTCGATGCATAGACATTCTTTCAAAATCATGATCTGTTTTGAGTGTGTTGTTATCTAGTATTTTTGGGGTGGCACTCCTGTGTATATCTATAACGGATGCTATATCAGCATGCGTTTCGAAAGTCAAAGTAAAAGGTTTTTGAAAATTGTTAACTGGTTTATCGTTTACATTGAACTGTACTATTGCTACTGATGTAAATATTTCCACTTCTTTAATCCACCAAAATAGGTTTTCAGTGCTCGTACACATCTGGAAACAGAAGATTATGAAATGGAAAAAATTTTTATTATAGTAGTTTCTAGACATTAAAATCGCTGCAAGTTAAATAAATTACAATGCACTTGCTTGGCTGTAGCTAGGAAGCTTTAATCTGTTATTGATCTCGGACGGGGTTCTGTGGGGGCGGACCTGCTATTAGGACCCCTAGGCTCACCTTGTTGTTGATATCAGTTCTTTTTGCCAGTTCTAAGGCCACTACGGATGAAACCATTTCTCAAACAGTTGGAAGCATCGGATGTGACCGGTTACCGAGGCCACTACAAAATTTCTCAGCGGACTACCATTGTCTGAACAGTGGTTCTATCGGTAGTAGGATTAGAACCAGCACGAAGAATCGAAATCAGTATCAGGCCTAGCGGTTCTGATAGTGGGTCATCCCCACAGAGCTCCAGAACAACAAAGACAGGTCAAATATTTCTAGCAAAGGCTAACTCTGTGATAATCTTTAAATATAGAAAATTTATTATGTTATATGTATATTTACCACTAAATGAACTGCAGACCTGAGATTGTTAAAATCACTTGAAGGAACCATAGTAATGTCATGGGATTGGATCTTGGTTCCTAATAAGTTAGTTCCAAGTCTTACTGTAGATGTAAGATTAAAAGAATCTGATTCCATAAATTGTGTGTCATCGTGATGAGATGATACGATTGCCAATTGCTTTGAGCCCGAATAACATAAATCTATTATGGTATTAGCTGTTATATGATACTAGAAGAAGAAATATTAAACAATTTTATATCTTTACTCTATTTTGAGCAGCAGATCAATATTTGTGTAGGTCTGTTATTAAGAACCGACTAACTGCAGAAAAATATTCCAAATTCAAGCTATATATTTTTGTCTATATAGTTTAAAAATGCCCGTGTTATTCATTATTCAATGCCAGTATATTCATTTTGTTTTGAATATGACTCAACAATCTTATACACATGAAAATAGTGCATAATAAAGAACTAAATATACAGGGTGTAACGTAAAGGTTGGGAATAAATTAAACAGTGGATTCTTTAGTTTAAAAAATAATTTTTTGTCACATGAAGTTACGCTCTACGGGTTTTCTTTTCCAAGCTACAGGGCGCTAAAAAATTTCAAAAAATTTAGTTTTTCTCCAATAACTTTCGAACATTAGAAGATGATGGAATGAAATTTTATCCATAGCTTAATTTGATAATCCCCTAGTAAAAGGAAAAAGATTGGTTTTGTAAGTTGCTCAGTGGCGTGCATACGAATTATATCGTAAGGGTTTTCGAAGAAAATTGTGGTAAGCCACTGGTGAAAACATTTTTTAACATTTTTTTATGATCCACTTTTTATTTTAAACAAAATTACCCTCTTGCGTTTTATTCCTAGCTCTTGTCACTTTTCCGTAAATAAACGTTTTGTAAATACCATTTTTTCCTATTGCTAACATAGGAAAATGAAAATAAAAACATTATAAGTATGCTTTGACCAAGCCACCAAAATTTGTTTTCAGATGTTTTCAGACAAAACATCATTGTCAGTCATGACATCTAGCTTTCCTTAAGCGGTTGTACTTTGGTTTAGATCTGTTAGAAATGGAATACTCATTTCCAGAATTAGCAGATATGCATTTTATTTACAGCCTTGCCAAGGGGAATACTATGTTAGCTGTGCGTCTTTATGTTGAACGTTTTCCAGCTCGGTGTATTCCAAATAGGAAGACTTTTTCGAGAATTCATGTGCGCTTACGTGAAACCGGCTCGTTAAAACCTTGCACCTCCGGCGGAAGATCTCGAAATGTAAGGACAGTACAACTTGAAGTACCACATCCTTCAGATGATCGAGGTGAATCGTAAATCAAGTAGGTACTAGAAGAATTGGAAGAATGGAGAGAGTAAGTCATATGACTGTCCAACGAATCCTGCATGATAATCTGCAAAGAGTTCAGGCGCTTTCTGTCGAAGATTATGCACCACGTCTTAGATTTTGTACCTGGTTTTTAAATAAGTGCAATCGGAACTTGTTATTCCACCCATCCATTTTATTTACCGACGAAGCTGGATTTACAAGGGATGGTATAATTAATTTCCACAATAGTCATATGTGGGCTGATGAAAATCCGCATGGAATAATACAATCCCGGCACCAGCAACGATTTTCAATTAATATTTGGGCCGGAATAATTGGCGATTTTTTTTATTGGCCCCATAGTACTACCAAACAGACTAGGCGGTTTATCGTATCTGGATTTCCTTCAAACAGATTACAACCTTTATTAGAAGAAGTTCCAATTGAAACACGCCAGAACATGTGGTTTATGCATGACGGCGCCCTCAATGAAACGTTCCCCAATAAATAGATAGGTCGTGGAGGGCCAAAAGCGTGGCCTGCTCGTTCTCCCGGACTTAATCCATTAGACTATTATGTGTAGGGGGCACTTAAAAAACATAGTTTATTCCGTTCCCATTTCTGATGTACAGATTCTTCGTCAAAGAGTTGAAATTGGCTGTCAGCAAATTCGAGATATGCCTGGTATTTTTGGACGAGTAAGAGAATTTATGAGAAAATGCATTGAAAAATGTATTGTAAGTTGGGGGGGCAATATTTTCAGCACCTTTTGTAATCTTGTTCATTACTTCTTATTACCTACTCAATGAATTCTTTAAATTCCAAGTCACTAGTGTTTTTTTTATTATTGTTAAAATAATGTGATATTTTAATATCATTTTCAAAACAAACAAGTCTTTTTTAATGCGTGTTTGACCATTTTCGGTAGCTGAGTCAAAGCATACATCATAATGTTTTTGTTATTTTCATTTTCCTATGTTAGCAGCGGGAAAAATGGTATTTGCAAAAGTTTTATTTACGGAAAAATGACAAGAGCTAGGAATAAAACACGAGAGGGTAATTTTGTTTAAAATAAAATGTAGATTACACAAAAATCCTGTTACTAGGCGATTATCAAATTAAGCTATGGATAAAATTTCATTCCATTATCTTCTAATGTTCGAAAGATATTGGAGAAAAACTAAATCTTTTGAAATTTTTTAGCGCCCTGTAGCTTGAAAAAGAAAACCCGTAGAGCATAACTTCATATGACAAAAATTTATTTTTTAAACCAAAGAATCCACCGTTTAATTTATTCCCAACCTTTACGTTACACCCTGTACTATACAATGAATACTTTTCCACACATAGTTACGTGTGTTGATTACAAGTCAACTTTAAATTTATTAATAATTTAAGGAAATATTTCCATTCGTACTTTCGCATTAAAAAAAGAAGTCTCTAAAAAAACTTTAATTTCAAAGACATCTGCTGCAGAAGTTTAAAAATATTAGATTAATTTGTTAATAATAAACTTGCTAGCTGGTTAGACCCAAAATATGATCATATCTTCATTTTAATATTTACATTACAGAACATCAGAAAAATATTTATTCCTTTTTTTTAAATTTAACATCTACAAAGTTCACTCGTTAAATATTTCCCTTTCATTTTATCTACGCTCACGCATCGCTCACTATAGGGGTATTTGAGAAAATTTGTAAAAATAAAGTAGACGAATGTCATAACAAATAAATTGTTATATCATATTAATGAATTGACACTTTCTGTCAACCAATAATTAGTATCAATTGATTAATTTATTATCAGAATGATGAATATGTCGATATGCTCCAAGTGTTTTTCGAATCCAGAAAAAGTAGTAACGCTGCAGTAAGATTATACCACCAAAGATATCCAAACCGACCTATTCCTCATAGACAAACATTGGCCTCGGTGGAAAGACGGTTCGCGAAAGTGATAAAATTCAATCCAATCGTGAGGATGCTGGAAGAAGGCGTAATGTCCGAAATGTTGAAAGGAAGCTATACTGGAACATTTAGAACAAGACTGTTGTACAAGCACAAGACAGGTGCAAGTTTCTTACAATCTTGTGTGGGATGCAGCTCATGAAAATCTTTTATACCGTTTTCACCATCAACCCGTGCAAGAATTGAATGACCCTGATTTACCTAACAGCATGGATTTTTGTCAATGGTACATTAATATTTCCAGGCATGACTTAAATTTCCTAATGAATGTATTTTTCACCGATGATGTAAATTTTCCTAGAGTAGGTGCAGTAAACCTTCATAATGTTTATTCATGGTCGGAAGAAAATACTCATGGAATATTTGTTTCAAGATGTTAACATAATTTCAGTTTAAACGTTTGGATGGGAATTGTAGGAAATACTCTAGTAGGTCCTTTTATTCTTCCACACAGGCTTGGAGCGGCCGAGTATCTTAGATTTTTGAACGAAAATCTTCCAACATTACTTGAGGATGTACCCCTCGCTACACGTTAGGTGATGTGGTATATGCACGATGGGGCGCCTGCACATAGCACACTTGCCATTAGAGAATGGTTAAATTTAAGTTATCCGAATCGCTGGATTGGTCGTGGTCGTGATGCTCCTGTTTGTTGGCCTGCACGTTCTCCTGACCTAATGCCTATGAATTTGTTTTTGTGGGGACACATAAAAAGTATTGTTTATGACACTCCTGTTGCCTCCTTAGAAGAGCTACGCTTAAAAATATTTCAGGCATCAGATGACCTTCGCAATAACCAAGAACTGTTTTGTGCGAGTGCGTTATAACTTCAACAGACGTATCAGGTTATGCTTGCAGCAAAATGGATTATTTCGAGAATATTCTTTAAATTTAATTTTGCATTTCTTGTTTTTCGTTTGTATTAAATTTTATTTCAGATAAATAACTTTACCTAATACATGTCCCATAGTCATAAGCTATCAAAAATTTTTCATTAATTAATAGCAAATTATTCTTAATGTTATTATTAAATTACCAGCTTATTGACAAAGAAATTGTCAATTTATTAATATGATAAATAACGATTTGTTTGTTATGACATCCGCCTAAATTAATAATTTGCGTCATATAAAACATTTCTAATAAAATATTGCAAGGGGATTGACTATTTCACTCCTTTATAAAATATGCCAATGATCGAACAAATATTGAGAAGTTGTCTCTTTATTAGTAGGATGCTCATGCTAAGTTTCGTGTCTCTAGCATTCCTCATGTTAAGGAAAAAAATTAAAATGTGAATTTCAATCCCCCCTATTAAGAGGGTATATAGAATCAGGGGTGCAACTTTCATATAAGGTATTTTTACTTCAATCCTCTTATTTTTGGCTCTACATTCACTGCTACCATTTTTGCTACTTCATTTAAAAACATCCTGTATTTCTGCAAACAGTCACTCTTTGTTATTGTGATATCGTTACTTTACACATACCTTTTTCATTGCCTTTGAGGATCTCTGGTCATCTACATAATCAGGGTAGTTTTCAGTAACTTCTTCAACATCGAGGAGAGGGAAAGGTGTCGTGAATATAAAGCTCTCTATATCTGGTTTAAAGACATCTATATTGGGTCCCATAATTGCATTGGAACATTTTGCCAGAAGTCTTAAAATATAAACAAAAATTATTCAATTATTCATAATGTTAACAATATTTTGTTTTTTATTTAGATATACTTAGACTTCTACTGATACTTAATTTTGGTTGGTGTTTACTTTGCTCTCTTACAAAAGATTATCCTTGGTCTCTCCTGAAAAACTATTGGGAAATTCTTTCTTCTTCAGTTCCTTTAGGATCTTTTCAGATGAATCTTTGCACATCTGTGTTCCTTTGGCGGCTATTTCTGGATCTGATTTGAAACTGAACATTTGAGTAACCTTTGCTGCTACCGCGCCTATCTGGCGAGCTTCGGTTTCTGTATTTAGCGGCATCTGACATTAATTATTTTTATGTTATTTGACATTTTCCAAAAGTTTAATAAATGCGATAGTGATAGATGTTTATTATGTTGTGATCATGTGAATGTCCAAAAAAATATTTATTTGTCAAAAATTGCTTTCATATAAGATGTTCGATATAAACTTTTACTCACTTTCCCAAGTTGGTCTAAAATCTTTTTACATAATTTTGCTGCAGTGGCCTCTTTTCCTTGTTTTTTAAATTTGTCCATATCGTCTACTAAACTGTTAGCAACATAAAATGCCTTTTCGAAATTATTTTCTTTTAATAACTTTGTTATAGACAAGTCAGAACTGTCGTCAAAATAGACACTCATAATGTCCTTCTCCATATCTTCTTCCGAGCCTTTGGTTGGCAGTAATGATGTTACCTAGAATCATAGGTATTGTGCATGTACAGGGTGTCCCTGAAAAGGATGGACAACGCTTGACCACAGGTTCCTTGAATGAAAACAAGACTATTTAGCCTAACTTACCTATATACAAAAGTGCACGCCTACTGAGATATAGCCTACTAAATATAGAACAGATAACCCAGTTTTTTTTAAATAATTTGAAAACCGTTTTTCTTAGAAACTTCAAATTTGGTACACAAATTTTATATAAGGGCAATGTAAATATAGAGTTTGACGAGAATGCATATACAGGATGTTCTCTTTATAGTGCCTGTGCCCCACTGGTTATCCCGTAACTTTTTTGCATATACGCCAATGACGACAGAATTTATATTTTTAAAAATAAGCATTATTTTAGAAGATTTTTTGCCTCTTACAAAATTTTGATATCGTTTATGGATTTCGAGTCAAATTGGCATTTTTTACACATTAAATAATATAAAATCAGTTTAAGATAAATAGAACATTCTAGTACGAGGTGCCATATAACAGAGAAACAAATTCATAACAATAATTAAAAGGTTCTGTGTCAAGCTAGCTGTGATTTAATTTTAGCTTACTTTGTTTTTTATTGCAATTTATACTTTTGCTGAACAAACTGATATGTTAGTAGTTTTGGGTTATTGTGAAGGAAATTGTTGTGCTACTATTCGAACATATGCTGAAAGATTTCCTAATCGAAGAACTCCAAATCATAAAACATTTGCTAATGCGGAGAGACGCCTTCGGGAAACAGGACGTTTTTTACCTGTAACATTAAATCGT
>NW_019416257.1:1725034-1727629 GCF_000390285.2 Anoplophora glabripennis | reverse complement strand
TTTTTAGAATGAAACAGGCTATCGGAAATAATTTTTTAAATGGTAAAAAAATAATAAGACAAAAAATTACGTTGGAAATAAATTTTAGGGGTTGCGTTTTCCACCCCTTACAACCATGGGGTAAACCAAATAAATTACTGGCTAAGTGTCTTTTTGGTAGTAGAAAATGTCAGGTTAATTTCAATATTGTAACTTGTTTAGTGCTTGTGAAAAAAATTGTTAAACAAATTTTATGTACCCCCTTTAAGGGGCTGTATCTTAACAAGGGATGCTCCAATGAAGTTTCTTTATATGAAAGATCCTATCTTTTTTTCGATGAGGAATCACCCCCTTAAATGTTTTACACTTATTTAGTTACACCCTGTATAGGTAAGTTAGACTAAATAGTCTTATTTTCATCCAAGGAACCTGTGGTCAAACGTCCATCCTTTTCAGAGACACCCTGTATATTTAAATATTTATTATTAAGTATTATATATTTTAAAGAACTTACCGTCACTTTCACGACAACATTATCAGAAAATTGATTGTTGTCACTTATTCTAATTAACACATCAGATCCTGCAGAAAGCGAAAAAGGTAAATCTTTTAGATGTTCACCTCTTCCTAATAGTACGTCTGTAAATATAAAGTCAATAAAATACTAAAAAAAAAAGTATAAAAATATTTAACTTATTTATGAACAAATAAATAAAAGAAAATTCTAAAGAAAAACAAAGTAAAAAAATTGCTATTTTAATTAATATATCTGGTCCAGCAGAAAATGAAAAAGTAAATCTTGCTTCAAACATACGATTAAATCATTAAGATACTAGAGAAACACAAATATGCAAAAACATTTCAATTTATTGTTATTTTAATCTTAATTTTTGGAGAATAAAGTATCAGTTTAACCATTACAAATAAAATTTTTCAATGATTCACTAAAAAAGGTTTTCTGAAATTGTTTTTCTACTTTCAGTTTCAAAATATATCAAATGAGTACAAAGACAAATAAAAATACCTATATTATTGAGTCGGCTGTAAATTTCAAATACGTAATTTCCTGGATATGGTTCATATTTACAGCTTGCTGTGAACATTGTTTTTATAGCTACTCCTGTATTTGGTGTTATACTACATCCGTGTAAGGTTGGCGGATAGCCTACTTCAATATTTGTAGACACTTTATCTTCGGTACCTTAAAAAAAAATCCTTTACTGTTATTCGTGAAATGTGAATTGAAAACAAACTATTTCTAAAGGTAGTCTCTGAGAGAAAAATTACATTAATAAAGGTAACAAATTACACAGTATACGTGTACAGATCATAAACTTCATAATTGTCAAAAGATACTTTAGTTAAACTGGAATAAAAAATATTTTTTCATACAGCTGTTATTAATTTAATTGGATACATTGCTCTAATACTATGACTACTTGTTTATGGAAATTTATTCAGTACAATTGAACAAATTTTGCATCTCAAACTAATAATAATAATAAGCAGCCACCATTATTTTCTCTTTCCAAAAATGACAAATTGGGGTTGAAATATTTCGGAGGATAGTGTTTATTCCAGACATGGAGGTAATCTGTTACAACCACATCTTGTTCTGAAGCTCCAATTGTGCAAGAATTATTTTTGTAGAATATTGTATTAGAAACATGAATTTTATTCTCAATATAAGGAGTTACACAGGGTGTAAGAAGTTTGACCGCCATTACTTCATAGAGTAATCGTGAATGAATAAAAAAGTTGTATATTACAGGGGCGTAAGATTAACAGTTTTCAAAATACAGCGAGTATTAATATTGGGGAGTTTCATCACAACGTGACAACAGCGCTTAACCTAATGTTTACAGCTGATGCATAAAGATTATATTGTACATAAATTGCTTAGTTTAGAAGAGCGTAGACAATTTTCTGATTGTGTTTTGTTATATAAAATTGTTCATGGATATTTTGATATAGATATTTCTTTGAATAGATATAAAACCTCTGTGAGGAAGTGTATAATTTCTTATAGGTATTTTTTTTGTCTTTTTTTATATTGTCACATTAGTTAAAGCTGTTTTACATTGACAATTTATTGATCAATTAATTGATGAAGTCGCTTCATCAAGAAATTGGACAAGTGTAATGCACCAAATCAGCTGTCAAATAACTTCATCAATTTATTCATCAAGTTCTTGACGAATTAGAGCATGTTCTAATTTTCGTCAATTTCTTCGTGAAGTTCGGAAGTACCAACCCAACAGATTTCCAGCCCCAGATCAGTAATGAGGTTATGTTATTGGAATATGTAAATAATTGTGTGGCGTCGTGCTAGTTTTGCATTGTTTTTACTGATTTGTTACTTACAAAAACTAATATTTATATAATATGTGTTAAAACGATACTTCTGTTGTATCATTAAAATTATAAGTGGAAAGGTGACATTTTTGAAATTTATTTGCTTCTTTGATTCATTGGTAGAACTGATTCATACGTCAAAAAACTTGACAAAGTCTGTAGCAGTGTAAAACCACACTGTTTACCAATAAATTCGTGAATTAATTCATGAAGAACTTCGTCAATTTATTCATCAATAAATTGTCAATGTAAAACAGCTAT
>NW_019416257.1:1714094-1723219 GCF_000390285.2 Anoplophora glabripennis | reverse complement strand
TTCGTTTTGATGAGTCTACCACATTTTTCCTCTGCGACTTTTCAAGACCCCGGGAAATTGCCATGTTTTTGGACTTTTCCGAGTGGAAAAGCGGAGGAATCGAGAAAAGTCGCGGAGAAAAAATGTGGTAGACTCGTCAAAACGAAGCCCCTCAGGAGTTATAAAGTATGTGGTAATCAACTTTCCAGAGGGGGCCTGTACTGTGGACTAATAGTGTTGTGTTTAAATTTTATCTCGGATTTTAGTAATTATGAATCTCTTAAAACAGGAACTTAACTTTTAATCAAATTATGAATTTGATAAATATGTAATTAAAATACCCAAAGATTCACGTCGTCCAAACAATCATACGTATAAAAAAATAATTTAAGTACTTACCAAAGAGCAAAATTCAGTAATTTTTAAACGCACAAGTGCAAAACATACTACAACATATATTCAAAAAGTGGCTGGAAAACACCTCACGAAAAGGAAATAGTGGTACGTAAAAAACACTCAGACACGGTCCAATTCCAGATACCAACTGAATTGCGTATTGCTGGACACCTTAGTACCCCGTGTTAATAAAACGCCGCGCTGTTGTCATGTTGCTCGATATGAATTTTATCGAATTTTAAATTTATTACAACGCTAATTATTTTTTAGAATTAAGGATAGACAAGTGATAAACATTGTATTTTATGGTATTCTATGCACTCAGTTATGTCAATATTCCTTAATTAATTGAACTTTTGTGTTAGTCCAGTTACTCAGGCTTTTTACCTCCGAATTCTTTATAATTGAACCGATTGACGTGAAATTTTGACTGAATGTGGGGAATGCCTCAAGGAACAAAACTTATATAGTGCCGAAATGTGCTTTTGCCCTGGGGGTGGTTCCTACCCCTTCTTGGGGGTGGACATTTTTACGCCCAAAATAACCACAGGAATCGATAGAGGAGTCAATTTTAAGTAACAAATGTTATATAAAGTTTATTAGTTAGTTATTACTTTCCGAGTAATTCGTCATTGAAAATGTTGATTTTTTTACTGAAAAAGTGCTTGTTTTCGGACAGTTTTTTGCAAATAACTCTGAAACCATTGGATTTAACGAAATAGTTGTAATGAACAAAAAGAAAGGTAATAAAAAAACAAATCTAATGGCATTATTTTGTTTTTCTCTAATTCTCTAATTGCAATATAAACCGAGTTATGGATTTTTAAACATTATTATACGTTAGCTAAAAACTAAACTGGAACCAGTTAACGTTAAATAACGCCAAAACCATAAATATTAGGAAAAAAAACTAATTGAACCTTTTTTAAAGTACTTTGAAAAACCTTTAAAATGAACTGTTTTAAAAGTCTTTAGAATCAAAATTAACGGAAATATGATAGAAATAACATGATAGTCCCAGTTAGATAAACAGACCAGTGCCTTTGGCGACAGAATTAAAATTAAATGCAATCCATTTACAGATTTCTTCATTTATGTTCTAACAATATCTTTTGGGTCTTTGGCTCACTTACAAAGCATGATTTCGAAAAAAAACTTAATTTTTGAAAACGTTAATTTTGAAAATTTTTTAAAAAAACTCGATTTTTACGCTGTAACTAAAAAATTAAAGGGTGTTCGAAAAAAATACAAGAGTAAAAAAATTTAGCTTTATTTTTGCTGAAGATTTTGCTTTATTTCCTCTAAAATTAATATTAATCGAGATATGGCCATTTTAAGTTATCATATGAATGAGAGAACCACCCCTTTCGAGCCCTTTAAACCCTTCAAACTTAAAAATGGGCTTAAAAAAAAGATCAACTCAACAGTTCACGTAGCCCTTACAATTCCCTGCAAAATGAGCCTTTGTGCGATTAAAAATATTAAAAAGTAAGAAAGTTATCGTTATAGGTGATAATTTTAGGAAAATTTAGGTCAAACAAGAATTTTGAAGCATTTAGATCTTTTTTGTATAATAAACGTATTTAGTATGTGTATATTCGAATAAACCATTACTATACTATATTATAACTACTATATTTTAATAAGGGAATAAATGTTTATTTAATACGAATGCACATTTAAAATGTTTCTACTCTTTCAATAATATTTTTTCATTTTATTTTCGAAAGAAGGGGTATTTTTCAAGGGTTAAAAAGTTGCAATCGATAAAAAAGATTTTTTAATCAAGAAATCAGTTTTAATTTGATAAAAATGTATTATTAAAACGTTTCAAGTTGAAAAAAATATTATTTTCATCCAAAGGGGTGGTTTTTAAAGGTTTTTTCGGGTCGAAAATTTGGGATACATTAAGTTTCATGTTAGATAGCACGTGAAATTACTCATACTGCACAAATAAAAAAGATTTGATTACATAAAATGCTTAAATTTGTATTTTTTCTTTTTTCTCCAATAAGGGGTGGTTTTCACCCCTTAAGAACAAAAAGCACACCTAGCGCATATATAAGTTTTGAAGTGGAGGGTAAGATGATCCTAATTCTAAATTTTCAGAAAAATCGATGCAGTTTTATGCATAAAAAATTCGGAGGTATTACTATATTTTGAGCTACAGTAACTGGGCTATGTATCAAATTGGAGATTTTGATAATTTTTTTTCTCGGAAATGGTTGAGTTTAAGATCCATGTCATATAACAATTTTTCATTTTTTTTTTATTAATTTATCGTAATTATCAATATTTCTACGCCTCATTTCGATCAATTTTAATGATATCACAAAACAGTCTTCAAAAAAATATCGCTTGGGTCGAGTTTTCCATTCTCCAATAGTCTTTTACTCGCCGGCATTTACAAATAAAACTTATTATTTTATGAAGATTTCAATTTTGAATGAGGCGCACTATATTATGTTATTATATAAATTATAAAGTAAATATTTATTTAAATTCAGCATACCTCCAAGAACGGCATAAACTAAATATGTTTCCCCTAGTTTCAGGACAGATTCATTAATTTGAAACGTTCTCGTGTTTTGACCAATCTTGCTGTTTGCGTCATAGTCGAACTTATCAATGTCTATATACCACTGGAATTTATACTTTCTTGATGTTCTGCAGTCTTTTACGCAAACAGCTTCTAACATGACCTTTTTATCCCTATCGGTTTTTCGCACATGCGGTGGACAATTTGCTAGACACCTTAATATAAAAAAATGTTATTTAACATCTCTATTCAAATAAGAAAGATTTTGTGCTTATCGCGCATATTGTTAAGTATAGTACTAAATTAAATGCAAAAGAAAAGAAAGCTAATCTTACACGATTTCTATGACAGGGAATAGGTCCCGCTTAAAATGTACTATTTGCTGAGTACTTTGCCATTCAGAAACATCGTTTGTCTTTACGGATAGTGTAATAGTGTAAGTAGCACCGTCTAAAGCATCAGTCCAAGGGATAGTTAAGTGAGATTCTGTAAAAATATTCCAATATGTGCAGGATGTCCCAAACTCGACGCCCCAATCACATCACAGGGTAATCAAAAATGTTATTGAAAATTTGAAGTATGGAGTTCAAGCGGCATGGATTGAAGTCCATTTTGCACCAAAAATTAAAGTTTTTGTTATTTCGAAAATTGTGTTGATACATATTTTTCCGATAAACATTTATTGAAAAAAATTATCTATTTTCATTAAAAAGTTATGATTAGAAGTAAAAGCAACAATTAGAGCGTTAAAAAACTCAGGCTCCGGCAAACAATTGATCGAGTTACATTATTATAATGTTTACTTGTCATCAAAGTGTTAAACGAGTATTGCTTAGCGCTTCCAAGTGTTTACAGACAGTGTAGTTACCAGTTTTCACAGTTTTTTCGATTATTTAGAACAATGCTATCATACGGAGAAAAAGTTGATGATATGTTATTAATTTAGTCACGAGTTAAATTTGAAAACATCTTCGATTCACCGGATATCAAAAGTTAATGGTTACCACGATTTTAAAATACATAACTTGGAATATTTATCTGAAATTCATCTAGAAAGAAGATTGGTTTCCTTGCACAAATCACGGTAGTGCTGAAATTTTTGATTGACGAATATTTCATCATATTATTTGAGCGGATGAAATCCGTTCTGTAAGTAGTGGTTTACCAAATAAAAAAAAATAACATCATTGGTCATTGAGAATCCTCACTTTGTTCATTCTAAATATATACAAAATCCAGGTCATTTTGATGTGAATGTGTGATATGGTGTCATTGGATGTCATCTGATAGGACCATACTTTTATGAAGGTGTGTTGAATAGTATAGAATACTTGCGTTTCTTGCAAGAAGAACTACCAGCACTTCGTGAAAACATCCCTTTGCAGTTGCGAAGGAGTTTGTGGTTCTAGCACGATGGAGCCCCACCCCATAAAGCGTTTATTGTGCAGGATTATTTAAATACTGTTTTCGGGGAACAATGGATTGGAATAAATGAACCCATAAAATGGCCCCGAAAATCTCCGGACATGATTCCTTTAGATTTTTTATGGGGTTTCCTTAAGAATAAAGTCTATAAAAATGCCTGTGAAGAGATTACTCCTAATATACTGAGGAACGCAATTATAAAAGAAGTTAGGCGTCGGTTAGGTTTATGTTTAACTCCGGGGGTGGACATATAGAAAATATTTTAGAATAATTTTGGTTATATATTATGTAAAATACTTCTTGTTTTTTGTTCTCTTTTATTGATTTTGTTTTCTTTGTGATTAATTAAAGTCATGTTTAGTATTTCAATATGTATTTGATATTATTATTTCAAGGATTTCTGGCAACTTACATCATTAATANGAATTAAAAAACGTAAAAAGGTCAAAAAAGAGACACGATGACGATGATGCAGCCACAATACTAGTTTTGAATTCGGTAGAAGAAAACCCGAGAATGTCACAAAGGAAGATAACTAAACAAATCGATGTTAGCAACACACATATTCAGAGGATTTTGGTAGAAAATAAGTTTAAGGCTTTCAAACCAAAAGTAATTCACACTCTAGAAGTTGGTGATGATGCACATCGTTTGGAGTTCTGTTTAGAGATAGGAGAAATGATTGTGGTAGATAGACATTTTCACCAAAATATAATTTTTTCCGATGAAACCACTTTTTCTACCAATGCAGTGGTATCGTCGCAAAATTGTTTTTGGTCGCAAGAAAATCCTTTCTTTACAGTTATTTCAAGAAGTCAAAGGTTCAAAAAAGTAAATGTTTGGTGCGCGATTACTTTCAACCTAATAATTGGGCCATACTTTTTTTAAGCAAATTTAAATCAATATACGTACCTGGAGATGCTAGACACGTTTTTCTGGCCAGAATTAGAAGAAGAACATTTGGAATATAGACAAAAAGCGTATTTCCAACAAGACGGATGTCCCGCTCACTCAACAATTCTAGTCCGCAATTGGATTAACAGAAAATTTCGAGAGAAGTGGATATGGTCCTATTTGTTGGCCAGCAAGGTCCCTGACTTGTCACCGCTTGATTATTTCCTTTGAGAGTAAATGAAGAAATGATACATTCGACCTACGCTGCATTTAGAAAAAGATAGGAGAGGTGTGTTGAACTCGGTGGACTTCATGTAGAATAGTTTTGTAATGGCGCGTACCTACTGATTCTGCTGTGTTCTCAAAATAAATGTTTGAGGTTTTTGATTCCCCTGTATAAAAAATAAATTATTAATATGCAAATATGTGTATCTGTTTTTCAATAAAGCAATATTTTTTAAATAGAATGGCTTCTCCGAAAGTATTAAAAAGTCCTAGAATATCCCAGAATGTTGAGTATTAACTAGAAGGCCATGCTTTCATATTTAAACATAAAATTTAATTCCAAGCAACTTTTCCCCATTACTTTTTCACGTAGCGTTTAGATATAAGGTACTTTACTCTCTACTGCTTTTAACTTTTCCAAATTTTTGAACACCCTGTACATTAAATTGAACAAATGACTATCTTGCCGAGGGTTTCTGGACAAGCAAAATTTTTTATGAATAATGATTTTATTTGACAATTGAAATTTTGTATCCATTTCAGGTATAGGCAACCCGAACTGGGGACACCCTGTATATTATGTAAAATACTTCTTGTTTTTTGTTCTGCTTTTATTGTTTTTGTTTTATTTGTGATTAATTAAAGTCATGTTTAGTATTTAAATATGTATTTGATATTATTATTTCAAGGATTTCTGGCAACTTACATCATTAATAGTGTCATAGCAAGCCTTGCATGAAGGCTTTCGATGGCCTCCTACAGGCCTGAAGCAGTAAATTCTAAAATAATTATTATAAATCGTTTGTAATTATTATTTTTACTTCTGATCATAACTTTTTAATGAAAATCGTTAGAGAAATTTTTTTTAAATAAATGTTTCTCGGGAATGTTCTTTTTAAATTTGTAAAAATACAGGTATGTTCCTGGAAAAAAATATTTCATGACATTTCACAATTTTCGCGATATCTAAAACTTTAATTTTTGGTGAAAAATAAACTTCAATCTATGCCGCTCGAGTTCCGTACTTCAAATTTTCAGTAACATTTTTTGTTACCCTGTAATATCATTAAAGGATCGAGTACAAACATTTAATATATAGTCTTGATCAAAACGAACAATACCTTTTCCCAAATCTTCTTTACAGAAGTCTGATTTAGTCCCTGTCTGTGTACAGCTCCAACGATATAGAAGTTTGCCCGGTTGCCCAGGTGCAAAATCCATGTCGATAGACTCCTCTCCACTGATTTTATAGTCCTCCCCGCTGACTGCTGTTACTTCCGGTTCTCCTGTTATTTTTGCTATCGGTATTTCTGATTTTATAGTGAACCTACACTAAAAATATGAGAAAAATATGGACGTTGTTATCTAATACTAATAGTAATTAATATTAATATACAGGATGTTGCTTTGAATGGGGGCAGATTTATAGGGAGGCTACTTTTCGGCTTTTAGAAATACATATAAATAGTTTATTTTTTCAAATTCTGTCATGAAAATTTTTTTCCCTACTTAAATTTACACCCTGTCTGTAATAATAAAATAATAATATTTTATTTATTAATCGATTGAAGTCTTTTAGCATTTTTTTTTAATTTATCTAAAATTGATGTAGTGAAATTTAGTTTAATTAAAGATCTCACCTACGTAATCATTACTTTTTGCAGTTTAAAAATGTTGACATGATATAATAACAGTTCACAAATATACAGGGTGTCCGGTAAGTACCTCCTAATCTCTCGGGAGTGTATAGGGGAGGTCAAAATAAAACTAGTCCTTCCTATAATTTTTTTTCCTAATGTGCCCCCTAACGGAATTATGGGAGGTCAAAGGGGTACCTAGAAATTAACGTTTAGGGTTATAACNTCTCGAGTTGATTTTATGATATTTTGTTTATAACACGTTTCTGAACAATATTCCGCAGAGGAACTTCTAATAGTATTTTTTTCCCGAAAAATGTTATAATGACTGGCCTAGTAGTGGTTTACCAAATAAAAAAAATTAATATCATTGGTCCATTGAGAATCCTCACTTTGTTTATTCCATACAAAGTCAAGGTCATTTTGATGTAAATGTGTGGTGTGGTGTCATTTGATGTCATCTGATAGGACCTTACTTTTATGAAGGTGTATTGAATAGTATAGAATACTTGCGTTTCTTGCAAGAAGAACTACCAGCACTTCTCGAAAACATCCCTTTGCAGTTGCGAAGGAGTTTGTGGTTCTAGCATGATGGAGCCCCACCCCATAAAGCGTTTATTGTGCAGGATTATTTAAATACTGTTTTCGGGGATCAATGGATTGGAATAAATAAAACCATAAAATAGCCCGGAAAGTCTCCTGACATGACTCGCTTCAGACTTTTTTTTCATGAGGTTTCCTTAAGAATAAAGTCTATAAAAGTAATATAGAACATTTAAGAGAAAAAATTCAAAATGCCTGTGAAGAGATTACTCCTAATGTACTGAGAAACGCAATTATAACAGAAGTTAGGCGTCGGTTAGGTCTTTTTCTAAATGCAGCGTAGGTCGAATATATCATTTCTTCATTTACTTGGGCAATAGCTTCAATTATCCTACTTTTCAAGAAATCAACATTGTGTTGCACTGGTTCTCTGTACACTCTTTCTTTCAAGAAACCCCAAAGGAAATAATCAAAATACCAATAATTTGTAGAAGGCAATTGTTATCAATAATTGTTTGACATTAGGTGTTGATATTCAATTTTATTCAAATAATGCTTACTTTATAGCATCGCATTTATCTTGTTAAATGTTACGGTATCGGTAACATTTCTTATAGCCAAGCAATTGAATTGTTTCATGAAAAATATCCAGATAAAGTTACCCGCCAAAATCTGAGAAAACTAATTCGAAAATTTGATGTAACTGGTGATGTAAAAACGTAAAAAGGTCAAAAAAGAGACACGATGACGATGATGCAGCCACAATACTAGTTTTGAATTCGGTAGAAGAAAACCCGAGAATGTCACAAAGGAAGATAACTAAACAAATCGATGTTAGCAACACACATATTCAGAGGATTTTGGTAGAAAATAAGTTTAAGGCTTTCAAACCAAAAGTAATTCACACTCTAGAAGTTGGTGATGATGCACATCGTTTGGAGTTCTGTTTAGAGATAGGAGAAATGATTGTGGTAGATAGACATTTTCACCAAAATATAATTTTTTCCGATGAAACCACTTTTTCTACCAATGCAGTGGTATCGTCGCAAAATTGTTTTTGGTCGCAAGAAAATCCTTTCTTTACAGTTATTTCAAGAAGTCAAAGGTTCAAAAAAGTAAATGTTTGGTGCGCGATTACTTTCAACCTAATAATTGGGCCATACTTTTTTTAAGCAAATTTAAATCAATATACGTACCTGGAGATGCTAGACACGTTTTTCTGGCCAGAATTAGAAGAAGAACATTTGGAATATAGACAAAAAGCGTATTTCCAACAAGACGGATGTCCCGCTCACTCAACAATTCTAGTCCGCAATTGGATTAACAGAAAATTTCGAGAGAAGTGGATATGGTCCTATTTGTTGGCCAGCAAGGTCCCTGACTTGTCACCGCTTGATTATTTCCTTTGGGGCTTCTTGAAAGAAAGAGTGTACAGAGAACCAGTGCAACACAATGTTGATTTCTTGAAAAGCAGGATAATTGAAGCT
>NW_019416257.1:1706108-1709799 GCF_000390285.2 Anoplophora glabripennis | reverse complement strand
AAAAAAATAAATTTTAATTGTTGTTGTATTTGTTACCAATTTTTTTCAAAACCGATTTATCTCGCAAACCGTTCATTTTTTCGAAATAAATAAAGAGTACCATTTTTAAAGAAAAACCTTCAGAGTATCTAATAATAATATTTTCAGTTTGATAAAATTACTTCTGTCAAAATTTTGAGAAAAATTGTGATAGGGCCAGTCCGTTTCTGGACACCTGATAATAGCAAAAAGTTGATTTTAGCATCAAATCGTAGAGCTCCATGTGTAATACAACGTACGAAAATTTTATTAAAATATACAGGGTGGTTTCAAAGTTATAACCCTAAACGTTAATTTCTAGGTACCCCTTTGACCCCCCATAATTCCGTTAGGGGGCACATTAGGAAAAAAAATATAGGAAGGACTAGTTTTATTTTGATCTCCCCTATACACTCTCGAGAGATTAGGAGGTACTTACCGGACACCCTGTATTTCAGGTGACTTTTAATATACAGGCTGTTACAAATTCGCTTCTCACTACAGGGATCTCGGAAACGGTAAGAGCTTCGAAGTAGTTTAAATGGGGGCAAAGTTGCGTAATCAGGGGACCAACATTATGTCTCTAAAAAATCAAGGCTAATATGATTAGTTTTCCAAATATTTGAAAAAACCGAAATTTTGGAAATCCGTTTTTGTTTCATTTCAGCCTTGTTTGAAGTGATATTGAAAAAAGAACAACACTTTCTCGTGGCCACTTTGTGCCCTTTATTGAATGGCATAATCAATTTTTGTATGTAACGTTTCGTCTCTCTAGGACCATTATCAACTTAATTTTTTGAAATACGACCCTAGAAATTGTATTACCTTTTTTGCAAGCCTTCATGACCCCCAATATTGTACTGCCTCAGCCCAAATCAGATTCAGACGATTTGTCTCGAAAAATTCATCTTCAGTGTATTCGTTCTAAATTTATCTAAATTTTTTATTTAGATTTCTTTGTTTATTGAATCATCATACCTCTTAAGTGTCGTTAGACCCTGTGAAATTCATCTAGTTATTTAAACTATTACCACCACGCGTTACAATAAATCATTTATTATTATTAACTATTTCCGTCACAAGGTTTGCCCCCGTTTAAGCTACTTTGTACCTCTTACCGTTTCCGAGATCCCTGTAGTGAGAAGCGAATTTGTAACAGCCTGTATTATTGCTAACGAGAGATTCTGAAAGATGTTTTGTATTCAGTTTTCAACATGTACTTTAATAACATGTGATGAGAATTTGAATACTGATTTCAAAGACTTTTTCTCTTTTTTAGGAATACAAATAATTTACAACTAACGATGAAAAAAACTATACTGTTATTTTCAACTCTCACGTTTAACATGTATATTCTACTTACGTTAGCCATTCGCGATGTTTTCATTTCCTCTATATTATCAATCTTTTCTCTTACTCTGAGCGACAGAAAATAAGTCCCAGTACCGTATTGATATTTTTCTATTATAAACACATCCTTATTGAAATAATCTTTAAAATCCACACTTTTCATATCTGTAAATGAAAACTGATTTTATAATATTGATTGCAGATCAATTATAACTTGTCTTATCAAAGTTTCATTCTTTTATCAAACTTTATGAAAGATTGAGTATCAAAAAAATAAGGATTGTTACGTGTACCGTAACCGTATTTGGAACAAAAAAGGCTTTTAATTAAACTCNTTTCCATCACAAGGTTTGCCCCCGTTTAAGCTACTTTGTACCTCTTACCGTTTCCGAGAACCCTGTAGTGAGAAGCGAATTTGTAACAGCCTGTATTATTGCTAACGAGAGATTCTGAAAGATGTTTTGTATTCAGTTTTCAACATGTACTTTAATAACATGTGATGAGAATTTGAATACTGATTTCAAAGACTTTTTCTCTTTTTTAGGAATACAAATAATTTACAACTAACGATGAAAAAAACTATACTGTTATTTTCAACTCTCACGTTTAACATGTATATTCTACTTACGTTAGCCATTCGCGATGTTTTCATTTCCTCTATATTATCAATCTTTTCTCTTACTCTGAGCGACAGAAAATAAGTCCCAGTACCGTATTGATATTTTTCTATTATAAACACATCCTTATTGAAATAATCTTTAAAATCCACACTTTTCATATCTGTAAATGAAAACTGATTTTATAATATTGATTGCAGATCAATTATAACTTGTCTTATCAAAGTTTCATTCTTTTATCAAACTTTATGAAAGATTGAGTATCAAAAAAATAAGGATTGTTACGTGTACCGTAACCGTATTTGGAACAAAAAAGGCTTTTAATTAAACTCTTACAATATTACGGTGTATAAAATAAGTGACTTTTCTCAAAGCTCAAGCTTACTTTGAGAAAAGTCACTTATTTTATAGTGTAATATTGTAAGTCTCTTTTCTCGAAAATCGCCCACATTAGGAAGTTCTAACAAGAGTACATTATTTTTAGAAAATTAAATTGTACATTATACATTGGAGCCCGAATGGTAAAAAAGCTAACCTCAAAAAAAATAGAACTTAAAATGTAATAAAATTGTAGCATAACTAGCGCCCTCTATAAAATATACAAAAAATAATTTGATTAGGCCATTCTTTGAATAGAGCGCCACTGTTCTATATTACCGGCAGTTCACTTTCTATCGTATGTTATTAGAGACAGCGTCACGCGGGAAAGCAGTTGGCTGTGCGGCAAGTTTCTGTGTGCCGGTCGCTAAAGTACTTGCAGTGCTTGTCGTAAAGGTATGTAGAAAACAAAACATTATTAACAACACAGTGTTGTTTATCATTAACATAAAGCTAACATGACGTAGTATTCTATAATGCGTTGAGTCAATTTTTTTTATGCTTTTACCAACTAACCTAAAACTGAATAAAATTTCCTAAGACCCTAGTATGAGACACCTGAGAGCTCCTAATATGAGGTACCTCATATTACGGGACAAGGCGTGGCATATGAAGGTAAAGCATTTTCACCACTGGGTAACTAGTATAGATGAGCGAAACAAAGGTTTTTCGTTGGACCTTCAATACTAAACTCGTAATCTTCTCCGTACAAACTACAAATAGAAGAAGCTTTGAAGAGAAAAAAAAGAAAAGGAGGAAAAAAAGGGAAAACAAAGAAAGCCAAGGAAAAGTGCTGCAAAAGGAAAAGGAACTGGGAAAAGGCCTGTGAAAAGGAAAGTTTTTACTGAATCATCAACGTCCAATGAAGATGATGACACTGTTTCGCACACCACGGATTTTTCTTCAGAAGACGAGGAAGACGATCCAGAGTGTCCATATTGCGCCGGTTTGTATTCCGAAGATACGCGAGGTGCAAAGTGGGAGAAATGCCAGGCCTTTTCAAATGGGCACATCTAGAATGTGGAGAAATAAAATAAAAAAAGTTTATTTGTGCCGTTTGTTGTTAAGGTTGAAAACCTAAACTTTTTTTGTTCACAGAGTTACCTACCTATTCGTTGTTTTAAGAGAAAATGTTACTTTATTTAAAGAAAAAAATGTTTTTTGTTTTTGAGAAAGCCATACGTAAACGTGTTTTATGTTCTGTTTATTCAATAAAAATATGTTTGAGCAAACAATAGGTCATTTTCAGCTTTATTCCCTAATTTGAGATAGTCTCATATTGAGAACCCATACTATCTCAAATTGGGAATCTTACCAAAAAGTAAAAT
>NW_019416257.1:1690102-1705263 GCF_000390285.2 Anoplophora glabripennis | reverse complement strand
ATGTGGTAATCGATTTTTCATACCCCGTGAAAATTCCGATTTCCAGCTGTCGGACTGAAAAAACGCGGCTTGAAATTTGTCGGACAACAATACTTTTTGACTGAATTAATTATTTACAATTAATTTTACTAAAAATTACCTATGTGGTAATTGATTTTCAATACCCTGTTATTTTGGCATGTTTCGACCGGTAGACACGCCAATGTCTGAAGAATTTTTGTCGGAAAAATTTAAATCGACATTTGCAACAAAATTTCCAGTTACTTAAGCTAAAAATAAAAGATGTGGTCTTGACTTTTCAAGACCCCGGGAAATTGCCATGTTTTTGGACTTTTCCGAGTGGAAAAGTGGAGGAATCGAGAAAAGTAGCAGAGGAAAAATGTGGTAGACTCGTCAAAACGAAGCCCCTCAGGAGTTATAAAGTATGTGGTAATCAACTTTCCAGGGGGGCCTGTACTGTGGACTAAAACCATTATTATTAATTTCAAACTTCATAATGCTGTAACCTTGTGAAAAATGGACAAAATTAAAAGTTCGAACCTTCATATCTATTATTATTACGAAAAAAATATATGTGCATCCCTTCTTGAAATCCCAGGTCTTGCAATCCCTAATTTCATTTTATATTTCACAAATTTTTACCTCCTCAAAATTCATTTTCTAAAGTTTAAAAAAAAATCAAACTGTCCTGTATTAACTTACTCGGGAGACGAAGAACCCAGTCAAACTTGGAATCGATTATATCACACTTCGGATCGGGTACATACTTAGCTCGAATTAGATTCTGTTTTATCCGACTTATTGTAATGGCTTCGCCAAGAGAACTAAAACGAAAACCTTTACGATTTGCTTCGATTGGCAAGTTGCCAGAAGTTTTCTTAAAAAGTTTGATTTTTGCTTGATATATTTGCAAGTGAAATTGTAAAATTATTTTCTTACCAACCCTCTATGTCCAATTTACTATCACAGTCTTGATCCTTATCACGCCGGCGCCGAGTTATAGTACTCTCTGAAAAGTGGAACAATTAAAAGGTGTTAATCCCAGGGGGGTACAAGTGTAGTACTTATCGTTTCATTCAAGATTGGCTGAGCTTTAGAATGAACTTCAATAATGGAAAAAAATAGAGACAGCACTAAAAAGGATGCTGAAATAATTCATGTACATTTTACAGTTAATAAATACGTTAGTCTTAACTTACTTATTAATAACTTCATGTTTATTTTAGTTTTCAGCGTAATAACCATTCGATTACCTTTGCGTAGTAATACCGTTGGTTAAGGGTAATATATAGAATCATATATTGTGCTTTTGATAGAAATTCAGAAATTTCAACTTAAGTCAATTACGGTTTCTATAGAAATGTGTACGAATCAAAATACTTTTCAACTTTTTTATTTTAATTTTTTTACATCAATTTATTACTCTAGTCGAGGAAATAAAGCACTAAAAACGGCCTTACCTCCGAAATCTGTGCAGTAAGATGGATCGTGATGCAGTTTTTTGCATTCGAATCGTTAGAGCGTCCAGAAAGTTTGTGACCCTATGTGATCAATGAGAAATGAAAATTGCATCGGTGCATAAGAAAAATGCATTTTTTAAATTGTATCTGGAAGAGTTGATATATGAAAAATTTATAACTCGGAAAATATTGACGGAAATGAGTTCAATTTTGCCACTCGGGGGTTTTTGGGGTCGCTGAACACGAATATCACGGCAACGGTCTCCAAGGTACCTAGTGCCCAGGGTGGCCGGTTTCCACGTCGTCTTCTGGAGTTTTGTGGAAATTCGTTATAAACTTAGCTGAAAACGTAACTGAACGTTATTAAATGAGGTGTCGAAATCAGTAGTTGAAGAAGCTATACTTAGCAACACAGATATATATTGAGATGAAATCAGATTAGTGATAGCAATTTAAAAATTAAATTAAAGTTCTATATAAATACAACGCGGTAAAGAGAATGGTTGAAATGGTTATTATAAAATTAAGAAAAATATTTGATTAAAAAATTTTTGTTAGTATTGAATAAGTATTAGGAATCATTAGAAGAAAGTCGGATTATTAGAACAGGATAAATTTCAAAATTCAAGTATAAAAATTATTATAATTTTGGTCAAATAGAGTACATGCCAAAGATGTTATTAGAAAAACATAATTGAAATTAATTAAAAATCGTAAGTGACAGATATCAAACAAAAGATAACATGTCAGAGTTTTATTAAATAGTTATAATATAAGGTAAAATAATAATTAGTAAAAGATATTAATGTCTAAAGAAAATTTTGTATATCAATAAGATGAATATGTCATATAAATGTCAAAATTAAAGTTGGATCCACAAGGCATAAAGTAGTACATATAAAAGTCAAATAAGATTATAGAATAAGAAATATTTTGAAATATAATTTAAAATTGATTGTAAAGAAACTAGAATAGGGTGTATATGTGCAAAGGATAAAGTGAAGTGATGTGAATTGCAAAAGGAAAACAGCACTTAAAAAGCAAAAGCGCATAAGTGGAAAGGACCTAACAAGGATGAAGAAAATCAAGAAAAGAAAAAAATAAATTAATTATTGATTAGTTACGAGAAAATTCTGTAAAGAGATATGTGTTGCAGAAATTGATTGAAAAAAACCATAGAAAATAGAAGCAGTTATCGTGAGAAAGTGTATAAAAGAAGAAAATTGGGAAAAACTAAATATATAAAAGTAAAAAGTTTTGGAGAATAATCCAGAGAGAGAGAAAGCGGAATACCAGCAGGCAGGTTCCAGGAATCCAGGGAGAAAGCGGAATAGCAGCAGTAGGTTCCAGGAATCCAGAAAGCGGACGAGCAGGCAAGTTCCAGAAATCCAGCGAGAGAGGAGAGACAGGGATTCAAGAACAACAGTCAAGCAGAGTAAAAGCAAGAAGCCAGTCGACAAGTAATTATAAGACGTATAAAAAGGTACCTTTATTTTCGTTGACATTTGTGCACAAATCAAAAATTAAAATTCGTATACGATATAGCTAGCCACATAGATTCAAAAGAAAAACCAAAAAAAAGATAGAATACAAAAAGTTCAGAGATTCAAAATTTTTCATATAAACAAATTTATTTAACTATATAAAGCATTATCAAAATTGGCCAATTGTTTGTAAATTTCTAGACATAAATATTAGAAATAAGTAACAACATATTAAACAAGAAGTTATACGACAAAATTTAAATTTCTTATTGCAAGCAACGAATAATACATTAAATCAAGGAAAGTAGCCCCATTGAGATAAACTCTTGTTTAAAGTGTTTGAATTATTGTACAAGATTTCAAAATATTTTGCTGTTGTGTTTGACATTTCTAATTTGAAATTTATTGATATATGAAAACAAAATAATAAAATAATTTATTAATAACATCCTTTGTTTAGAGTTGTGAGTTGTGTGTGGTTTCATGCTGAATAATAATCTTGAATTGAACCTACTACTGAGAAGAGTCGAGAGCTAGACAGGGCAAAGTTAGACAACCAACATTACACCAAAATCAAATTACACATCACAATAAAAATAAAAATTAAATTAAATTTTGGCGCTTACACAAACAATATTTTAGTAAAAGTACCATTATTAAACTTTTATATTCATAAAAATACTTATTTAACGAATTGATTTAAGTACAATTACTTGTCGATACCGATAATTTTAAGCACATTTGAAGAGGGCAGTAATATTTTATACAGGGTGTTTATTAGACTGGGCCAAAAAATTCGACAATTTTTTTTTTTAAAGATATATCGAGAATATCATTCAGAATGACGAAAAAGAATATCGTGAGACTTTGAGCCCTTAATATTAGTTTTAAGAGGTCTATCATCGCTAGTTTCGATTTTTATTCCTGTTCCCATTTTTGCGTCAAAACTGCCAAACCATCAAGGTGAAAAAAATTATCTAGACATACTTTTGAAGGAAATTGAATGCCCTACAAAAAAGGTCTGATTGAAAATTTTCGGCAGACGAGCCGTTTCCATGTAATCAAGCCTTGAAAATTGATGTTTTTCCGATTTGACATTTTAACTTTGGAATTTTGTAAATAACGAACAAATTAGTATCTGAAAAAGAACAATACAGATTTTCAAAGGAAATTTAATGCTCTACAAAAAAAGGTCTCTTAACATTTTTGCATAAATTTACTCCTTCAAAAGTTATTCACGATTGAAGTTGAAGTAAAAATTAAATTTTTGTTTTTTTCATTTTGGACCCAATTTTTTTCACTCAATGGAACAAATTGATATTATACATCATCGATAATTATTATTCTTTCAATATAATCACCAAAAATATCCAAAATCCATAATATATTCAAACTCATTCTCGCTCAATAGAGATTTTTTCTACAAGAACGTAGTTTTTCTGTTTCAAAATAATTTTAAAAATAACAATCATGCAGTTTTACTACTGAAGATTATTTATACAGTGCCGCCCTCTAACATTAAACAAAAAACTAAGTAAATATTTGAGTTTCTCATCATCAACACTCCCAGCTTCCCGAATTTCGTTAAATTGCCATGTTATTGAACAAAAGTATAACCAAAATACCAAAAAAAATTGTTTTGGTCGCTCTGTATCTCAAGAACCAAGCCGTTACGGACCCACATTCATACGAACTTTTTATCTTAAAGTTTTGTCAAAGATCACCGTTTAAAGTTTGTACAAGTACTTAATAAACACCCTGTAGATATTAACTCATTTATATTGTTTTTCAATATCGCTTCATTTAAAAAATGACGTTCGTAAACGAGTTAATATGTAAAAAATACGTAGCTTCATTTAAATGAAGTTAGAACTGCTTCTTTTAAAAATCAGACTATACACACCATCTAATTTCTTTTAGCACAGCTAATTTTGCATTTATTATTGCCACCAAATAAAATTTGTCGTATATACATAGCCAGTCAGTTGGGAAAAGCAATAGTAGGTACAGCTTGACGAAATTCGTTTTGTCTACGAGTTTCAGATCTATAGAGGTAAGGCCAATGGGGCCCATTTGTAGCTGAGGCTGCCCCAATTCACTACTACTACTAACCTGGTCTCGACTATTGTATTGGCAGGTAATTCTACATAATATATTTTCGACTTTTGGTGTAAAATAAAGTATTCTAGTCCGTTTTTCACAGGATCCTTTTTAAGAGAATACATATTAAGAAGACCCCATTGTAAAATACCATGAAATCAAAATTGTCCATTATTTAGATATACCTGCTGCTATTCAAAGGTATTCGTAATTAGAGGTTTTATCATTATATGATACACTTAATTTTCTTAGAATATTAAAACACCTATACATTTTTTGAGATATATGTATTTGTTATTTAAAATTCTATGTGTTGATATTGATATTTACAACACTGAGTAGATTCAAAAGTACATTCAAAGTTTCACCTACATCTCTCATCTTCTGTTTGTGAGACTCAACAATTTTCCTGTAAAGTTTCCGGCGTCTCTCTTTCTCCAACATTTCATTGTCTGTCACCAGAAGAAACGCAACAATTTTCTCTATTTTTAGCAGAACTCTGTCATCGACAAATCTCATTTTTTCGCTTTCCGCGTTACTTGTGAAGAAAATCTCCTTTTCTTCAGATTCGTTCTTAAATAAATTAACAATAGTGTGTTTAATTAAATCAGCGTCTTTATCAGTTAAACTTGTTAGTTTTCTTTTCTTCATATTCCTGATGATGCATTTGGTGGCGAAAGCCATTCCCTCCATTCTACTCGAAGGCAGTGTGATGCATTTCGCATACCTAAACTCGTCAGCCTTTGGATAAACTTTTCGGTTCAGCAGCTCTTTTTCAGTGCCCCCTCTAAGCCTGAAATTCCTCGATTTAATTTTAAACAGTTCGATGTAGTACTCGCACTGCTCTTTAACGTAATTGATAACGTTGTACTCTTCCTCGTTAGAATAAAAAAACTTTGCGTCTACGTAGGAAATGGTGATGATGGCTATGTAAATCGTGTAAATTGCTAGTGTTACAAGCATAAACAATGAATAGTAGATATATCCTAATCCGCCCTTTAAAGCTTCGAAATCGAAATCTGTATATAGGTTCAAAGAGATTATGAAAAGATTTGATATTGTGTTAAAAAAACCTCCAAAGTCATAGGACTGATCTCCATATTTTAAAATACCGTAAAATGTGCAGGTAAAGACAAATATCAATTGGTATAAGAACAGACATATCATAGGTGGAGCTGAGAGAAATAGGGTCTTCTCAACCACCTTGACAATCAGCAGGAATCTCATCAGTTTCCATAAGCGAAACGTAGCAAGGAAAACCAAGACTGCTGCTACAATCGTCAGGGCTCTCTCCGTATACATAAGGTGAAAATAGTTGACAAATTCATTGTTCCTGGCCCTTTCTAGCTGTGATAAAAAACTGCTTACTACTTTTGACCTAGCTGCGTACAATCCAAGACAAACCAGATTCATAACGATGATGACTATGTCCACGACGTGCCAGATATCTTTCAAAAGAAGCTTCCCCTTGCGGACTAATCTGTAAGTCAACTTTATTGTCAGGATTAATAACATTGCGATGAAGGAGAGCAGGATTATCCAAACTATGATTGCAGTTTCTTCTTTGATGAATAGCAGCCTTGCAGTATGAACCTGTCAAAAATGAATGGTGTTATTCAGAGAAACTTACCTTTACCAATCCTTGGCTCAACAAATTGATTAAGGAATTGGGCCAAGTTAAATTGGTATATTTAATATACAGGGTGTACAGGTACTACAGGTACTTGTAGAGGATCTTAAAATATGCCAATTTGTTATGTAACATTTTTTTCTGGAATGTATCGTTAAAGAGATATTGGCCTCTGATGAGTGTGAAATTTTGAAAAACAATAATATTTCAGCAATCAAATTTGGTAGATGATTTGCGTTTATTGTTATCTTTAATTAGTAAAAATATGAATTTGTTGGAAGTGCAATAAGGGCCGTACTAGGGTATAAAATGCTATCGATTATTTTATTTTACTTTTTGTCCGATTCAATGACGCTATTTCACAAAATCCCGATTTTTTCAAAAACTGTTATTTTTTCGAAAAATTTGTAAGAGCAACAAAATTTTTAAAATCAAATTTCATGTACTATTGGTAAAATAATTTAATAATTGGCATACTAATAAGAAATTCAATATCATTTTGTAGCGGTACGCTACAATTACATTTAGTACCTGCCCCAATAAATATATTTCGCTTTCTGGGAATTTACGAGCCATATAAATTATACTTTGAATTATCCGATATTATCCCAAATAAATGTATTTAACAAATGAGATTAGAATAAGTAGACTGTAAACATAAATTAGTTGTTTTTATTAGGGTACATAAGCACAAACCGAGTAGGTAATGACCGGGATAAGTGTTAATTAGGATAAGGTAATAAAAGTAGGTTCCTGGGGACAAGGATAAAAACCGAAAACATTTCGAGGCACGAGCCAGAAGTCTTGAAGCCTAGGTCCTGCTCGGTTGTGTCTCGTGTAACCAGCGAAATTAGTAGAATGAAGTTTTCCATGCTACTTAGGGCTTTTCTTCTCACATGAAGATCAAACCACTAATAATTTTAAAGGCGCCTTACCCCTAGTACGGCCCGTATTGGGCTTCCAACAAATTCATATTTTGACCAATTAAAAATAACAATAAACGCAAATCAGGTACCAAACTTGGTTGCTCTATGTTACACAATTGCTGAAATATTATTGTTTCTCGAAATTTCACTCTCATCTTCAGAGGCCAATATCTTTTCAACGATGCATTCCAGAAAAACATGTTACAAATCGGCATATTTTAAGATCCTCTACAAGTGCCAAGTGCCTGCTTACGTACTGATAAATAATGGAGATATTTAGTGTAACTTTAACCTAGCCTAACTTAATCCAACAGTAATAAAGAGATAATTCGCCTAACTTAACCTAACCTATAATATAGAGACGATAAACTTCTCAAAATTTACTTGCCTCTAATTCATGGTGGATGTATCCTGTTGCGCTGATTTCAAATTTGATTCGAACCGAGTTGAATAGATTGTTGTTCGGATTATACATCAAAAATTCTATAAATATGCATCTAGACATACGATCAATCCACTGGTTTCGTAAAAGATAATTCAAATTTATGATAGAGTTTTGCATGGTGCGTCCTAAGGTAGCTAAGTAGCCTCCTCCCGGATAAACGGCAAATAGACCTAAAAACGCAATCAAAATATTTTCTAACTCAATTATGAGACACCTTGTATTCAAATTACCTACATATTTTTCGGAACCAGCATGCCATTCGCTTATGTAATTCCAAACAGGGTCCAACCTGGCGAATCTGTTTGACAATTTGTCTTCCGTCCAACATTCGCTGAAGTTCTTGAATTTAAAACGCCAATAATACGGTGGATAACATGACGATCTGGTAGTGAATCCATCATTGCACGGGACACTGTAAGTTCGATGTTGTCTCAAACGTGCCACCCCCAAATATTTATTTGCGTTGTCTATTGTCATGCCAGGATTTTTCGCTACGTATTTGTCATACCACTGCAGAGATTGCATCGAAAAAATGAGGGTATCGTTTATATAATCTTCCATTCTAGAACGTTGAACAAGGAAAAATATAGTACAATTTGACTTATCTGGGAAGTGGTACTTACTCTTTTCGATGTAACACCTCTTGCAGCAAAGTCGTTCTAGAATGAAACCCTTTGATGAGGTCTTTTACTTCGACATGACTTATATAGGTCATCAAGTCCCTGTCCATCAGAATTAACAAGTATAGCAAAGTGACATATATCGTAATCATAATTAAGTCTTCCACAATTTCCGATAATTTCTCCTTTATTTCTGCCCAGTACTTTTGCTCCTAGTAAAAGACAATTTAGAATCTACAAAGGATTCTCTATATACTTTACCCTTATTCTAAGATGATCTAAAGGTTTGTACAAGTGTCTGAAATAGGGTCTCAGAACCCACGCTCCAAATTTTTTATACAACATAGCTCTTTGTTTCTCCACTTCGATGAGAGACGAATCAATTTGCTTGAAAATTTTTTGTATCTGTAATTGAGAATTTCAACATTTTCCATTACCAAAAAGTGATTCCAAACTTAGTCCAACCAAATAACACTTGGAGTAAAAAAAATTGTTACCTGGACTTTTATAAGTGGAAATGGTAAAAGGGCTTATAATAAACCTAAAAAAATAAATGCGTGAGCAGGGGCGGCGGAGGGTTGATTTGGGGGGTTGAAAAGTTATGAAAAATTGTATCATTGGGATTTCTGGCGAAAGTTGACGTCAAACAAAAAAGTATCCAATACAAAAGTTGTAGATCATGCAAAAATCTACAACTTTTGTAGAAGTCACTTTTTAANCATTCCAGAAAAACATGTTACAAATCGGCATATTTTAAGATCCTCTACAAGTGCCAAGTGCCTGCTTACGTACTGATAAATAATGGAGATATTTAGTGTAACTTTAACCTAGCCTAACTTAATCCAACAGTAATAAAGAGATAATTCGCCTAACTTAACCTAACCTATAATATAGAGACGATAAACTTCTCAAAATTTACTTGCCTCTAATTCATGGTGGATGTATCCTGTTGCGCTGATTTCAAATTTGATTCGAACCGAGTTGAATAGATTGTTGTTCGGATTATACATCAAAAATTCTATAAATATGCATCTAGACATACGATCAATCCACTGGTTTCGTAAAAGATAATTCAAATTTATGATAGAGTTTTGCATGGTGCGTCCTAAGGTAGCTAAGTAGCCTCCTCCCGGATAAACGGCAAATAGACCTAAAAACGCAATCAAAATATTTTCTAACTCAATTATGAGACACCTTGTATTCAAATTACCTACATATTTTTCGGAACCAGCATGCCATTCGCTTATGTAATTCCAAACAGGGTCCAACCTGGCGAATCTGTTTGACAATTTGTCTTCCGTCCAACATTCGCTGAAGTTCTTGAATTTAAAACGCCAATAATACGGTGGATAACATGACGATCTGGTAGTGAATCCATCATTGCACGGGACACTGTAAGTTCGATGTTGTCTCAAACGTGCCACCCCCAAATATTTATTTGCGTTGTCTATTGTCATGCCAGGATTTTTCGCTACGTATTTGTCATACCACTGCAGAGATTGCATCGAAAAAATGAGGGTATCGTTTATATAATCTTCCATTCTAGAACGTTGAACAAGGAAAAATATAGTACAATTTGACTTATCTGGGAAGTGGTACTTACTCTTTTCGATGTAACACCTCTTGCAGCAAAGTCGTTCTAGAATGAAACCCTTTGATGAGGTCTTTTACTTCGACATGACTTATATAGGTCATCAAGTCCCTGTCCATCAGAATTAACAAGTATAGCAAAGTGACATATATCGTAATCATAATTAAGTCTTCCACAATTTCCGATAATTTCTCCTTTATTTCTGCCCAGTACTTTTGCTCCTAGTAAAAGACAATTTAGAATCTACAAAGGATTCTCTATATACTTTACCCTTATTCTAAGATGATCTAAAGGTTTGTACAAGTGTCTGAAATAGGGTCTCAGAACCCACGCTCCAAATTTTTTATACAACATAGCTCTTTGTTTCTCCACTTCGATGAGAGACGAATCAATTTGCTTGAAAATTTTTTGTATCTGTAATTGAGAATTTCAACATTTTCCATTACCAAAAAGTGATTCCAAACTTAGTCCAACCAAATAACACTTGGAGTAAAAAAAATTGTTACCTGGACTTTTATAAGTGGAAATGGTAAAAGGGCTTATAATAAACCTAAAAAAATAAATGCGTGAGCAGGGGCGGCGGAGGGTTGATTTGGGGGGTTGAAAAGTTATGAAAAATTGTAACATTGGGATTTCTGGCGAAAGTTGACGTCAAACAAAAAAGTATCCAATACAAAAGTTGTAGATCATGCAAAAATCTACAACTTTTGTAGAAGTCACTTTTTAATATAACCTCAAAATTTCCGAGAAAAATGTGAAAAACAGTTTTTTTTCTGATTTTTTGTTTTTCATTTCTCATTTCCGCAAAAATAATTTAATTTTGACGGAACTTGGTGAAAGTATACCTTTCTCCGTCTTAAATAACCTCAATTTTTTTTTAGATAAAAACATCGAGAAGTTTTTGAGATATTAATTTTTTTCGGTCTGAAACACTTTTTTTGAAAGAAAAATTCTACTTAAAAAAATCATCGTACAGAGTTCTGCCGGTAATAATTTTTTTCGTTTTGACATACTTTTTGGTGAAATAAATAACAATTCAAAAACATGATCAAAAATGCAAAAAAAAATAAAAAATGACTTGCAACAATGAATTTTTCAGTTATTGTTGATAATTTGTTTAAATTAAAAAACATTCAAAAACTGATTACTCCACTCAATTCTACGGAAAAAAATAAAAAACTGTTTCATTATTTGACCCACAACTTTATTTTTGTACAGTATTGCTATAAACATCTATGTCGAATTACAAATGCACAAATGATAAATTATCTCTGTCTCTGGATGATTTGAGATTTCAGCAATACAAAGTATTAACTGCAAAGTCTACCGTTGACGCGAAATCCGAAAACCCAAAATTTTGAAAAATCAGTTTTTTCTGGCTTTATTTGAAAACGAATTTTCAATAAATTGCATATTTACATTGCCACTTTTTTCGCTCTATCCAACAACAACATTTTTCGAGGGGCCATCATCAGATTNGAAAGTTCAGTTTTTTCTGGCTTTATTTGAAAACGAATTTTCAATAAATTGCATATTTACATTGCCACTTTTTTCGCTCTATCCAACAACAACATTTTTCGAGGGGCCATCATCAGATTCATTTTTTTAAATATATCGCTGCTATTTTTATGACAAAATCTAGTCATTTTTAATTCTGTCTTAGATGATTACTATTGCAATTCTTAAAAAGGTTTTTAGCTATCATTAAAAATTTTTCCTGAGTACGGCTCTGAACGCTTTCAAAATACCTGTATCTATTGCAGGAGAGAGAGAGAGAGAGAGGAGGGAATAAAAGTCAATACAGCAGAAAATATCCAAAAGAATTTTTTAATCCATAATTTAAAAAGTTGTACCTAATAAAAAAATAATACGAATTTATGAAATATTTGATTATTTCTAATTAGTATTGCTAATTGTAGTAAAAAAAAATTGTTGGATATTTTGTGCGGTATTGACTTTTATACTGTTATGACTTCATCCAATAGATATTTTGAAAGCGTTCAGAGCCGTACTCAGGAAAAATTTTAAATTATAGCTAAAAAAAGCTAAAAACTTTTCAAGCAATTACAATAGTAATATTCTCTAATTCAAAATTAAAAATAACTTTAGATTTTGTCATAAAAATAGCAGCGACGTAGGTAATTAAAAAAATTAACCCGATGATGGCCCCTCGAAGACGAAACGTCGGATTGCAAAAATGTTGACGCCATTGTATAGAGCGAAAAAAGTGGCATTGTAAATATGTAATTTATTTTAAAATTCGTTTTCAAATAAAGCCAGAAAAAATTAAACAATTTTGTAAAATTTATGGTTTTTCCGGATATCTCCGGAACTACCAGGAATTTTAAAACTTTCTAAACAGCATATTGTTAGGTATAAAAAAAAACACAACTTTTTTCTAATCTGAGACACCCCGTATCTCTTACCGTTTCCTAGATCCTAATGGTACCCCATCCTTATTTTGGACACACTGTATATCTAAGAATTCATCAAACTTTAAAAAAAAAATAAGTACACTAATCGATCCTATAGAAAAAAATATTATTTATTTTATTTATTCACTATTCGACTTATGTTTATAGCAATACTGTACAAAAATAGTTTTGGGTCAAACAATGAGACAGTTTTTTTTGTATTTTTTCCGTACAATTGAATGGTGTAGTCAATTTATCAACAATTACTGAAAAATTCATTGCTGCAAGTAATTTTTTACTTTTTTGCATTTTTGAGCATGTTTTTGAACTGTGATTACAAATTTTTTCATCAAAAAGTATATGTCAAAACGAAAAAAATGATTACCGGCGGAACTCTGTACGATGATTTTTTTAAGTAGAATTTTTCTTTGGAAAAAAAGTGTTTCAAACCGGAAAAAATGAATAGCTCGGAAACTTCTTGATTTTTTTATCTAAAAAAATTTGAGGTTATTTAAGACAGAGGAAGGTATAGTTTCGTCAAAATTAAATTATTTTTGCGGAACTGAGAAATAAAAAACGAAAAATCAGAAAAAAACAGTTTTTCACATTTTTCTCGGCAATTTTGAGGTTATGTTAAAAAATTACTCCTACAAAAGTTGTAGATATTTGCATGATCTACAACTTTTGTACTAGATACTTTTTTGTTTGACGTCAATTTTCGCCAGAAATCCAAATGATACAATTTTCCACAACTTTTCAACCCCCCAAATCAACCTTCCGCCGCCCCTGCTCACGCATTTATTTTTTTTATTTTTATTATAAGCCCTTTTACCATTTCCACTTATAAAAATCCAGATAACAATTTTCTTTTTTTTCTCTCTAAATGAGTTATTTTGATCGGTCTAACTGTGCTGAGATAATTTTATTTTATTTACCCTTGCTTGTTGATTTGTTGCGAAATTGAATATTATCCTCATAACATTTTCCATAATGAAAATGTAAATTAAAATACTGACTACGATTGAAGTTAACCATAACAAGCCAGTGACGTGAGGCACCCAAAATCCTAGTATTATTAGGACTGACATCGATACAATTATATTGATGATTAGAAAGAACCTAACACAAAACGGTAAATGAATTACGTACTTTAAGTTACTGGAAACTTCTTACCAACATAAAAAATTGGTGTTAACTGGGTGGTTATTTAAAATCTTTTGGTGTTTACCAAAAATATTCCTTTTAGGATACCTGAAATGTTCTCACGTTAATACATAATTGTGTAAAGATTAACATATCGATTTTACCTGAAAAACCAAACTATGGGAAGGTGAACGATAAAAGTTAGAACAAAACATGCTATTGTAATTAAAATAACATATCTGTCTATTCCGTAATATAATGTATAAGACAAACTGTCACTGTTTTCCAGTTTGGGACAACCATTGAAATATACCCCCATAGTGTAAGTAGTTAAAAAAATTGAAAATATTATGTGTAGTCTTTTCATTCTGGTTATCGTTTGTTCTTCGTTTCTACAAAAATTTTATTGTTACTGAGTTAAGAGCATGAATAATGTACAAACTAAAAAAGTTTTCTATTCCATAAGCTTTTTACCTTAATAAATTCCAAATATGTGGTCCACGAAAACTATTCGAAAATTTTTTCCATGCGGTTGAAGCGATGATTTTCTTATTACTGGGTTGTACGGGAAATGCTGTATGAGCAATTTGTTCATTGTTGAGAATTTCAAACCATTTATTTATTTGGAATAACCAGTACTTGTTCTGTTGAATATCGAATATTTCTACTTCCGAACAGAACCTGAATTTTAGTTGGATAAATTTATACAATTGAAATGTTTCATCGTAAAACGTACCAAGTTGGTCTGTAGCCTATAGAGTCGAACCACAAATCTATCTTCTCTATGTCTCCTAGATAAAACTGCGTCCCTATGAAAAACCAATCCTCGCTATTTCTTTGAAGAAACTTTTTCTCGGGGTCGGGGTAATTTATAACATGCTCCTAATTTGAGAAGTTTTAGTACAAATTTTTTTCATAATCTGAATCAATTGTTAGAAAAAATGCTTAAGTATATTTTTTTCGAAAACTGTCATCAAAAGTGGACATTTTTGTTAAATTTTCAGTTGACAAAGTGAGTCTTTTCTGTTACCTAGCTGCAAAATACTTTTATGTTCTAGAACGCCAAAGTCTTTTTCGTTCTAGAACAGGGGTCGGCAAACTTTTAAGCCGGAAGAGCAATAAAAATATCAATTTCATGAATTTCAAAGAGCCACGAATTTTTATTTCTGCTTTTACATTTTGTTTCAAATTTAAATCGGATACGGAAGTTTATAAGCGTCTTTATGTGTACTCGTGTGCTGCTTGTCCGTCTGCTTTAACTTTTAATTTTTAGAGGAACTTGAAGAGCTCCAATTGTCTCTTGAAAGAGCCGCATGCGGCTCGCGAGCCGCGGTTTGCCGACCCCTGT
>NW_019416257.1:1680949-1689641 GCF_000390285.2 Anoplophora glabripennis | reverse complement strand
AATGATTTCCATTCCTCCCTCTTCAATGGGTCCCTGTGCCCTTAGGAAGCATTTCCGGACCCATGTTCATATGAACTTTTTTACTTAGTTTTGATCATAGAATCGGCCTGTTCAGGTTTGGCAGCTAATTATGAGACACCCTGTATAATTCTGACACTACTTTTTCAAACTAAATTTTATTGTTTATTGGGTTGCTATCGTTATGATAGTCACTACGCCAACCATCTTGATTCAAACACGGTTCAAACGATTTGAAATATAAATTAAATTGTTGTATAATAAAATTATTGTCTTATTTAATTGTAGTTTTTGAAAAAATATTGTTTGCATCTCGAAAGCAAAATGCTTTTGCGTTCTTGAGTGGATTTTTTGCCAAACAAAATAACCATTCTTGAACGCAAAAGTACCATTTCATGTTCTAGATACAAAAATAACTATTTTATTCAGATACCTTGACTTTATACTTACTTTACTTTCAGATTTTGTTCCATAAATCTTGATCGAGACATTGGACGTTGTTCCTGCATTTGATTTATTTCCAGTTTTTACTATTAGTACATAACCGAATCTATAGAAACTTGGAATATCACCCAGGAAGTAGATAGACCGTTTCAGAACCTATTTTATTCACAAGAAGTAAATTACTTTTGTCAAATTAGAGCAAAACCAAAAAGTGATGCAGCTTGATTCTAAATTTTGGTTAGTCAAATGCAAAAACAATTTTTTTTTTCATCTAAAATAACATTTAATGTTGAACTTCTAGAAAATGGTTTGCAGACTTTTTTAAAAATTGTATACGTTTTTCAAGAGGTCACAGAGACTAACCAGGTTGTACAGGGTGATGTTAAGTACAGCTAACATTATAAATATCCCAATTGTGGATGACGAAGATCTCTTGTAATGTATAAAAAATAATAATTACATCAATGTTTCATCATTGCAGAATGAAATGAGTCAGTAGTATGTGTTACTTACCTCTTTGGCTGCACTAAAAGAAAACCAAGTAAAAAAGACGCAATACAGAAAGAAAACGACAACTACAGAAATGATTATTATGTAGCTAGCTTGTCTCTCCAATTCTAATTCCTCAATTAAAGTTTCCTCCGCTTTAACTTCATTGTTGACAAGCATTGCCGTTAACGCAGACGAGTGGTAACATTGACACTTTATATGCACCTTCGACGAGTCATCTGTCGACTAAAAACACAACATTGTTACTATACAATGTTCGAAATCAATTTTTTTTCATACCGCGCAAGCAAACTTCCATTTGGCTTCCTGCTCTTCCCACTGAAAACAGGCTAGTGTATAGACAGTGAATCTATACTTGACATTATCGCTACTCTGAAATAAATTTAATTTTTAGTAACGGTAATAATTTTTAAATAACATGATTATGTTACCATTTTTGGACTAGGCAGTACTGCTAAGTAATACCAACTGTCGTAGTTTCTCTCATTAGAAATGTATACTTTAAAGTCCAAAGCGTCCATTTCTACCGATTTTTGCTGGAATTCCTCGAAGCTAGGCTTGTGAAAATCAGCTACAACAACCTGTTTAATCAATCTATGTTAATTATTGCTATTTTTGACAGAAAAAAAACAAAAAGAAATCTTTAAATTGGAGTTTACTTACATCCAAAATAGTGTTTGCGTCCAAATCTTGAAATTCAATGAGAAACGATTGCCTGCTGTAGGCGTTTATCCTATGCACAGAGATTTTCTCAAAGTCATACTCGATTTTGGGTACTCCTTTACCCGGCAATCTTGGAGTTGTCTGTTCATGGACTTTTATCTCGGAAATGATATTGCTTTCGGTTTCAAAGGATAACGTAAACGGATTGTTAAAATTAGTTATAGGTCTGTCATTTACGCTGAAATGTATTAACGCGATGGATGAAAATATTTGTTTTTGAATCCACCAAAATATGTTTCGAGTGGTGGTACACATCTAAAGTTGAAAAGAGAATAAAATTATTACGTTTCCCATTAGATATCTACATAACTATGAAAAATAAGTATAGAGAAGCAGGCTCAATGCTTTTTATTTGAAATTTAATTACCGCTATATGAACTGGAGACTCGAATTTTGTAAAATCCTTTGAAGGAATCAGCGCGACTCTTTGGGATTCAATTGTAGTTCGTATTAACTCACTTCCGATTTTCAAGGTAGACGTGAGATTAAAAAAATTTAATTGCACGTAATTTGTTTGGTCCTGAGTAGACATTTTCACAGCCAGTGCCTTTGAACAGGCAAAACACACCTTTATTAAGTTCTTGGATGATTCATCGAACTGAAAGAGAAAATTTGATCAATTTCATTCACAAATTCATTGTTGTGTGGGCTAAATCCTATACTAGTCGAAGAAAGGTATAGGTATACAGAGCGTTCCAATATTTCATGTACAGGGGACCACCACAGACCCTCAGGATCAAAATTAGATGATTTTACTGAACTTAGCTTGATTACTTTCGTTTAAAGGAATAAAAAAATTGTTCTTTTCCAAGAACTTGCTTACAGTTAATATATACAGGGTGTCCCTGAAAGGGATGGACAACGCTTGACCACAGGTTCCTTGGATGAAAATAAGACTATTTAGTCTAACTCACCTGTATACAACAGTGCACGCCTACTGAGATATAGCCTTCTAAATATAGAATAGATAACCTAGTTATTTTCAAATAATTTGAAAACTATTTTTCTTAGAAACTTCAAATTTGATACACTTATTTTTTTATGTAAGTGCAAGATAAATATAGAATTTGGTGAGAATACATGTACAGGATGTTCTCTTTCTAGTGCCTGTGCGCCACTGGCTATCCCGTAACTTTTTTGTGTGTGCGCCAATGACGACAAAATTTATAGTTTTAAAAATAAGCATTACTTTAGAAGATTTTTTTGCTCTTACAAAATTTTGATATCGTTTATGGATTTCGAGTAAAACTGGCATTTTTTATACATTAAATATAGGTAAAAATTCCGATTTGTAAAAAATAATTTATAACTGCAGCCTCAAAACAGGGAATAATAATGAAAAAACGTCACATTAAAAAAAAAAACTACACATTTTTAGTATTAGTATTATCAATCAATAAAATAAAAATCAACACTAATATTTTAAATAAACAGTATCAACTAATAATGTAAGAAAGTCAACATTAACATTTTAAATAAACCTAAATTGATATTTGTAATCACATTAAAATAATATTACAGTAAATGCTCAAAGTTACTTTCTTGTTCTTAAACGCAAACATTAGTTCTTCGAAAATTAGAAATTATCCAATAATTGTGCATTACCTCTCATAACATTAATTTCATGTTGTATTCTTTCCCATATTCGTTTTCTGTATTTACTGAAAAGTTATTTTAAACTGTGGTCCTCAACGCTCCCCAAATGAAATAATTACATGGGTTTAGGTCCGGGGATCGAGGTGGCCATTTTAAAGGGGCATTATTTCCTCTACCTATCCACCTGTTAGACCTTTAATAACCTGTAATACCTACCTGTACCCTGTAATACCTGTAACCTGTAATAACTGGTCTTTTAATACTCTATTAAAGGAACTTTTTGAAAGCCAACCTCTGCCGCTAAACGCCTTTTATTTACTTGAGGAATTTCTTCGACCCTTTCCAAAATTTGTTCCTCCAGCTGAATAATTCCGGCCGTACATTATCCACGATTTAATGTTACAGGTAAAAAACGTCCTGTTTCCCGAAGGCGTCTCTCCGCATTAGCAAATGTTTTGTGATTTGGAGTTCTTCGATTAGGAAATCTTTCAGCATATGTTCGAACAGTAGCACAACAATTTCCTTCACAATAACCCAAAACTACTAACATATCAGTTTGTTCAGCAAAAGTATAAATTGCAATAAAAAACAAAGTAAGCTAAAATTAAATCACAGCTAGCTTGACACAGAACCTTTTAATTATTGTTATGAATTTGTTTCTCTGTTATATGGCACCTCGTACTAGAATGTTCTATTTATCTTAAACTGATTTTATATTATTTAATGTGTAAAAAATGCCAATTTAACTCGAAATCCATAAACGATATCAAAATTTTGTAAGAGCAAAAAAATCTTCTAAAATAGTGCTTATTTTTAAAAATATAAATTCTATCGTCATTGGCGTACATACAAAAAAGTTACGGGATAGCCAGTGGCGCACAGACACTAGAAAGAGAACATCCTGTATATGTATTCTCACCAAATTCTACATTTACATTGCCCTTATATAAAAAAATATGTGTACCAAATTTGAAGTTTCTAAGAAAAACAGTTTTCAAATTATTTGAAAAAAACTAGGTTATCTGTTCTATATTTAGAAGGCTATATCTCAGTAGGCGTGCATTTTTGTATATAGGTAAGTTAGGCTAAATAGTCTTATTTTCATCCAAGGAACCTGTGGTCAAGCGTTGTCCATTCTTTTCAGGGACACCCTGCATATTTCCCACATATGACTTTTGCTCAAATTTTGACTTCTCTAATGATGTAGTAAAGTTATTTCAGTCCTATCTCAACTGTTGCACCCAATATGTCCATATTCATGGCTCTAGATGACCTCAATATATTACAATATGCTACAAGGTTCAGTGTTATACGCAGATGAAACTAAAAGTATACAAGACTGTAACAAATTTCGAAGAAATCTTGAGCTAATTAGTGAGTGGTATGGTACAAATAATCTTGAACGAAATATTAAAAAATACAATATCGTGTCTCACTAAAAAGTAACTACTCATAATTTTCTCATAATCTCTCAGATCATAATAGTTACACTTGCCTTATTCATTGCTTTGGAAATATTCTGGTCGTCAACGTAATCAGGGTAATCTTCAAAAATTGCTGGAATGTCAAGCAGGGGAAAAGGTGTCGTGATTATCGGGGCCACTATTTCTGGTTTTAGAACATCCAAATTCGGCTCCACCCCAGCTTGGGAACATTTTGAAAGGGTACTAAAAATCAGATCACAAACGAGTTATAGGCCAATCATTATAGCTTTTTTTCGGGAAAAAAATACTATTAGAAGTTTCTCTGCGGAATATTGTTCAGAAACGTGTTATAAACAAAATATCAAAAAATCAACTCGAGACTAGTTGGGAAACTTTGTTAAAACAATGGTCAAAATTATGGAAAAGTAGTTTTTCGACTGGCGTAAAAAAACTGTTATTCATAGAGAAAAAAAGGTTTATACAAAAAAGGTAGGTATTAAATAAATCTGTAAAATAAGACAAGTCCGATTAAATTCCGATAATTTGTTTATGCGCAAGAGCTCAAAAATGGTCGAAATTGTCCGCTTTTTTCAATTGCTAATAATTAATGCAATTTTCATCGCAGACACTTGTAATTCAGGATTTTTGAAGCTTTTTGCACCCTTAATAAGTGGTAAAAATTTCAGCCCAAAAACTTCATTAGCTTGGCGTTGGCGGAATTTGTTATCTAAGAAGATGCTATTTTCAATTCATTTTTCCCAAGCTCACAGGCGTTGTAGGGTTTCGATCATTAGTTGTTTTTGTACCTAAATAGTTGTATTGACATATGCATTTACTGATAATTTAATTTTTCAAATTTAATTTGTTTAAAAATGACTGAAAAAATGTTAATATTTATTACATCGTTAAGCGCGCATGCTAAGCCTCGCCTTCCCCACTCGTTCGCTAGACCAAGTAATAGAACGCATCGCCGCTATCTTCTTTTTCGAAATTAAATAGTTGAATTCACCTTAATGTTAATGTAGGACATGAAAATATAGCTCTTAATGTATACTCTCTCCAAATTTCGGCTCTTAATATTAATAATTAAGGTCACTGCGATTAAATAAATAAAAAAAATTATCTCAGCTTCTAATCAACTTACAACAACGATTTTTTTTTTAAATTCGAAGAAAACTAAAGTAAAGAGGTTACTATTTTATTTTATAATAATTACCTATCTTAACAATTTAATAAATATTAACATTTTTTCAGTCAATTTTAAACAAATTAAATTTGAAAAACTAAATTCTCAGTAAATGCCTATGTCAATACAACTATTTAGGTACAAAAACAACTAATGATCAAAACCCTACAACGCCTGTGAGCTTGGGAAAAATGAATTGAAAATAGCATCTTCTTAGATAACAAATTCCGCCAACGCCAAACCAATGAAGCTTTCGAGCTGAAATTTTTACCACTTATTAAGGGTGTAAAAAGCCTCAAAAATCCTGAATTACAAGTGTCTGCGATGAAAATTGCATTAATTATTAGCAATTGAAAAAAACGGCAATTTTCGACCATTTTTGAGCTCTTGTGCATAAACAAATTATCGGAATTTAATCGGACTTTTTTCATTTTATAGGCTTATTTAATACCTACCTTTTTTGTATAAACTTTTTTTCGCTATGAATAATAGCTTTTTTACGTGAGTCAAAAAACCACTTTTCCATAACTTTGACCACTGTTAAAACAAAGTTTCCCAACTAGCCTCGAGTTGATTTTTTGATATTTTATTTATAACAGGTTTCCGAACAATATTCCGCAGAGAAACTTCTAATATTTTTTTCCCGAAACAGGCTCTTTCATGTCTATAATGACTGGGCTATTAGTAATATGGACGTTTATGATTTATAACCTTGTATGCTTACTTAGAACTATCTCTTGTCTCTTCCGAGAAACTGTCGGGAAAACGTTTCGTCTTCAGCCTTTGCAGTATCTTATCGGCAGACATTTTGCATATTCTTGTTCCTAAAGCTGCTATTTCCGGATCTGGTTGGAAACTGAATGCTTGTGTAATTTTAGCCGCTAATGCTCCCATCTGTCTACTTCGCATCCCGGTATCCATCGGAACCTAAATTTATTTATTTTTGGGTGTCATTTTCTTAACAGGTACATTTAATTAATATTTCCAAGACAAAATAATTGTACACTATAAGTATGCAAGTCATGTGTGCAATAATTATCGTTTGAAAAACAGCCTGTATAAAAAAGTTGTTCAGATAAATTTTTTTGTACTTTTGGTAAACTTGAGAATATTTTGGGGGATTATGCCATGGTCTGTACCTGGTCGCTGTCAGTTGCAGAATTACCTTTCACTTCCTTAACTTTAGTTAGGAATCTTTGAATTGCTCTTGTTCTCGGGTTAGGCTCTGTGGGCCCGGACCAGCTATTAGAACCTCTGCGCCTTGCTATTTCTTATTATGGAGACACTTAAAATCCAATGTGTATAAAAATTGTCCCGGATTAGGACAACTCATAAGAAATGAAGTTACGTTGTTTTCTCCAGAATGGATTAGAAATGTACTTGGTAGTTTTCCGATAGACTGGGACATTCTCTCGCTTTGAATGGGGAACACTTCGAGCATGTGTTGCTTTAAATTCGCGGTTTCCGATGTTAATTAACTTGTACCATTTTGTACTTTTTTCTGTTGACAAACAATTTTGAATTTGCTGATAAGAAACATTTTAAAAAAGTCTAAAAACCGGATTTTTTCTAGGCTTTTTTTTTTTTAATTTTGTAATGCAACTCAAAAAAACAAAATCGGTTGCCATGGCAACGAAATTACTGGCTCCCAAACAAACTCAACCTTACCAAAAGGTGCAAAAAACTCTTTTGTCTGAACAATTTTTTATACACGGTGTTTTTAGAAAGTTATAAACATTGCATACATATTCGGCACCGTGTATAATAAAATGAATAACATCTTACATTGTTTAAAATGTCTAAAACCTTTGAACAATACTTCTTTGCAATTGCGATCTTTCCAGATGTTAATATTTTCTGCATTTCGTCTGCTAGACTGTCAGCTATTTGCAACACTTTTTCATAATTTTTAGTTTTCATCAATTTTTCCATAGAAAATTTTGAACTAGCATCGAAATATCTACTCATGATTTCCTTCTCTATATCCTCATCTGAGCCTGTCGTTTGTAAGAGAGATGTCACCTACAATTTTGTAAACAGAATGAATTATAACAATGTTTTCCTTAGTTTATTTCAACATAGGTATTTTTGAAAGCAATGTGGGTTTTGCTGAGTGAGCGAGGTTCTCAAAAAATATTTTACACATTTTTATAGCAACTCTCTGTTTATATTGGCTCAACAGTTGTTTAATAAAAATACTTACCGTAACACTTAACAATTGTTCAGCAGAAAAACGGAAGCTATCAATTATTTTAACTTTTACTGCTGATCCTGGGCCGAGGGAAAAAACTAAATCTTCTAGTCTAATCCCTTTTTCAATGATAACGTCTACAAAGATAAAATAATATGCATCTTATAGCATCATAAAATTGTCAGGGACATTTGCTAATGTTTAGAGGGAGTTGATTCAGACAGACTTAATTTCATTAAGATTTATTAACCGTCAAAACTAGAGAGCGGACAATGTGTGTCTTTAACCCCAAGAATAGGTCAAATTTTGGTAGAGATGCGTACGCGTTCAAAAATGTATTGTGTATAAACTATGCAAAATATAATTATTATGTATAGCAAACATATCGTATTATCCTCGCGAAGATTTGTACCCTTTATTTAAAATCAATAAATCATGTGAACAGGTTAAATAACGAGAAAATAATTAAGTTAATTTAGTTCTAAAGAAATGAAATGACACTCGCGCCCATCTCTAGTCCATCCGTCGACATCGGTTGCGTTTATCGAATTCCTATTGGTCAGAATTCAAACTGCAGCCCTGTTATGAATGGAGCGTGAG
>NW_019416257.1:1615639-1680012 GCF_000390285.2 Anoplophora glabripennis | reverse complement strand
TTTTTAATAATGATGAAAGCAGAACACCTAGGCTACAGAAAAATAAAATTGTTTATCATGTATTAAAAAACTTTCTGAATGTGAACATATTTGAAAATTTGCATGAACATCAATTTGATAATTTGCCTAACAATTGTAATCATTTAATAGAACTTGTAAGGGCTGAATGTGAAAAGTATATCGATGTACGAATAAATCATGAAGTCAAATTATTTAATTCGGTAAAATCTACGAAAAGACAAATATTAAATAAATTAATATTATTTAGAGGATAATAAATATATTTAAATTATTTTGTAGTTTTATTTAATATGACACTAAAATATACTATTTTCTGAATTACAAACTTAAAATTGAATATTTGTCATAAGATGCAATATAATGTTTAATATGTAATAAAAATATTACTTAATCCGGATCTGCTTAAAGATGCGCGCGATCAGATTGCCTTCCACACTCCACTTCCCCGGATTTTGCATTCACTGGTACCCGTGCATTGGAATTAGATACGGCCAGTCTAGGTGGTCTGTGGTATTATACAATTTCATATCATCAGCATAGGGCAATAGGGAATAGAAGTTAAATTTTCTAATAACTAAAACACGTTGAGTAACGTACCTATGTTATTTTGAGTGCTGTAAATTTCAAATGTATAATCTCCTGGAGGGTACTGACATTTAATAGAAAATTGTGTTGTTAAAGCGACCCCACTAGTTGGTGTTATACTACAGGGACCTAAATTCGGTGGCACATGAACTGCAATTTCCACGGACGATCCACCGGGCATATCTAGAATCGTGAGTAAAAATTGTAATCAATAGTTTTGAAAACAGTAGTGACCAATATGTTCTCAAAATTAAAAGATTGCTTATAATCAGCATGAAAACGTACCTTTTAGATCAATACTGATTTTATGTTTGTTTCCAGGTTGCAACACGTTTTCATTGATGTGAAATATGTTTGTGTTTCTACCATTTTTGGTATTGCCGTCGTAATTAAACCCTGGAATGTCTATAGACCACTCGTAGAGGTCCTCACGTAAGCCTTTGCATCGCTTCGAGCAGACAGCCTGTAATATTACAGGTTCTTTGCTGTTGGTCTTTTGTGAAACGGGTGGACAATTCCGTAAACACCTTCAGGAAGAAACATTACCGGTTTAACTTGACAAATTTAACTGTTTACAAACTTGGAAATTATATTTTAAGTATAACTCTATTTTGTTGTACTTAAACCATACAATTCAAAAAAAAGATGAGTGGGAATCAATTCACATTTTCTACGGTTATAGCATTTTGTCTACATGCACCACCACCAACTTATTACTGTAATTTTGTGCTATTATAACAAAAGACTAATAAAAATAACACGGTTACTACAATTTTATTCATACTAGACTAATGCCGAAACATTAGAGACTTTTAGATATGCAATAACAGTTAAGGAAAAACGAATTTTGATGTATACTGTAGCCAATTAATATTCAGTTGTATTATACTCCAGTCGAATTTGAGTTTGAATGTGAACAAATTATTAGCAGACATTTTATTGCACTTCAATGATGGGGATGTTGAATGATAATATCAAAAATGTAATTCGAAAGAAGTGACGCTAAGTTGGCAAATAAGTGGCCAAATTTAAGTGTTTCTTCACTTTTTTTGCTGCCCACGAAAATCTAGGCGATCTATCGGAAAATTAGTCATTTTATGTTGTAGGCAATTAAATTATACCTACAATTTGAGGTATCTAAAGTCATATTTCACCAATTATTTGGCTGTAAAATAAAGGTTGAACGCGAACGATGTCGAAAATAGCATATTGCTTAATTGCAAAAAGCGATGAATGTTAATAAAATTTATGGAAAAGGTCAATCCCAAGACCAACATGTGTGCCAAAGGCCGATTCAATTAACCGTGAAACTGTTGCTCCAGCTATTCGTTGATTTCCTTCGATTTTTACAACTAATTGTTTAATTACTAATCGTTAATTTTAGAAGTTAATATCGCAGATGTAGGTTCTAGTTGATCCAAAGAAACATATCAAAAAGAAAAATTTCAAGAAGTTATAGCGTTATAAACAAATTGTTCCAGGGTCAGGCAAAAACCGCTCGGGAATTTGCTCTTTTTGTATTAAACAGAGCTTATTTTTGAGGTAATTACAAAAAAAAAGATAAATTACCTACGCCTCTTTGTTCCCAAGATAGCTTTTTTTTAACACTAATTGTTAATTAACTATTGGACGTATCGGACTGGGATTTTAGAGACAATTAAAGAAAGGGTTAAACTTTTATTTTCAGAAAGTTGATTGATAGTTTATGTAATAATCGCGCTAGCAGCAGTAAAAGTTAACGTTAATGAACGATGTGTACGCGGGAGAAGGAGCGGCTGGCCCGCGCATGCGTGTGAATGCCGCTCTCCTCGCGCGCGACATTTTTGACTTGAACGTTTCATATTCGTTCTTATTTATGATCAAATTCGACTGGAGTATTAGGTAATAACAGATAACCAGATTGAAGTATTTTATGCTTCAGATATTTAACTAAATAGTAACATTTAGCAACAAGTCAGTAATACTTGATCAATATTATTATGTAAAAATTTTACTAAGGTAAATTTTTAACAATAAGCGGCTTTATTCATCAAGACTTTTCCCTAGTAAGCACGAATCTACAAGTTCACAAACGCCCTGTGTATCATAATGACAAAAATTATTTTTAATTGGTAAACTATTTAGTGTTTTAATTCATTTGGTTAAATTTTACGGTGTTTTATCTTACTTAATTTCAATAGCGATTATGTTATCTTCGAAGTGTACTACTTGTGTGGTGCTCTGCCAGTCTGTTTCAGACGTCTTCACAGATAATGTTACAGTGTAAGTTAAACCCTTCTTTGCCTGGCTTCCAGGGATAGTAATGAATGATCCTGAAATTAATTTAAGTTGATTAAAGATTTTTACTTATTTATATAAAACGTTCTATAAAAATTAAAAAAAAGCATATGTACGTACCATCTCCTAAATCTTTGTCACAGAATTCGGACACAGCTGCTGATACTGTGCAACTCCATTTGAATTTAAGTTTGCCTTTCTGTCCAGGAGCGACATTAACATCGATCGATTCTTTTCCATCAATTAGAAAATCCTCACCGCTATTGGCTGTTATTTCCGAACCCCCTGTTATTTGCGGGATGGGTAGTTCTGGTCTTATTTTGAATACACACTACAAAAAATCAGGAACTTATCTAGAATATCACTTGATTTAAAAAATAAGTAAAAAAAAGATTGCCAAAAAAAGTTTTACTGGAAAGTTTTTATTTATCCTTTCTAAATTCTCAATTTTCTCTAATTTCCACAGAATGTTAAAATGAATTATACAGGATGATTCATTAATAATGGGACAGAGCTTAAAGGCATGTTGCTGACCTCAAAATAGAGCGATTAAGACAAATATGCCTCATCCGAATGTTGCTCCTTTTCGATCTACAGGGTGTTAAAGTTGAAAAAATATTTTCGATTTTTTTAAATATCTTGAGCATCTTTGAACGGATTGTCTTGAAAGTTTGTACACCTATGTTTTCTGAGGTGGTAATTACGGAAATGGTAACTATTTTGCAATCACATCTAGGATGCGCTAGTTGTAGTGTTCCGTCGGAGTAAACATATGTCAAACTTTTTTGTCCTTCAAAAATCTGAATTTCCAATAAGAAATTATTAAACTACGTTCAATTCTAAATAAAAAAGATATACCTGTTAAAAATCGATAAACTTAACCGTTTTCGAAATAAGAACGATTTACTATTTCTTTACAAAATTATTTGTTTGAACGTACGCCTTTAAATAAGATGACTTAAATGAAGTAGGCCGCTGTCAATGAAATGTCATGTATTATTTATGTCAATTCTAAGCAACTTATAAATACTAGACAGTTTAGTTCTTCTTCGTTTGTGATTTTTTTCATTAAAATGCCGCGTCATAATGATTATTCGTTTGTTGAAATGAGAAACATGGTATGTGTGTATGCCCAAGAAAATTATTGTGGTCGTCATGCAGCAGCGAGGTACTTGGAGTTATATCCAAATAACAGACAACCTAACCACAAGCTTTTCAAGACGTTGTACGACAGATTAGGAGAAACGGGATCATTTCGCCCTAAACGAGACGTTGGAAGGCCTAAAGTATTAGCGGCGGAGCAAGAAGAGGATGTTTTAGTGCGAATTGCCGAAAACACGCAAACAAGCACACGCCGAATTTCATCAGCTACTGGTGTAAGTCAGCCTTCCGTCTTCAGAATACTCCACAAAGAAAAATTGTATCCTTACCATTTTCGTCCGGTTCAACAGTTGATGCCACAAGATCCTCCTGGTAGATTTCGGTTCGCACAGTTTCTTCGTCGGCAACAAAATGCTGACCCTACATTTTATAATAAAATATTGTTTACGGACGAAGCTACATTTACCCGGCGCGGTGTATTTAATTGGAGAAATAGCCATTCCTGGGAACTGGAAAATCCTCACTTGCCACGAGAACAACATTTTCAGCATGAATTCTCAATAAATATTTGGTGTGGAATACTTTCCGATAACATTTTGGGACCATTTGTGTTACCCCGTCCACTTAATGGGGAAAATTATTTAAATTTTTTAACAAATGACTTGCCACTCGTTCTTGAAAATATCCCCTTAAATTTACGGCAAACCTTTTGGTTTATGCATGATGGTGCTCCCGCACATTACTCCCGACCAGTAAGAGAATATCTTGATATAAGTTTTCGAAACCGTTGGATTGGTCGCGGCAGCGAAGTGCCTTGGCCTGCGCGTAGCCCTGATTTAAATCCCCTAGATTTTTATTTCTGGGGTAACGTTAAATCTTTAGTTTATAAAGATGTTATACATACTCGAGAAGAGCTGTGGGCAAAAATACAAGAATCTGTTAACATTATCAGAGACCAACAAAGAAGTCTATTCAGTGTCAGACAAAATTTTAACGAGAGAATAAAAAAATGTATTGAAAACAATGGTCGCCACTTTGAGAATCTTTTGTAATTAGACTTAAGCATAATAAAATTTTCAGTTGTTACTGTGTTTGTCTTAATTCGTAATTAAGTCATCTTATTTAAAGGCGTACGTTCAAACAAATAATTTTGTAAAGAAATAGTAAATCGTTCTTATTTCGAAAACGGTTAAGTTTATCGATTTTTAACAGGTATATCTTTTTTATTTAGAATTGAACGTAGTTTAATAATTTCTTATTGGAAATTCAGATTTTTGAAGGACAAAAAAGTTTGACATATGTTTACTCCGACGGAACACTACAACTAGCGCATCCTAGATGTGATTGCAAAATAGTTACCATTTCCGTAATTACCACCTCAGAAAACATAGGTGTACAAACTTTCAAGACAATCCGTTCAAAGATGCTCAAGATATTTAAAAAAATCGAAAATATTTTTTCGACTTTAACACCCTGTAGATCGAAAAGGAGCAACATTCGGATAAGGCATATTTGGATTAATCGCTCTATTTTGAGGTCAGCAACATGCCCTTAAGCTCTGTCCCATTATTAATTAATCACCCTATATAGTTGCTTGACTCATTCAGGTTATCTTTTTTTGTCTTACTAAAAGGAACAAATACTTACAGCATCAGATGCAACAACAGTTACAGTCGAATCTTTGTGAACTTCTCTTACATACACGTTTATCGCATGGTCCCCGCTGCCTATCGCATATGGTTTTATTATAAATATGTCTTTATGAAGATAATCATTCAATTGTATTTCAGTATTATCTGAAAATGAGGTAGTTTTAGTAATATTAAACACAAAAAAAATTATAACACCGCAACGGTTAAAAATACCACTTTTTTTTGATATTATTTTTCAATAATTTTGAAGAAAGAAAACTTACTAGCAAAGTAAATATACCAGTCATATATGGTATCGACTTCACAATTTTCGTCGGGTATATATTTGGCTCTAAATCTATTCTCTTCCCTTCGACTAAATGATAGAGGATGTTTTATATCACTAAAATAAGAAAATATACAATTTGAAATAAAATCCACTTTGCCCTTAAACTTTGAAATTTTATGAATTCATTCATTCATTTCATTTCATTGAATATCTAACGAACTATGAACATCTTAATAACCAAATATTTTATTATTCATTTTTCTTTAGTTACATTTTTTTTACTTACCAACCAAGTAATTCTACCTTACTATCACATATCTTATTCTGTCTCTTTACCTTTTTCAACAAATTGGTCTCTGAAACATATAACTTTAAAAAATTATTTCCAAATTTTGCTAATATTACCTGATAGTTTATCAAGCAATCTTTTTTTTGAATATGCAACAGCGGAGGAAACGATATACATCACTAGAAAAAAATATCGCCTAATAATTATTAAAGGAGTTGAATAGCGTTAACTTACCAATTAAAAATCTTATATCCATTTTAATTCAGATGATAATAATTTGACTTTATTCGATCGATTTTGAAATTCCAAGTCAGATTATTGTTTCCATAGAAATCGTATACACGATTTGAAAGTGCCAAATTGACAAAAAAATTTGAGCACGTTTTATACATTTTTATTATACATGAAAGTTATATTGAATCTAATATGTAAGTAGGAACAATTTTCTTAATTTTAGTAAAATACTTGATATTTTATTTTTATTCAGATTTTTTAGTGCCCCTAATTTCCTTAATCAAGAGCTGTTTAGGTAAGTACTAACATTTATTTGTCTTTTCTAAATTAATAGCAATACCTACATTTGTTATTATTTTCACTAACTGCTGTTAAAAAATTTGGCTAATTATAATTTTTATATACAACTGACAAAATCAAAGTTTCTATGTACTGTACTTTAAAAAACGTATATTCTATTATTAGCACTTGTATTTTTACTCTGTTGTAAAAGACCTAATCTAATTTAAACATTTTCTCTAAAAAACTTCAAATGAAATCAATGTATTTTGATACCAGAAATTTAGGTAGGTATGCTTAAGATACCAGAAACAAGATTCCTAACTGTTGATATGGCAAGAAACAACTATTCTATTTGCTACATGCTCCAATTAGCATTGAATTACACCAACAATATCTAATATTATAAAAAATTATTTTGTTTTATTAATACTAATTCCATTCGCTACCTGATGAAGTAGTAAGTAAAATGAGGAAACAAAAAGGTCTTTTTGTCGTATTTTATGTGACTGTCTTTATCAAGGGTGAATATACAGGGTGATTCACAACTTATGCGAAAAAATTTGGGAGTAGATGCGTCATAAAAAATGGAGTCAATATAGTAAAAAATTTTTTGTAAAATCTTTAAAGTTTCCGAGAAAAAAAATTATTGAAGTTGTAGTATTTTCAACCTTTACATCGCTGGGGTTTGTAGTCTCTAGTGTGATTCAGAATACTGACGTGCGATTTTAGTCTTATCGTTGTTGCGATAGTGTTTACATTAGTTTTTCAAGTGCGTTGGACTTCTTTTTGTGGGGATATTCACAAACTGAAGTGTATCGCACCGAAGTGGCCACTATTAATGATTTACGCGAGCGTATCAGAGCTACTGCCAATAACTTACAGGTTTAAAATGGACAAGAACCAGAAACATTTGTGTTAGTTCGTAGAAACTGGTTAAGACGGGTCCAAATGCGTTTACAGGACGATGGACAAAATTTTTAACAGTAGTTATAACATTAGGTATGTCAAATTATTTTATTAATTAATACCACAAATTTACTTTATTAATAAATAATGACAATAACGGCAAAAGTAGTTGAGTTTGCTGATATAGAATGGGTGTTATGAAATTTGTAAAAGTCCCCTGTGCATTTAAAAGAATTTTTTTGGATAAATTCTGTTCTGATTATGTTTTTTGTATTAATTATTGTTATAGACATATCATTTTTAGTTTTTATTTTGGATAATTTTATTACTGTTTTTTTTAATAGATATTTCTGGTGTACTTAAATGCTAGTTAAGACATCTAGTCCATAAACTAGTTGTTTCCCATAATATCAACAGTTAAGAATCTTGTCTGTGGAGTTGGATATCTTTTGCCAACCTAGATTTCTGGTATCGAAGAACATTGTTCGATTTCATTTAATAAGGCTTTTTGGAAATAATTTTTAAATTTCTTTGAATTACCTTAATGCCTTTGCAATGTATCATATTTTATTAGACATTTCTATAGAATATCATTCATTGTGTTATTACTATTAAATAAATCGTATAATGGAGTGATGTTAAGTCTGGAAAAGACCAGATTACACTGGTATACCAACACCTTTAATTTCATTTTCAAATTTTAGGTAACAATACGGTGATCTATGTGAAAAACTGGTAAGTGTTTGAAAAAGTGTGACAATAATAAAACCGCAATTTGTTTTAGTCTTAACAGGTCTGTCGCATTTGAAGAAGGCTGGTCACGTAGTATTATGTTTGACATGATGGCATATACTACTGGCGACGATCTTCATCTAACGTGGGAAATATATAAAATCGGTAAATATTTAAATATTTAATAATTTCTTCCATCAAGTATGGTTACCTTTTTTATACAGGGTGTTAGTAAATAAGTGCGACAAATTTCAGGGGGTGATTCTACATGAGAAAATAATGGCAGTTTGCTTATAAACGTATGTCCGCAAATGATTCGTTTTCCGAGATACGGGGTGTCAAAGTTTTTCTTAAAAACTGACGATTTAATTTATTGCTCTGAAACCGGTCGAGATGTGCAAATGAAATTTGGTGGGTTTTAAGAGGTAGTTATTGCGCATTTTTTGACACGCAATTAAGAATTTTATGTTCATCATTGGCGCGCGTACGGGTAATAATCTCAATTTTTTTAAAGAAAAAAATGGTACGCCACTGAGATATTACAAATTAAAAATCATTTTTGAATTCCTCGTTCAATTTGTGACAAAAAATCTCTCTTGCCTTTTCTTCGTATGGGGCGCCGTTTTGATGCAAAAAAATAAAACATCTTAACGCGTATTTTTTATTTCTTTAATACATTATCAAGAACTATCTAATACAATAACATTAAACCAGAACAATAACAGAAAATAACACTAATAAAATTTTGAAAAGGCGCAAAGCTACAACAAATGTTCAAAATGACCTCCCTCAGACGTGACACAAGATTCAACTCTTCGCCTCATTGATTGTCGTATTCGCGCAAATATTCCTGGTATATTTCTTATTGTCTCACAGCCGACTATAATTCGATTCCTCAGGTCATCAACATTTTCAACGGGAGTGGAATAAACTAATGACTTAAGAAAACCCCAAATGCAAAAATCAAGAGGATTTAAATCCGGCGATCGAGCAGGCCAATGTTCCGTACCTCCCCTACCTATCCAACGATTTGGATATACTGTGTCTAAGTGATTACGTACATTAATGCTAAAATGGGCTGGTGCACCATCATGCATGTACCATAGGTGTTGTCTCAGCTGTAGAGGAATTTCTTCAAGAAGAACAGGTAACTCTTCCTGTAGGAAATTAAGATAAGATTCGCCTGTTAGTCGTTGTGGGAGGAAATATGGACCGATTAAATGATCATCAATTACCCCAAGCCATACATTTACGGAAAACTGATGCTGAAAATGAGCTTCAAAGATTCCATGGGGGTTTTCCTCAGCCCATAAGTGATTGTTATGGAAATTTCGTATACACTGTCGTCCAAAAGTAGCCTCGTCAGTAAACAAAACGGCATTTAAAAAATTAGGAATTTGAGCGATTTGATGATTAATCCATTGGCAAAAAAATAGGCGCGGAAAAAAGTCTCTAGGTAGTAGAGCTTGCACACGTTCAATATGAAACGGATACAATTGCTGTTCTTTAAGAATTTTAAATACAGTGAAGTTGCTTACATTCAATATGTTGGCAATTTTTCGAGTACTTGTTTCAGGTGACTCCGCAATTAACTCGAGAACTGCTTCTTCTAGTTGCACAGTTCGTACTTCTCGAGGGCGCCCACAGTCAACCGTTTGTTTCTTAAATGAACCATTTTCGCGCAAACGTTGATGAAGACGAGCAAATATTGTGTGATGAGGTACCCTACGTCCTGGATACAACTCAGCATACAATCGTCGAGCTTGCCGACCATTTCCATTACTTCGACCATAGACAAAATGCATGTCTGACAATTCCGCATTTGTAAAATTTTCCATTCTTTTCGATAAAAGAAAAATTAATTACTTATTAACACTAATGTTATAGCAAACTAAAAGCTTAATAAATTAATAATGACGAAACGCTAATTTGACATTTCTTAAAAATATTCGTATTTAACAGACAAATGTTGACAGTAGCCTACTAGGTAATGTATTAAAGAAATAAAAAATACGCGTTAAGATGTTTTATTTTTTTGCATCAAAACGGCGCCCCATACGAAGAAAAGGCAAGAGAGATTTTTTGTCACAAATTGAACGAGGAATTCAAAAATGATTTTTAATTTGTAATATCTCAGTGGCGTACCATTTTTTTCTTTAAAAAAATTGAGATTATTACCCGTACGCGCGCCAATGATGAACATAAAATTCTTAATTGCGTGTCAGAAAATGCGCAATAACTACCTTTTAAAACCCACCAAATTTTATTTGCACATCTCGACCGGTTTCAGAGCAATAAATTAAATCGTCAGTTTTTAAGAAAAACTTTGACGCCCCGTATCTCGGAAAACGAATCATTTGCGGACTTACGTTTATAAGCAAACTGCCATTATTTTCTCATGTAGAATCACCCCCTGAAATTTGTCGCACTTATTTACTAACACCCTGTAGATGACAAGAATGTTACGCGCAAAGTGAATATTAAAGCTAAATATTCAAGAGGATATAATTTCGTGCTAGAACCGTATTCCCTGGGCGAAGGTTTCTACAAGATATTGGTACTGTCAACCGAGCAGCCAAAGTATAAGGTACCATGATCACGGTACCTATAGAATTTTGTGTTTTTAACATCTACTGCAATATTTTAGATGGACAAAGACTGTTTTCTCCGAATTCGGTCGGAGCAATGTTTTGCATTTATAACCGGGGGATACCTTCGGGAATATAGACCGGCAGAAACAATTGTTATAGACGGTAGCATGTCTAAGGACTATTGCTATCCCGAGGGTAGTAACAATTCGCTCGAGTACACTTGGTCCTGTATACAGAACATAGGCTTCGGATATTGCCCATTTGTTCTTACTGGGACAGGTTAGTTGACAATTTTTTTCACGACTGACGTTTATATGGTTTCACATTTACTCTTTAATTTTCTGAATCGTATCATTTTAGACAGCAAGTTTATAATTCCGGAAGAGTATGTGATTGACAGAGAAGAATTTATCATAAAACTGACTGTAGAGAACGAAGACAGGTTTTCCTCGGTACAAATTCAAAGAATACTTATAAGGAAAAATATTACGCAATATCAAATAGAGTAAGTATACATTTAAAATATGATATTAAGCCGAGTCTGTATTGCCAATGTTAAAGTCATTTAAACAAGTTGGTTGGGAGACTTCTGGGGTGAAACTAGGACTATTTTTAAAGAAAAAGATTATTTCTAATAAACATGTTATGTCTAATAACATGAAATAAATTCTGATTTATCAAAAAAAAATTAAAGTAAAGTAAAACAAGTGGAAACAAACGAAAACAAAGAAAAACAGAAGGGACCTACCTCAAAACTGCAAGATTAAAAAGTTCTTAGTTAATTACTGAAATTAGTTATAATTTTAGCATAGTGTCATACGACTCTAACCTAATATAAATTCCCGCAAGCTGGGAATTTAATTCCCATTTCTGAATTTTTTTGAAATGGGAATATTCCCTACGGCTATCAGTACCTGTAAGCCAAGCACAACTTTATTGAATTAATATTTCAAGAACCATTTTACCAATCAAGCCGTTATGTTTTTAAAGCAAGGAAATATTGGCAGAGGCCACTTGTTACACTTATGTGAGAATGCAGCAAATGACGACTTTAACACGTCGACAATTCTGACCAAAATTAACGAAAACAACTAATTTTGAAGAAAAATAGAATACTAGTTGAAAAATTTGTTTCGAAATTTATAATGCAAATGTAACTTGGTTAAATATACGGTGATTCAGAACATATCCAAAAAAAATTTTGAATGTACCTACAGGGGACTCTTACAAATACAATTTTGTAAAAAAAAAATCAAAAAGGGCATTGTAAAACTTGACCTTGTGCAAACCAAAGCTTGCAGTTGGCGACCGGGGGGGCGCCAACGTGTAATAAAAAATTAATGGACAAATAGTCCAGTCAAATTAGTCATAAAAATAGTGGTCAAATAACGAAAATTCCGACAGAGCTAAATTTTGGTGGAGACCTTTGGTACACCATTAGAAATAAAGTGTCAAAAGTCCCCAAAAGTTATTCGGGGTTAAAGGTCAAAATTTGAGGTTTTTTGATTTTTTTTCGAAAACGTTGTTATCAAAAAAGTAGGTCAGACAAAAATTATAGATCTTAAAATTATCTACAAAAATGGTCCTTATACTTTTTTTTTAGAATCACCATTCCTGAGATATCACGATTCTAAAAGTTGAAAGAGTCAGGATTTACATGATATGCACATACAGGTATGATGCCAAGTATATACATTGTCAGGCACTTAATACAAGTAAAAATGCCTATTTGTGTCTCTTGTATATATAAACTATACTATTCTGAGAATATACACTCAAAAGAAACTCAGTCCCTTAGTCAATCCCCCTCTAACCGCATGGCCTTGAATAACATCTGGCTACTCTATTGTAAAAACTTTTGTAAAAAATACACGAAACAAGAAACAAGTACAACTATCTTGTCTTCCTCCAACAACGGCTTCTGCTAATCAACACTTGTATCGAGTATATATCAAGTTCAGACATGGCTAGGCAATCAACTGAACCCAGAAGACTGGGGTTGGAAATTAATAGATAATCTTTGGAACCGATTCAAACTTTACTCCCACCTGCTCCGGAAAAACTCGTAAATACTATTTTTGGCAATTGCAAAAAAGATTGTAGTGCCAAATGTGGCTGTAGAAGAGTAGGGTTACTGTGTCCTCCAGCGTGTACTAATTGCCAAAGCCAGTCTTGTTCAAATGTCCAATTTAATACCACAGACGAAGATTCATGTGATTTCGATGAAGAGACAGCTGATTCATCTTCATTTGAACAATTTATGAACATCCAGCAAGAAGAAGAGGAAGAAGAAGAAGAAGAAATCGAAGAAGACATGACTGTTGAAGTCGACTTTGAAGAGTATGAATCAGATTAATATATCAAAAGAAATCAGAAGTACCTACAGTTAAAGTCAATAACCAATATCAATATCAATAATCATCATGCAGTTAAAAGAGTATTGTCCCTGAAAATTCCGTCATAACAGTTCGTGAAGTAGGCCTACTGGGGAAACCACGTTAAAAAAAACAAAAAACGCGCCAAAGTACACTACCTCACAGGTGGTGTGGAAATGTGTGCATATCATGTGGAACGTGACTTCTTCAACTTTTAAAATCGCGATATCTCAGGAATGGTGGTTCTTAGAAAAAAAAGTATATGGACCATTTTTGTAGATAATTTTAAGATCTATAATTTTTGTCAGGGCTACTTTTTTGATAAAAAATCCAAAAAACCTCAAATTTTGACCTTTGACCCCGAATAACTTTTTTAGCACACATGGGATCGATGGGCACTTTTGACACTTTGTTTCTAATGGTGTACCCAAGGTCTCCACCAAAATTTAGCTCTGTCAGAATTTTCATTATTTAAAATGTCTATTTTGACCGGACTTAAAAATTTAAAGATTTTCTTCCCCAAGCAAAGAAATAAATAACAATTTATAACACCTATTTTATATCAGCAAATTCAACTGCTTTTGCCACTATTGTTATTATTAATTAATAAAATTAATTTGTGGTTTTAATTATTAAAATAATTTGACAACAACTGTTCATAATTTTGTCTACTGACGTGTAAACATATTTGGGCCCGTCTTAACCACACAAATGTTGTCTTGTTTCACCATAACACAAATGTTGTGTTGCTTCACCATAAATTAAAACGATATCCATCAACTCCGAGTTGCTATACATATCAGCCATTTTTGACATTTGAAAAACTATCGCAAACACATTAATACTAAAATCGGATTTCAGTATTCGGAGTACAGTAGCCCAGTGATGTAAGAGTTGAAAATACTACAACTTCAATAATTTTTTTTCTCGGAAACTATAAACTTTTTGCAACATTTTTTTTACGATATTGATTGCATTTTTCATGGCTCATCCATCAATCATTTCCAAATTTTATTGGAGAAGTTGTGAATCACCTGTATACATTACACAGGTACAAATATTTTAAATTCCTTCATGAAACACACAAAAGGTGTAACTAGTGCCTTCTACTACTGTGTACTATTTTTAACATTCTTAACCTAGAAAATTAAAGACATATGCATTGATTGGTGAAGTGATTTTTTGAAAATATTGCCAATTCTCAAATTTTAATTTTTTTTTATCTTTGGCGTCCTAGCGACTGAATCGAATCGATCAAATAACTTCCTATTAAAATATAAGCAAAAGGAAAATAATAGGTAAAAGATGATTTCTTAATTCAGGTGTATTCGTAACTGCCCCCCTTGGTCCAGAGTTAATTCCCATCTTATATTATCGGTGAACTGTACAAAATATTGTGGAAATGATACATGTCAGTCTTCTTGGACAATATATAGAGGCGGCGAGATATCGAAACAATTGGAGGATCAAGGAATTTGTAGAGTGAAACCTTTGTGCACCTTTAAGATCGAAAAGCCAGGAAAACTCAACTTTGTCTATCGGTGTACAGGTTAGATTTGTTCATATAACATGATATATGAAGTGCTAAATAAAAAACGTGGTATAATACCAATATATGTATTAACAATTTATGATTTATGTTTTTCTAAGGTAAAACCGTGACTGGAATTGCTACAATGAGAATTGAATTTAGAGTTGAACCAAAACTAACATGTAAAATAAACCCAACGGTAGGAAATTCGTACAGTACACAGTTCCAGCTCCGCTGTCAAATCGATTCTAAGGAGATCATACAAACCATTGAAGTTTACTTATTCCGCAATGCACTGGGTAATAAAAGTAATATAGTACAGTCATTGAAGCTGAAAATCAGCTGTAACCTCCGAATTCTTTGGAACTGCATGGATTTGCATGAACATTTAGAATAAGGCTCATCTTAGGCTCAAGTTCAAAAGTGACATAAGCCCGATTGACGCTTTTTGTTTTTTTGGGGTAAAAACTACCCCTATGCAAACAATAATGATATAAAATTACTTTTTAAAGATTTGGAATGATTAAATCGTGCATTTATTTAAAATAAAAGTTACCTTATACCTAATAAAATAATGTTTCCCTTTCAACCCTTAAAAACCACCCCTGTATTGACAAAAATGATAATTATTTAAAATAAAAATTCCCTCATTGCTTATGAAAGAATTTGTGTCTCATAACACTTTTCAACCCTTATAAATCACCCCTGTGCTAAAAAAAAAATGATAAAAAATTACGTTTTAAATCTTTTGTTAATTCTATAATTATGCAATAATTTAAAACAAAAATTCCCATATATTGTTTATGGAAGAATATTTTACTTTTGCCATTTTCAACATTCATAAGCTACCCTTTTAACAATATTAATGTAAAATATTTTTATTGTAATCGATCATAAAAAAATTGCTACGCTGCATATAAATAATCACACTAAATTTTTTTACTTATTTTATTTGTATAATATAATAGGATAATATATATAAAAATGAGAAAGCCTACTTTGCCCGAAAAAATTTCATTGTTTTTTTTACCATACCCGGTTAATTTTGAAGCTGTGTATCCTACAAAAAAGCATTTTAAAGATAATTTCAAGAGCTGTAAGATCGTTTGCATATAAAATCTTTTGTCTTTTTAAACGGAAAGGATCGAAGGGCTCGAGACAGGTCGTTTTTCACTAAAATGGATACCTCAAGCGGCGATATCTCCTTTATTTTTTATGCTATAGGAATAAAAAAAAGCAAAATATTTGCTGAAAAACAGCTACATTTTTGTTGTCTATCATGTTTTACGTATCTTTCATAGTTTCAGAGTTATTATATAAATAAGGCAATTTTTTTTAATAATGAAAAATACGACGTTTTCAACTTTTACCATACATTATTAAAAAAATATGCATTTTAAACCGGTCTAACTTCAGGATCGTATGAAAAACACTAAAACAAATTATAAAGGGTCTACGATTAATTTTAATTCTGATGGAAATGGTACAACGTTTACTGTTCATTTTTCCTTAAAAAAATATGAGCAACCCATCTGTTTTTGACGATAACTCTAATTAACTTTTATAAGTGCTCATTTTGAAGGTCTTTTTAAGTAGGTACTACAAAAAACTCCAGGAGCGTTATACACATAAAATGAATCCTTTTCTCGTTATTTGACGTTGAATACATCGATTCGAGTATTCCCCCAAAACAAGTTCCCTTCCACTAACCATATTTCTCTTTGTATAGGACATCCAACACTTTTAAAAAAACGATTTTCTTTATTTATTTATAAGCTACATTTTTGTTCATTACACTTTTTTTTCATGAAATGCGTAGTTTTTGTTATTCGCGAAAAATACTTTGAAAAAGTGTTTTTTTTTTCACTCAAAATTCCAAGTTTTCAATCGTGAATAACAAAAAAATTATTGATTTCTCGAAAAAATTCTTCGAATAATTTTTGCTCAAAATTTGATTTTCTATTGATCTCCAGCGTTATTTTTGAAAATAATCCTCCCCCAGCAGGATGGAAGCGTCAATCGGCGCTATGTCACTAATGTTCATTGACCTTTTCTCTAACTATCTGCCAAATTTCAAGTCGATCGTTTCAGTTTCAAAGAATTCAGAGGTGAAAAGCTTCAATGACTGTACTATCACTTACTATGCAGGGTGTCCAGAAGTAGTCAAGGGTAGCTTTCTTGATTTATATCAAGTTACCTTAGTACAATATTATTATTTTTTTAAATTACGGGCCTTTAAAAACATTATTCCAATTCATTTTTTTAAATAACTTCCTCAGTTTTTAAGATGTTTCAATGAAATTGGTCCATTTTTACTTAAAAGATATAGATTGCTAAGATCTGAAATTTTTCATCTATTTTTTGCCATATTTCAGAAAACAGATGTTTTACGAAAAATCACATTATTTAGTGTAAAAAAGTGATGTCGAGAAGAAAAAATTCAATCGTTATATGCAGTTAAAGGTTACACAGAGATCTGTATTTGGGTGTTAGTGATGGCTTACGAAAATTAAAATTTTCATATTTTGATAATGAGGCATGGGACCCATTCCGTTTTTTAGAAGATGACTTCTATGTCCACAATTTCAAATGAAATTTACGAAATAAAAGATTAAAATAGAGGTGGTCGACACTGACATATCGAAAACAGTTGCACGTATATTTGCAAAATATTTTGTTTCATAATCAACTAATAGTGAGATATTGTTTTCATTTTTTACGAAATTAATTTGTCTCTGATTAAATTTTAATTTTATAATAACATTCAATTTTTTTAAAGAAAATGGAAATTTCGCAAAAAAAAACAAAAAAGACATATGTTTCTACTAGTTGATTATGAAAAAAATATGGTCAAGACGTAGCAGCTTTGTTTTTCGTGTTTTGTTAGAGTAGGCTGTTTACTGTCATATTGACATCAATACATATTTTCGAGTTCGATCACAATAAAGAAGGACCTATGAACTGCGACTCCTGCAAGCCTGTCAGATTACTTCACAAGTTGTTTATACCTGATTTAATACAAAATACAGTCCACTAATAAAAAGGGTCTTTCATTAATAATACAAAATATTTTGCAAATATATGTGCAACTCCTCCAGATCTTAGGTTCGGCCAGAACTTATTTAAATTTTCTATTTCGCAAAAGACCCCGCAACTATCCTTATGAAAAACTACTGTTCTGAAGCTACAGCCTTCTGAAGTTATCGAATCCACGTGCTCGATGACCATCAACTCAAGTTTTCTGAAGGTGCTTCACCTATTTTCTGAAGACTGAAGAATGATACAGTTATTTTGATCATGGATTCGCATTCAGGACACGAAAATACATCAAGAAACAGCCAGCTTGGTCGCTTTATAAAGAAATATTTGCTTTTAATCGCCCGTAAATCATATGACTTGATCATCGAATGCTGTAGCTTCAGAACAGTAGTGTTTAGTGTATTCTATCAAAAGAAGTCAAACAAGTATTAAAATAAAGTATGTCACCATTGTCAACCATCTGATATTAATTTAGGTGATTTCATCACAACTTGGGCTCCACCGAAAGATCACAGGTTTCGGTTACCACTGAACACTACAAAAATATTAGTTCGAGCGTCGGTTTATCCAAAGGTATTCAGCTTCGTAGTATTGAATGTCACAGTAAGTAAAAATTGATATGTACGAATACTTTATCTCATAAACTTTTTTGTTCTAAATGAAAATGTGTTAATGTTTTTATGTGTGAGTTAGGTTAAACAAGAGTTTCCGTCGAACAGTTCACAAGAATCCATGATGAAAATTTTGGATTTGTACAAAGGTGGCGGAGAAAATTCTATAACTTCTCAATTAGAGAAAGACAGGACAGAGGCGTTGGGAATGATCAACAGCCTTTGGAACGGGATCAATAGCATGGGACCGCCGGATAACAAACAGTTTGAAGAATTTCTTGATAATCTTAAGTTGCACACCATAGATAATCTGTTAACGGTAATCGTATACTAATAAAAAAGAGATTTTCGCAAATTCTTAAATCAATTTTAGGGAAAATTTGTTAATATTGTAATCGATATATTTCTTCAGGTCCCCGTTACAACAAGTGATACACTTATTCAGCTGAATAGTGCCGTGAAGAATATTTTGCAAAACCACAATAAATCTTATCCCTTAATGGAAAAATCTTTGTCGATAATTTGCAAAAAGTTGGCAAGCGACTACGAAGATATGCAGAATGGGAATGATTTATATTTTAAAGCAACGATGTCAAATATCGGTATTATCAAGTTAGTAGGTATTTATATATTGGGTATTTACGAACTTGGATATTATTTTTTATGAACAGCACTATCTTATATTAAACTGTACGATCCAAAAAAAATAAACTGAATAAAGATCCACTTTACTTAATAAAAAAGTGTGAACGTATTGAGAACCGCTGCAGTTGAGAGGGAATGACAGATCACAATAAGTGTCGTCGCATTTTATTCGCCTGTCAGGAAACTCAATATTTAGATATTCTGGTGACAGTTAAGAAACAACAAATTTTAACAGGAACGGTACATGTAGTCTCGAAACAAAACATTCAGACTATTTATCTTCGTTTTTCTTTCACCAGTACTGTGCAGGTGAAAGAAAACACCAAATATTCCATGGTATTAATAAATAAACAATCAGACCAGAATTCAGATATTGCACAGTTGAACATTGAACACTGAACATTGATATGTAATGTGTATTGTCAAAAAAATATTTCTACTGCCATTTCTAGGCAACTTTTATATTTTAGCTACTGTCTTTTATCCAAGTTTGTAAAAACCCTATATTATTGTACAGGGTGGGGCGTGGAAACTTCCCATTGTGAAAATACAATAAAACACACTACATGCTTTTATTGTTACAGTCGACTTCGGAAACTTTGAGTCACTTTTTCAAGCATATTGACCGGAATTTTGTCAATTTCGGTTCGGATGGTGTTCCGTAGGTCTTTCAGGGTGTTGAGACGGTCATTGTAAACTAGGAACTTGAGATAACCCCACAGGAAGTAATTAGAAGGAGCTAAATCAGGCGAGCGCGCAGGCCAGTTTACGTCCCCTCGCAGGGAGATCAGTCATTCGGGGAAGGCTCTCTTTTCACATTTTCAGGTGTTCTAACGGTCTTCGGAGGTCCTTTCCTGTCTTTGAAGACACTCCCCGTTTCTCTGAAGGCATCCACCCACATTAAAACACATTTCTGATCAGGAACACAACCTTGCGCAGGAATATCGAAGTGACGATGAAAGGCTCGTTGCGCTGTAATCACTGACCGACCGTTAGATAAATACGTCTCCAGGCAAAAGCGCGCTGCTGCTGCTTCGACCAAAGTATGTTTGCGACTGAGACGGCGGGAACACAAATATCCCACTCGCTCGGGGACCGCCTAGCCGGGTGTCTTGGCCGGCGGATTTCGATCTGTCGAGGCAAGCATCACGGACGCAGGCTGGAATTTGGATGGGTGACCTAAGGCAGGCTCGGGGACGTGGCTGTGGCAGCCTATCGGAGACCTGGGTCGCCCAACATTTGCCGCATGCCTGTGGTCCCCGATAAATGGTAATGAGAACAGAGCAAAGAAAATATCTGTAACTCAAGACCATACTATCATACATAAACTGTACGAGACTTTGCCNTTTCAAAAAAACTCTGTATATCTAAAACTAATCAAGTTAGCCAAGATCTTTTGGGACCAACGAAGTAAACTCAAAAAAAGAGAATGGGACATCGATATCAGATTTTTTGTATCTATCACCGTTTTGGCTGTACCCTATAAAACTATCGAAAATCAACCACCCTGTACAAGAGGCCTAATAAGGCCTAAGTACCGCGGTGGAAAAACAATTCCACCACCCTCCGACATGCATACATCCCACTCGCTCCTTCTACTGAAACCCTCCCCACCCCGCTCCCCTCCCCACGAACTCCACTGCAACGTGTTCAAAACAGGAAGTTTCCACGCCCCACCCTGTATTTATGATTTATTTTATACAATTTTAAGATTTAACAATTTCAAACCTTTTTATTCATTAATTTTCTTCCTAGGACTCTAGCCGATTGTTCGGTCAAAACTGTTCATGAAAACTATGATCTGTTCAAACCTTTAGATAAGGGTGAGGAACAAACAACGGAAAAGAAACAAACAGTTATCGAGACAGTTACGGAGGATTACAAGGAATATGTAGATTTTGGGGAAGAGTACTATCATCACTTGGAAGACGTTAGTACTGACAGATCTTAACTTGAATGATTTTGTATAAAGTTATCGTTCTTAGGCCGGTATTTCCACCTCTGATTTAAATGTCTTATTCGTCACAAAAGTAACGTTTTTTTGCCATAAAAACTGTAATTAAAGTGTGTTATTAGTCAAATAACATAACTTTGAGGTACTAAATTTATTCACTGAAACTTTTTTTCAAATAGTATTGGAAGATTTAAATTTTTTTTTTATTTACTTTTCTTTCTATTTTCTTATTTTATTTTGTGTATAACGTGGATTTTGGAAAGCCCGGTAAACTACTAAAGCATGTTAGTACTGTTCATATTGCTTTAACAATTCTAAAAAAAAAATCCCATTCAATTTTATTTCAGCTAGAAGAAGCTGGTAGCAATATCCTGGAGATCGCTACTACACTCGCCAGAGCCGTTGCCGATACTATGGGACCGTCAGGGCACAAAATGTACGTCAGTGATAAAATCAACGTTTCCGTTTATCAGAAGCCCGGGACCTTCTACCATAAAAAACTCGGCGCTCGGGGCGTGATGATCTTTCCTAGCAGAGACGTTTATAGATCGAAAAACGATTTCGTTTTTACGGTAAAAGTCATAACTAGCAAGTACTTGAGTAAATACCAGATAATATAATTGTTACAGCTTCTGAGCTGGGAGAAAAACATATTCTGGTGGACCGAAACTAAATTCAAACCCAATACATTTATAGCCGACATATCGTTTGAAAATATGTACACCGGTAAGCAAGTGTCTGATTTTGCAAGTCCACACTTCGTATTCTTTGACATGATGAGTTCGCCGCAAGATCTCGTTAGTCAGATATTCTTTGTCACTGTACCATCGGCGTACCGTAAACAGGAAACGAATGAAGAGTATATGGATAATTATATCGACATTCACAGGATAAGCGTGTATCGTCATCAAGGCGTCTTTGTTCAGTTTTACGATCTTAGAGGGCAGAAGTTTCTGGTAAGTTTCTTTCATATATTTTACAGGAAATTGCCAACGAAATGCATTTGCTGCATCGCGTTTCTTCGTCATACAGACAGAGTCTCTGGAAATTCACAAAAAAAATGGCGGACAACAGACTGTAAATAAATAAATTTATATTTTTACCTCAAGAATCTCCCTGTACCAATCTTCATTAAAAAGTGAGAGAGTAGCATTAAAAAGTGAAATAAAAAATAATTTTTGAAGGCTTGCAATTTTTTTTTATATTTACAGTGTGGCTACGATTTAGGTGACACAGGCCTATAACTCAGGTGTTAATTGACGAATCATTTTCAAATTTTAACCACTTATGCAGATCAATTGGGTGGACATTTGAGGATCATTAAACTTACGTATATCCATAGGTGTGCGTTAGGGGAAATTAAAAGGGGGTCGATTTTTCGGTATTTTTTATTAGCGAATAAAATACGGAAATGCTGATGCCTTAGTCTTAGTCAGTATCATCGAAAATATACTCATGTCAAGTTTCATCCAAATCGTATACATGGTTGTACAGAAAATTCATTTAATACAAATGTAAATGATTTAGTTAACACAGGCCTATAACTCGGGTGTTAATTGACGAATCCTTTTCAAATTTTAACCACTTATGCAGACCAATGGGGTGCACATTTGAGGATCATTAAACTTACATATATCCATAGGTGTGCGTTAGGGGAAATTAAAAGGGGATCGATTTTTCGGTATTTTTTATTAGCGAATAAAATACGGAAATGCTGATGCCTTAGTGTTAATCAGTATCATCGAAAATATACCCATGTCAAGTTTCATCCACACCGTATACAGGGTTGTACAGAAAATTCATTTAATACAAATGTAAATAAGCTAATACAGACTGGATAACAAAAAAAAAATAGGTATAACAAAACTCAGTTTATTTACTTAGTTTCAATGTAGCCGCCATCTCTCCTTATACATTCTTCTGTTACCTTTCTTATATGACGATTTACTTTTTAAACAAAAAGACCATAAGAAAATGTCTAAAAAAGAATAAATTGAAGCCCTTTAAACCAAAAATTTTACACACTCTTTTAGAAGGAGACAATTTAAGGAGGCTAGACTATGCTTTCTGGGTGCAAGGCGAATTTCTGAACGACAGAAATTTGTTGAAAAAAATAATTTTTAGCGATGAAGCTACTTTTTCTACAAATGGTGTTGTATCGACGCAGAACTCTCGATATTGGGAAAGAGACAATCCCAGGTGGATAATGAATGCTAAGAATCAGTATGTTTATAAAGTGAATGTTTGGTGCGCGATTTTTAATGATCGAATTATCGGACCCTTTTTTATAGAAACTTTAAACGCCCAAAATTTTTTACGTCTTTTGGAAACGGAATTTACTGATGTTTTGGACAATCTGCCGCTAGATGCTAGACAGAATTTATATTTTATGTTAGACGGTGCTCCTGCACATAGTTCGCGAATAATTAGAAACTGGCTGAATACTAATTTTCCGTTAAAGTGGATAGGGCCTCGTAGCCCGCTGCAGGACTGGCCAGCCAGGTCTCCTGATCTTACACCAATGGATTTTTATTTTTGGGGTACAGTTAAAAATAAAGTTTACACCAATCGTCCACAAAACATGGAAGATTTAAAACGACGAATAAGAGAGGCATGCCGAAACATTTCTTGTGAACAACTGCGAAAAGTAAATCGTCATATAAGAAAGGTAACAGAAGAATGTATAAGGAGAGATGGCGGCTACATTGAAACTAAGAAAATAAACTGAGTTTTGTTATACCTATTTTTTTTTTGTTATCCAGTCTGTATTAGCTTATTTACATTTGTATTAAATGAATTTTCTGTACAACCCTGTATACGGTGTGGATGAAACTTGACATGGGTATATTTTCGATGATACTGATTAAGACTAAGGCATCAGCATTTCCGTATTTTATTCGCTAATAAAAAATACCGAAAAATCAATCCCTTTCTAATTTCCCCTAACGCACACCTATGGATATACGTAAGTTTAATGATTCTCAAATGTTCACCCCATTGGTTGGCATAAGTGATTAAAATTTGAAAAGGATTAGTCAATTAACACCTGAGTTATAGGCCTGTGTCACTTAAATCGTAGCCACACTGTACATTGTTCCTATCTTTCTGAACTCCATGTACATTGATAAAAAGTTTACTCTCCGATTTCTATTCAAATATTATTAGAAATATTTATTTATTACAGGTTGTTATAAAAAATTTTGAACTGCCCGTTATTGACGATTTCAAAAGGAGAGGTGTGATATTGGTGAATGAAAATAACACTTTCACTTCCTGTGAAAACGACAACGATTATGATTCATGGTACTATGTTGGTATACTACCGCATAGGGATATGGTAAAACTTGTACATATTTGTTCAGTTTGAGCAACGTTCCAATTCTACTTTTTAGGTGAATAGCTCTAAAGAAGATCAAACATTCAAATACAACGTTAGTTTTTCAGCACCTACGTGCTATGAGTTCACTTTTGATCAGTATTGGAGAAGGTCATGTAAGGTATGTTGCGATATTCCACGGACAAAACTGTACAAGTAAACATGGAAAACGTTTATATGAACATAGCTCCGCAAACGCTTCATTTACAAGATAAAAGATGATAAAACTTTATATTTGTTATCAATTCGTTTGTTTTTATATTATTATTATTCATTAAAAAAAATAACAATTCCCATGTCAAGCAAATACAATTCATCAAGTTTTCTACCTAAATTAAGTGTTGGTTTGAATTGCTTCTTCTTGACAATACACAAGTGTGTGTAGAAATTCTTCTTGCATATTATGAATTATTTCTGGGGTAACTCTGTGTATTTCATCTATAATAGAATTTTGGAATTCTTCTAAATTATGTGGTCTATTAACGCACACTTTGGACTTTAAGTAGCCCCATAAGAAATAGTCGAGAGGGTGTAAGATCTGGGAGTCTCGCGGGCCATTCCATCGGTTCTCGTCTGCCGATCCACCTGCTAGGAAAACAATTGTCCAGAAAATCTCGAACAGGGCGCGCATAGTGCGGAGGTGCACCGTTTTGCTGAAACCATATGGTGTCATCAGGAATATCAGGGTCATTATCGTTAGGAAAAATTACTGCAAGCGCTGGAACAAGGTCATTTTGTAAAAACTCTAAATATCTTTCTCCTCTAAGGGTTTCTTCAAAGAAGAAAGGCCCTACTATTCGCTTGTCAACTATTCCAGCCTACACATTTAATTTCTGTGGGTGTTGGGTATGTGTCTCTACCATCCAATGAGGATTTTCCCGACTCCAATACCTGCAAGTTTGATGGTTCGCTGTACCATTGAGACAAAACGTGGCCTCGTTTGAAAAAAGTATTTGCCGGTGTAAATTACTATTTGCTTGATATAAATCCATCATAATTTCACAAAAGTGTAAGCGGCGGTCGGGATCGTCTTCATTGAGTTCCTGCACAAGTTGAATTTTGTAGAGATGATATTTTTCCTTCCTCGGGATACGTATAGCACTGTGATCTGACTAATTTCATTGTTTAATGCAACTAATCGTGAAGTATTATGAAGATTATCTAGCATACATATCAAAAGTTCTGTTTGTGATCTTCACTAACGCTGGGACGTCCAGGTTTTGGAATATCTACAACATTGCTAGTTTTTCCAAATTTAGATTCTATCTTACTGAGTGTTGATTGGCTGATACGGCGATCTGGATGTTTTTCATTAAATAAATCGCAAACTTCCTGCTGCGTTCTAGTCTTATCCCCGCATCCGATAAGAATTAAAATTTCAATTCTTTGTGTGACAGTTAAATTTGCCATAATACTTTAAATTCAGCAATAATTTTTATATCGCTTAATATACTTAGAAAGTCGGTATGACAGTGATACTCTGTAAAGATTTACACCTACGTGATCAATAAAAAACTTCAGGCATTTCGAAAAACTAAATTTGATGTTTTTGCTTTATTTTAATTGATTTGGGTTTTCTAACATTCAATCGTCATTTACTCGAAAACTTTCCTATGTAAGATGGCAACATTTTAATACTATCGGAATCAAGAAAAAAAAAATAGGGGGTTGCTATTTAAAAAAAATGTCGATGACTTCATTACTTGAAAACAAATGATGGTTGAAAATCGCCTTTTATGCTAAAATATGTATTTTTTAAATTAAAAATCGACCTGTTTTTCCCAAAAAAATTTGTTTCCTTTTTACTGAATTTATTCCATACTTTTCAAAAGGTCTCCAAAATGCCATGTCGTAATAATATTAGTAAACAAAATATCCCTCTTATTTCTGCCTGTAATAAATTAAAATTGCCTGAATCATACCAAATTCCGCATTGCTGCACTGCACTGCTAGGCCATTTGTTGATAATTGAATTTATGGCCAGATCGCCCAGTGCGGCTGTGTTTGCCGCGGGCTCATTTTTCAACTGGGCGACCAGACCTGTATATGGGTATGGCTAAATAAATATGGGACCAAGTTTTTCAAATATTTCAATGCCAAGTTGCTGCGTCAGCGACCGAACCTGGTAGATACTGCCAACCTCTTGGTTCTTCAATTGAGATGGGAAAGACTATATATAGTTTTACTTAAAACTAGACAATAAATCACATAAAAAATGTTTACATTTTGATGAAATGCTATCCAAGTCATTAAAGATATGAAAAAAATATCCAGATCGAAACAGTTAAAGAATAAAACAGAATTTTTTAAAGGAAATCACAAAACTTTATCATTTTGTACCTCACGAACGATGCTTTCTGTGGAATTATATTCATACGAACTTTTTTCTGTTTTGTTTTCACAGTATCACCGTATTTGTGAAAATTATTCAATTCGATTAATTTGTGAAATAGCTAATCAATTTGGTCGATAAAGCAACTGAGTGAAGGTGGATTCTTTTAGGGAGGAGTGAGCACCGCTACACAAATTGTATGCAAATGTTCCCATCTCTCGATCTTAGCTGGTAAAATTGAATCTGCCCCTTCAAAGAAATCGGAATTTAGCAATACCCAATTGGAACTTGAGGTAGAATCCCATCAGGAGATATTTTGGTGCGTCATGTTTCTGTTTTCTGTGTTCTGCCTTATTATGCTTTACGGGAAACGTAAGGTAAGTGTGATATTACATAGGCTAAAGTATTTTTAACATTTAAAACAGTACCATAATTTGATTGCAACGCCTTTTTTAGCATGAGTTGTATTACGCAGCTGACAACAACTACAACGATCGATACGCATATTTGATCGTGGTTCGTACCGGGAGGTTTCGACAACTTACTTCGCATATTGTAATGAAAATTATAGGCACTAAAGGACACACACCTGTAAGAATTTTTTTAGTTTGATAAAAAAAATAAATTGCTTTGATGTGCCAATAATAATTATTTTTTAATTTTTACGCACCACCAAAAATGGTACCCAATTTCAAAACAAAAGAATCTAGTTTGAAATTGGGGTGCATTTTTAATGGTACATCAATTTTAGTGTGAAATACAGGGTGTCCCATTAATATCGCGAAAAAATTCAGGGGGAGTTTTCTTGACCAAAAATATGAAAGAAAGTTCCTATAAACCTATGTTCGAAAATGTTTCGTTTCGGAGATACAGGGTGTTCAAATTTAGAGAAAATACAAGATTTTTAGGATAGATGCCTGTATTAGAGTTGAAGGTGCACATTTTCAACAACTGTTGTAACGCCTGTGTATGTAAAGTATTTTTCATATCATTGCTGTTTGTTAAATATATTTTCTTATGTTTCTGTTAATATCATTTATTTAAAAAAATATTATTTAGTGAATTATTGTTTCCCAGCTTGTTACATTGTTTCTCCTTCAAATGTATTGTTAAAGTTGATTAGTAAATAACTAAAACATTGAATTTCTATTTTTGTTTTCTACTTCCCTTAAGAATGTGCATATGAAAGGATATTAATTTTTGGCTCGAAAAAGAAGCAAGATATAAAAGAAAGTAAAGAGACAAAAAAGTTGTATTTTTAATCACATAATTAGAAAAAAATTTGACAGCTAAGAAAAAGCAGTGACGTCTCATGTGTTTACTTATTAATATCAACAGGAGTGAAGCACTTTCGGATTAGGTTTATAGGAACTTTCTTTCATATTTTTGGTCAAGGAAGCTTCCTCTGATTTTTTTCGCAATATTAATGGGACACCCTGTATATTATAGAAGCAAAAATATTTATATCAAGACACATCGTTATTTTTAGCCCCATATTTTGAATTATCCAGATCCCCATCACAGAATATTTCAAAGTGGTTCTGAAGACTGGATTGCTGTGACCACCGCAAATAGTCTTGGTGACATAAAGAGTATAGAACTGTGGCACGACAACTATGGCCTCAAGCCGACATGGTGATTATCGTTTAATTTATCCAACAGATTTTGATCCCTATTTACAGACTATTTTTCCACATAAAGACAAAAGTTTCATAATTTAATGGGAATAGGCAAAACAACAAAGAAAGGCACATAATAGAACACTTCTTTTTAACTAAATAGAACACAGTGAATTTGGATAGATCGGTTTCTTGAGCAGTAGTAGCCTTATGTGAATTTTCAATTTCAGGTATTGCAAAGATATTGTTGTTTATGACGTTCAGACCAAAGAAAGATGGTTGTTTAAAATAAATCAAACTCTCTCTGTTTGTCACGAATACAGAATAAAAGTAGCTCCTATAGGAACATCCGGAAAGAAAATTAAGCAGCGTTTTGAAGTTTTGAGTATTAGTTCGGAACACGAGATTTGGAACATATTTGTCGAGTACGCATAATAATATCTAAATAATATCAGTTGCTTTTCGTTTTATTTGTAATTCTTTTGTTTATTCGTAAAAAAATTATTGGAACATGAACCGTGTAATCATTAAATCTTTCTTTTAGCGACATTCACCATACCATGTCTTATATTCAAAGACTCTTACAGTTGTATTCGAAGGTGTTAACACCTCTTCTTGTCACTGCTGTATGGCAGGGACTGCCGGCAATGGAAAATTTCGACTCGGTTGACCCTTACAATTACTATTTTGACGGACATTTATTTCTTATGGCATTTGGCAGTTCCTTCATATCCTTTCTTGTTCATTCCGCTCTTTTGTGGTGGGCTCCGAAGCATACAATGTAAGTATTTAAAAATTAATCGAAATAATTGACGTAACTTTTAAGTATGTCACAATTACAAGAGTTCTTGATTTATTTTAGATCAAATAGCGAAACTTTTTAGCAAGAATGTGTAATTTGGTCCTGTCTTACTCAGTTTCTACAAACTAACACAAATGTTGTCTTGCTTCACCATAAACTAAAACGATATCCATCAACTCCGAGTTGCTATACACGCAAGCCATTTTTGACACTAACTAGGTAAAAAACTATTGTAAACACTACCGCAGCGACGATTGTATTGGGAGTCGTTGAGGCCACGTGGCTCTTCACGCGCATTGCGAATGACGCTAGATATTACAGTTGTCCAGTGATGTAATGCTTGGAAGTAGTACAACTTCAATAATTTTTTCTCGGAAATTGTAAGGATTTTACAAAAATTTTTTTACTATATTGACTCCAGTTTTCATGCCGCATCTATTCCGAAATTATTTTTGAATCACCTTGTATATCCTATTTTGAACACTTGTAAGACTGATGATGTAAACAATAAATAACAGTAATAAGAGCTTTATGAAAACCATAGTAATAATTAATCGGTGTGCGCAAAACACTTAAGATACAATTTAATAAAGACACAAGTCGTACGTAGTAATTTTAAATTTAACGTCAAACATTTTTTTCTTGAAATCAGTAAATATTTTATTACTCATTTTGGTAATATCACTTCCTATAATATATTTATTTATTTTACATTGACTGAAATTTACAAGAGTACTAATAGTTTTTTACCTCCAGTCAGGTATCTATAATTATAATACAGGAAGATGTACAGCAATTAGAACTGCTATCGACTGACAAGATCAAAATCAAATTCCCTGGCAGTAACGTTTGAAAATGGTTTGCCACTTTCTGTTAGACAGCTCGATGTGGCTCATTTTAATGTGAAAATTAAAAACATATATATTTACTTGAAAATTATTCTTACATAGCGCAACAAATGTGAAATATATATTTTTTAATAGGCCATATGTGGGAAGCAACTACTCAGTGAACTACATGTCTTGACCAGCATTGAATTACATCAGCAATATCTATTAAACAACTGGTATCATTTGTCACATATATACTTATTAGTTCTCATTACTATACCCTAGATGGTGACGACCGATGAATAGGGATATTCCAATACTAGTGATAAGATACAAATAGAATGTTTATATACAGGGTGTGCCATTTAACACTCCCGCTGTCAATATCTCTGAAATTAAGAAATTTGTTTTAGTTCCGGAAACTGGGGTTGTTAGGTCCCTCGAATAGCTTCAAATTGCAGTTAAAATTGTTAGTTCAAATCTTTCTGTGTAGATGGCGTAGCGATACTAAAAAATGTTTTGATTCCTGGATCGTGGAAATGCGATTCATCTCAAACATTGTTAAATTTGTAGTAATTTTTGTAATATAAAATTTTTCCCAATATTAACTGGTTTTCGAGACATATCGACTTGAATATGCAATGTATAATATGACGGGGAAATCTATTATTTTATTTAAATCACACTGAGACAAAATATTCTTTTAAAATATTGTTATAATGGCTTTATTCATACCATATACTAACTAACAAACACACATTCCAGGTATCGAAAAAATGTTTAGTATCGCTACGCCATCTATGCAGAAAGATTTGAACTAACAATTCTAATTGCAATTTGAATCTATTCGAGGGACCTAACAATGCCAGTTTCCAGAACTAAAATTCATTTTTTCATTTCAGAAATATTGGCAGCGAGAGTGTTAAATGGCACACACCCTGTATATGTCAAAAATTGAAAAGTACTGAAATATTCAATGGGAGAGAAAAAATTTTGGTGAAAAATGTGTAGTAAATATTTAGAGCTGGCTTAAAAAAAACAGCTGGATTAATATCCAAAATACATACTATATCTCATGAAAATATATCACTGTAATCATATGTGTGAAAGTATATTTTGAGTAGTGATTCTCGTTGTTCTTGAAAACTTGCTGAGAGTACTCGAATACTTTTAGTAGACATCCATGAGACATGGAGTAAATACTACATCTATGAATGGTAATGTCCTGAACTTGTGACATGGACTTGTATTCTTAAATACATAATGTTTTACCACTGAGATTGTATTCACATTTCAGATTTTTCACAATCCCTTCTATAGTTATCTCTAATACAATACTCATAATATTCGGATTTTGGATACCTTACTACAGCAGTGTACGAATCATCTTAGCCTGGCTGTTTGGCATATTGTTGGACTGGGGAGTATATAAGAATTTGATGGCACTCTTGAGAAAACTAATATATGGCGTAAAACTTCTGGTAAGAGATTTATTTTATCTGTATTTGACATTTCTGATTAGGTCCTCTAACCCATAGGACACTACCAAAGGCATTTCATATGAGAACGTCAAGAAACAAATAGATATTCAACGAGAAGCTTTGCAAAAAACGTTACAGAGTGTTTTTGTCTTCAAGATGCACCAGATGGCGATACCTTTGAAAGGAAAAAAGTTTCGGGTAAAATGTTTCTTTTTGTTAGGAATTAAAACAATTAGTCCACAGCACAGGCCCCCCCTGGAAAGTTGATTATCACATACTTTATAACTCCTGAGGCGCATCCTTTTGACGAGTCTACCACATTTTTCCTCTGCGACTTTTCTCGATTCCTCCGTTTTTCACTCGGAAAAGTCCAAAAACATGGCAGTTTCCCGGGGTCTTGAAAAGTCAAGACCACATCTTTTATTTTTAGCTTAAGTATCTGGAAATTTTGTTGCAAATGCCGATTTAAATTTGTCCGACAGAAATTCTTCCGACATTGACGTGTCTACCGGTCGAAACATGCCAAAGTAACAGGGTATTGAAAATCAATTAGTAAAATTAATTGTAAATAATTAATTCAGTCAAAAAGTATTGTTGTCCGACAAATTTCAAGCCGCGTTTTTTTAGTCCGACAGCTGGCAATCGGAATTTTCACGGGGTATTATTAGGGTTACCAGATTTATTTCATGACTGACCCGGAGAAATTGATGCCTAAAAAAAAGGTCTTTAGAAAATCTGGGAATGGAATGGAATTGTTTACGAAGAAATTGAGCTCTAAAAAAAATATATATACAATCCTAAAAAAGTTCTGCAATCAGACAAATTGATGTCTTGTGATGTTCTTTTACTTAGAACTGCTCAGGTTCCAGTATAGGGAGTTAGCAATAAAACGGCGCATACAAAATATACATTTATTCAACCAATTTCGTTACCGTCTTCTTGCTTAGACAAAAGTGTATTGCTCCAATTAATTCTGTTGAAACGGATTTGTTTTCAGTTCAACAATTTGCCAGTCGGCATATTAAATAGAACAATAACAATTATAAGTAGTTACACATAATGACAATAAATATCTTAACTACTACAGGGTGTTTAAAACTAAATAATATAATTAATTTGATTTGACCATCACAGTCTAAAAAAAAAGGAATATGACTCTTGGGGAAATAGATTTCGGGGGTAGGACGTTAACCCGGAGAAATGACATGTTAACCCGGAGCCCGAAGATGTACCATCAAAACCCGAAGACTCCGGGTCAAACCCGGAGATCTGGCAAGCCTAGGTATGATAAATCGATTACCACATGTCGGACAAAACTAACACACGATAGAAGTGTTTTTTATAGGCAAAAATTGTAATGTCCGACAAAAATATATCCGCAAATCGTCAGCCCGACAAAAAATTATGAAAAAAATTTCATAAAAAATGTGCACATATATTTATAATTTCTAATAAGTTATTTTCATGAATTAAGTAAAATTCCATATAAATATACAATACAGGGAGTTTCAGAAAGACCTCCCGTAAATACAGGGGGTGAGGACGACAAAAAATAAGAATTTTTTCTCATATGAACTATATGTCTATCTCTTCTTGTTTTCGAAATGCAGAGCGACAAAATAAAATTTTTTAAATAACATTTTTATGAAAATTTCCAAACGGTCCGAAATATTTTTATGAAATTTGGTATTCCGAGGTTTTTCCGACATATAGTTCGTAACACAAAAAATTCTCATTTTTTGTCGTACTATCACCCCTTTTATTTACGGGAGGTCTTTCTGAAACACCCTGTATATATTTTTCGTTTTATTCTTGTAATTGTATATCTTTATATGCTCAATTTAGCCAAATACCTAAATATCGAGAAAAGAATTAAACGATTTCAAAAAAGTATGTATGGTGTAAAAAAATTATGCACAAAAGTTTTAGGATTTTCTTTTAGAAAAATAGGAAAATTTTTTTAAAGAAAAATAACAAACGCGAATGAAAACTTGAAAGAGAAAAAAGGATGTTTATATCAAGTATAATATTAATTTATTTAGAAATAATGTATTATGCACTAAGATAGTATTAATCGCCTCAAAAATAACTTCATTTGTTTATAACTTTTAAATTTTTAAGCATAAAATAAGCAATATTATAATTATTTATTTGAAACAAATAATAATTTACATCATAATGATTAATAACCATTTATAAATATGAAATTTTTGGAGTGAAAAAATTAAATTTCATCACGTTTATTGATTTATTGATTTTTTAATAATTTGCGGAGATTAAATCGTCGGACACTTATATCACTATTTTGTACAGTAAATTTAAAAGTGGGAAAAATGAAAATTAGATATGTGGTAATCGATTTATCATACCCCGTGAAAATTCCGATTTCCAGCTGTCGGACTGAAAAAACGCGGCTTGAAATTTGTCGGACAACAATACTTTTTGACTGAATTAATTATTTACAATTAATTTTACTAAAAATTACCTATGTGGTAATTGATTTTCAATACCCTGTTATTTTGGCATGTTTCGACCGGTAGACACGTCAATGTCGGAGGAATTTCTGTCGGACAAATTTAAATCGGCATTTGCAACAAAATTTCCAGTTACTTAAGCTAAAAATAAAAGATGTGGTCTTGAGTTTTCAAGACCCCGTAAAATTGCCATGTTTTTGGACTTTTCCGAGTGGAAAAGCGGAGGAATCGAGAAAAGTCGCAGAGGAAAAGTGTGGTAGACTCGTCAAAACGAAGCGCCTCAGGAGTTATAAAGTATGTGTTAATCAACTTTCCAGAGGGGACCTGTACTGTGGACTAAATACCGGATCAACCCGTTAACCGCAGATTCTTCTGGCAAAAATGATAGGTGTTCTTATTGTTTTGTGAGTGGACTGTATATTTGTTGGGTTTTTATCGAGTTCTTGTATTAAATAGTTCAAAATTCAAATTATCGAGACATTTTATTATTTTTATTTTTATTATTGACAGAAAGTGTTTCCTAGTTACATATAGCTTACTATTTTAATTAATATTTATTTTATAGATTTTAAAACTAAGTAAACATTTTTGCCAAAAGAAACGAAACAGTTGGAAATCATCAATTATCATCTATCATCTATCCAAAAATATTGTACTTTAACTGGAAATAGTATAAACATTGGATGTAATTGAAAACTGTAAATTTGTTTTTAGCATAAGAAAAGAGAAGACTTACGAAGAACAAAATTGGGTCAACAGTTTAAGGACCTGGTGATGTTCGGCATTTATATCATACTATTGTACGCTGTTGTGTCCATTGAAAAGGACTATTTAGTTTTTAGGAATGGACACGTTCTTAGGGACGCATTTGAAGGCAAATTGTCGAGAACAAAAAATATTAATCAGACCCAACACATATTAGAGTAGGTTTTAGGTGATATTCAGATAAAGCCTGCGACCATTTTTATGCATAGCAACTGCATTGGTACTATAATTAAATTAAAAATTTTCACCTCAGTTCTTCTAGCGGCGGTAAAGAGAGATTCCAGAAAGATGCCAGCAGAGCTACTGCTTGCGTTCGCACCAAACGTGGGCCTGTTTTAAGATAACTCTTATAAGCGGCATGCACAATAAGTCGTAAGGCAACATTGGCAAATGGTTTAGCATTTCTTTTTTTTTTCTTGTAACTGTTTTATTTATATGACTCAAGTTTTGTGCTTCCGTTTACATTTTATGATAAAAAAAACCCGATAAGTTTGATAAACAACTCTATCAAAATATTTTTAAAAATTTTCGTTGCAGTCGAAGAGATTACTCCACTGTTTCCATTTTGTGAAAACGCAATTCTAAGATTGTAATCTACATCTTCAAACATTATAGAAAATTTTCGTTTCAACTCTAAAATAAGTGTCGTTTCATGAAGCGATGATTTTATCCTCTAAGTTATCTGTTCCCCTTGACCCATTTGGTACAGGCAAGAATCAGAACGAGTTGGTTTGGCTCCACATTCTTGCTCTGTCCCTGGGCCCATAACCTATTTAATATGGGATGAATAAACACAGTTAAATTCTGTGATGATCATTACACTGTTTACTGAAGTTAAGTACGATTGAAAAGATTGGTAACAAAAATGTGCGAATCATAACTACAACAAACTCTACACTCCTCTGTAGTGTGTGATAATGACATTTTATTATTGGTTTCTATTTTTTATGCCATAGGCCAACAATATTTGTTCATGTAAAAGCTGTACATCGTCTCATTTCACTGTTTCCACTAACTGAATTTCATCAAATACGATTTACAAACTGTAAAATTTTTAAATACGTCTCTACAGCTGATGAATTGTGGTATGAAGCTATGGGAATTTGTCTTACGATTTCTGCTCATTTGAATTTGCTGGTTTACATACGCTGTGACTAGATTTAAAAAAAAAGAGTGATATCTATAAAAATACTTATAGATCAGGGCGGATCTGTTTTAAGGTGGATGTGAGAGGAGGCAAACAAACTTTTTCTGAATTACCTTCAGTACAATTCACATAATAAAAGTGTAGAGCCCTAGATCAGGGCGAGATTACTTTCAAAATTGCAAAAATGTTTAAAAAATTAAAAAAAATACCTATTTTATCTGAGTTTCTTACTTATACCGTGAGCGGCAAAAGTATGGAATATATTTATTTAGAAATCAGATGTTCGTTATTTGAAAAATCGCTCGGAACCGTAGAATTATATTTTTAGTTGCGCATATAATAAAAATACAAAAAAGTGGGGTTTCCATTTAAAAAAGTTGGCTTTGATTTCATAACATTTTTTTTGGCCACCCTGTATAAATCAAAATTGCTTCAGAAAATGCGCAACTAAAAATATAATTCGACGGGTCCGAGCGATTTTTCAAATAACGAACATCTGATTTTTAAATAAATATATTCCATACTTTTGCCACTCCCTGTATATATTTGCGCTATGCATTTTAGAATATTGAAGAGGGAAAAAGTAGAAAATTGAATTTTGCACAATATGCTGTAAATTGAAAATGTTTAAATTTATTACCGATGTTGCAAAATAGCAATAATTGATGAAAAAAAGGCAAAATAATCAAGTTTTTTGGATAATTTTTTAGAAATATTTTAATTGTTCCGAGGGCATTTTAATTTTGCTAAATAAAACTTTAGAGTATAATAAAACAACCCCAAATTTCATTAAAATCGGTTCGAGGGTTTTCGCAAAATAATTTTTTGAAAAAAATTTTGAATAAAAATTTTCGAATTTTCAAAATGTTGCACAGCCTCAAATAAAGCATCTAGATAATTGAAAATTTTTTTACACAGAAAAGACCGTTCAACCTTGCAAATGGTTTTTGAAAAATTGAAATCGGTTGATTAGGACGGCCACAGTAATTTTTTTATTTTTAAACAATTGGATTACATTTATCAGTTTGCAATTTAGTTTTTTTTTAAATGATAATAATAAAGTACTATTTTTTCTTAATTTTACCTTTATTTAAGAAAAAAATAAATTTTCAAATAAAAAAATATATTTATTTTAACAAAAATTATTTAAATAATTATTATAATAATTATAACTAAATATATTCATATTCAGTGTTGAAATATGTTTTCATTGAAAAAATGCAATAGCATAGGGTAAAATATACAGAATATTTAATACATAAATACATAATAAACTTTGTTTATAACATAATATGTGCAAATTAGACAGTTGGAACTACGATATTCGAATTCCTTGGCTTGCGAGACATCGGATTAAAAAAAAAACCGAAATTGGTCCATTAGAAGCCGAGATAATGCAATTTTTTTCGTACCTTCGCATTTTGAATCTACAAATTCAGTCTCAAAGCGAAAGCTCCCTCCCCCACTTTTCGTGTTTTGAGTCACCCGTCGCGCGTGCGAGCGACAGCTTTTCCGATGATTTATCTATGTTGCCGGAAAACTTTTTCCAGCTTAGAACTCGGAAAAACGAAGCCACTGGATCAAAGATTATTGCTAAATTGTTTATAAACTAACGGTAAATGCCGATAAACTATGACCGCTTATATCTCGAGAACCAATAATCGAAATTTAACTTTGAAAGAAAAGAATCGTCTTTTCGAATACTTTAAAATTATAATTTTTGAAAACAACTAAATTGCAAATTGATAAATGTAATCTAATTGTTTAAAAATAAAAAAAATTCGAAAAAATTTTTTAAAATAAAAATTATTTTGCGAAAACTATCCAGATAGTCCGGTCAATCTAGACATTCAAAGATACATAAATTTAAAACAAGCTGAAAGTGAGTAAAGTTGTTTAAAACATAATTAAAAATAACATATTAAAATTCCTCATCGTTCCGGTACTCGGAAAAAAATTTACTCGAGGTCAAAGGTCAAAAAATGGGTTTTTAGCGATTTTCAGCTAAATGGTAAGTTTTATCATAAAATTGTAGATCATAAAATTATCTATAAAAAATGTATCAATACTTTTTTCCTAAGAGTCACCGTTTCTGAGATATAACGATTCAAAAAGTTGTAAAAATTGTAATCGTAATAATATGCACACGTTTCCACGCCACCTCTGAGATAGTGTACTTAGCGCATTTTTTTGACGTAGTTTCCCCAGTAGGCCCATTCCACAGGTCTGTTGTGATTCTGTTTAGTTTGAAACTATTGCATAATAACAGATATTAGCAAGGGTTGTAAATGATAAAAGCGATGGAAATTAAAAAAAAAGTAGAGGAATTTATTCGTCTGATTCATAACCTTCAAATACTTCTTCTTGCTCTTCTTCTTGATCTTCTTCTTCTTCATTCTGGGTGTAAGTAAATTGCGTCAATAGTGATGTATCGCATGTCTCCTCGTTAGTATCAAACGAATCCTCTACTGTTGGTGATTCAACATTAGAACACGACCGGCCTTGACAATTTGAACATGCCAGAGAACAAAACAGTCCAACTTTTTTGGAACCACATTTAGCACTGCATCCCTTTTTACAGTTGCAAAAAATTGTGTTTAGCTGTTTTTCCGGCGCAGGTGGGAGTAAAGTCTGAATTGGTTCTAATGTATTGTCGACCAACTTTCAACCCGTCTTTTGGGCCTAGCTGATAACCAAGCCACACTTGAACTTGGTAATATGCCCGAAAAAGATGTTGATGAGCAGCAACTGAGGTTGGAGGAAGACAAGCTAATTGCACTTGTTTTTTATTTCGAGTGTTTTTAAGGAAACATGCATATCGATACTTATCTAAGCAGGTTGTTTTTTTAGGAGCTCCGTACATAGAAAGAAGAAAGCGAACTGATATTCTCATAGTTATACTTATGTACCTATATTTTATATTTTAAGTGTAAGTTACAATCACCGATGGAAAAATATGTTTACTTATATTACAGCTTCAGAGATGTATATACGTGGCGTACTTATGCATATTACGATTACAACTTTTACAACTTTTTGAATCGTTATATCTCAGAAACCATGACTCTTAGGAAAAAAAGTATTAATATATTTTTTATAGATAATTTTATGATCTACAATTTTTGTCTGAGGTATGATAAAACTTACCGTTTAGCTGAAAATCGCGAAAAACCCATTTTTTTACCTTTGACCTCGAGTAAATTTTTTTCCGAGTTCCGGAACGATGAGGAATTTTAATGTTATTTTAATTATGTTTTAAACAATTTTACTCACTTTCAGCTTGTTGTAAATTTATGTACCTTCACTTTTATTTTTTGGTCTAATTTGACCGGACTAAGACGATTTTAATGAAATTTCGTGTGTTGTTTCATTGTAATAAATAGTTTTTTTTACCAAAATTGGAATACCCTCGGAGCAATTAAAACATTTTTAAAAAATTATCCAAAAAAATGTATATTTTTGTCTTTTTTTCATCAATTATTGCTATTTTGCAACATCGGTAATAAATTTAAACATTTTTAACGTACAGTATATCCAAAATGCAAAATTCAATTCTAAAACTTTTTTGCCTGTTCAATATTCTTCCAAAATGCATAGGTTCCAAGATATAAGTAAAAAACTCGGATAAAATCGGTATTTTTTAAAATTTTTTAAACATTTTTGCAATTTTAAAATTGTTCCGGACCTCGCCCAAATCTAGGGATCTACACTTTTATTATGTGAGTTGTACTGAAAGTAATACAGCAAAAATTAGCTTGCCCCCTCTTTCATCCAAAAAGTGGGATATTTCGAAATATCCGTCCTGGTCTATTAATACATTGCGAAATTTTAGCATATACCGTTATATGATCACCACTCTCATCGATGTGATGCACATAGATACTTGGTATCACAAATTTCACGACGAGGAGTATGGGATGTTGTATGACAGGAGTAACAAGTACATAGGAGTTGCCAGGATCAGGCAGAATAGAGTTATGTCAAAGTTATGCAAACTAGGCGATTTGAACGTTACTTGCGGTCCAGAATTTTCAGAATCGGACGAGGAACGTAGGACGTTTGAAGAAGGCTGGGAACGTCCCACTCCTTACATTGCTGTAAGCAAGAGAATGACGCCCATGTGGATCTACAGTTATGCTGCCACAACGGGTGCCAAGACATATCTAGGTAAAAACAATAATTAAAAAGAAACTTGGGGCGGTCTGACTTCGAGTATCCGAGTATTTGATAAATATTTAGTACCTGGGACATAAGATATTTGACGCATACAGGGTGATTCACAACTTATCCGAAAAAATTTGGGAATAGATGCGGCATGAGAAATGGAGTCAATATCGTAAAAAAAAAATTTGTAAAATCCTTATAGGTTCCGAGAAAAAAATTATTAAAGTTATAGTAGCTGGACAACTGTAGTCTCTAGCATCATTCGCAATACGCGTGGAGAGCCACGTGGCCTCAGCGACTCCGAACACTAAAAAATAGTATTTACCTGTTATCTGTGGTGTTTACAATAATTTTTTAGTAGTTAGTGTCAAAAATGGTTTGCGTGTATAGCAACTCGGAGTTGATGGATATCGTTTTAATTTATGGTGAAGCAAGACAACATTTGTGTTAGTTCGTAGAAACTGAGTGTAAGACGGACCCAAATGTGTTTGTAACGTTGGGTATGTCAAATGATTTTATTATTTGAATACACAAATTCATTTTATTAAAATTAATAATAACAGTAAAGGCAAAAGCAGTTGAATTTGTCGATATAAAATAGGTGCTATAAAATTCTATTTACATTTCTTTCCTTGCGAAAGTTTTTGTCCGTTTTTATCACACCGCCATGCCGGTCGCATTGTGCGAGGTCAGGTTTTACAGTGGACCAGTTTCCAGTGCCTTGCAGAAGTGTATTTTTAAATTATTTTCGAACTGCCCTTTTTGATTTTTTCTTTACAAAATTGTATTTGTAAGGGCCCAATGTACAACCAGAATATTTTTTTGGATAAGTTCTGAATCACCCTGTGTATATGATTTTTGACGTTTTTTGACCAAAAACTGCCAATATCTCAATGCATTATCAATATGCATTTTTTCGAAATAAAATTTCAATTGTTATTCAAAATTAAATTTTCAATGAAAAATTTTGATTTTTTGCAATAGTTTTCCCATATGTTTTTTAAATGAAGTACACATTATGTAAAATTCATGTTTAAATAACATTCTCCTTGAATTAGAGAAAATAAAATTCTTGAAAAATCTTATACAGTTTTCTAAGGTTTGAATATTTATGAGCATCAAACGTATGATTTTATGGGTTTTCGAGGGTGTACGTTACGAATTAATTATGGGCTTTTTAATATTTTCCAGACAAATCTAATTCTTTGAAATTTTTTTGCGACAGCGATGAAGCGATTTTAAATAAGAATCCTAGATATGGAAGTCCAAAAAAAATGGTTAAATAAATAAAAAAAAAGTTGTTTTTTAACTACAAATAAATAAAAAAAAATTATATTGATATAATTTTTTTTTAAACCTTTTGCAGCTTCAGAAAATTCCTTTCCTATTATCATCAAATTTAAATTTTCAATTTCATTATAAAACAAATTTTAATTTTTTAGTATTGAAAGTAAAAAAAAATTCAAACAGATTTTTGTGGAAAATATTAAAAAGTGCAAAATTGATTAATAACGTACACTCTCGAAAACCTATAAAATGGTACTTTTGTTCCCCATAAATATTTAAATATCGGAAAACTATAAGATTTTTCAAGAATTTTCCGCAATTTTCTTTTCTCTAATTCACTTTTGTTATTTAAAAATGAATTGACGATTATTTTGGGCTCAAAACATTAGTTTTCTATAATTGTACTTCATTTAAAAATTATATGGGAAACTATTGGGAAAATTGAAATTTTTCATAGAAGCAGCAATTTTGTACAAAATTTAATTTTGAACAACTTTTATTTGAAACTTTTTTTCGAAAATATGCATCTTTATTGAAAGATTGGCAGTTTTTAGTCAAAAAACGCGAAAAATCATACACAGGGATCTCGGAAACGGTAAGAGGTACGAAGTAGCTTAAATGGGGGCAAAGTTGCGTAACCAGGGGCCCAACATTATGCCTCTAAATAATCAAGGCTAATATGATTAGTTTTCGAAATATTTGAAAAAAAACAAAATTTTGGAAATTCGTTTTTGTTTCATTTCAGCCTTGTTTGAGGTGATATTGAAAAAAAAAGAACACGTTCTCATGGCCACTTTTTGGCATATTTAATTTTTATATGTAACGTTTCGTCTTTCCAGGACGTTAATTTAAGCCAGAACTTTTTTGCAGGATTGTTCGCGGTTTACCCCGGCAGTGGTTACGTAACAACCATGGGAAGAAATAGAGGAAATTCCTTAACAAATTTGTATAACATTTTGCAATTCAAATGGATAGACAGATTTACAAGAAGCATTTTCATAGAATTTTTGACGTACAGCGCCAATTACAACTTATTTAATTCCGTCAGGTTGGTTATCGAACGGAGTGCAACGGGTCTTATAAATTCCAGAGTAGAGGTAAGTAACACCTGATCTACAATATAGAGATGTGAGTATAACAGTGGAGAGAGTGGGTCAAATTAAATGAGATTTCAGGCTATCTCAGAAACTACTAAAGATACTAAAAATAGTAACTGATGACGCGTTCTCAAGCTCGATTTTCAAGGCTTACATTTGCTACAGCAATGATACGTTGTAGTTATTTTCAGGTGATACATTGTTGCAAGTTTTGATGTTATCGCCTGAGAGTATAACTGATAAACTTTTGGGTTTTGGCAAAGTGGAAAATAATTTTCTTGCATTCAATGTGGCTTCAACATTTTGTCTACATTCATTGTATTTTATTAACACATCCACTAATTCATAATGACTATAATTAAATCATTATAAGAAAAATGAGTAATTTCTGTTTGTATTTAAAATAGAAAATTTCAATTTCCCAATTTTAGGTATATTTGAAATGTCCTTATATATTTTTACTATTTTTGACTTACCAAAATACTGAATATAAAAAGTCCTGAAGAATTCGAAATAAAAATGATAAAATGTTGACAAAATATAATTAGACCAGGCAGGATCTGTTTCAAAACAATCATTTATTATTAAACAAATAGTGAAAAAATTGGAAAAAATTCAATTTTTTCCCTTTTTTTCTACACAGTTCGAAAACTATTCAATTTAGAGACAAATTGAAGATGAAAAAAAGATTCGTAATTAAATTTTACACATGATATAGCTACCTAATAAAGAAATACAACTTAATTATTGCAAATATAGCAAAAATAACAAAAAAAAATGAAAAAAATTACAATATTTTTACGATTTTTTTAAAAGTACTTATATTATACGTAGGATCTTCATACTTGGCCAAAAAAATCTTTTTCATATAATAAACCATCACATCGGTTTTAATTAAAATCGGTCCGATAGTTTTCGAGTAATAATTTTGCAATCCAGATTTAAAATAAAAAAATGAAGTTTTTGCAAATTTAACTAAGCCTAAATTAAGACTTCTAGATACTCGAAAATTTTATCACATAAAAAAATGCACTCAAACTTCAAAATGCGTCTCCAAATTTAACTGAGCCTAAATTAAGACTTCTAGATACTTGAAAATTTTATCACATAAAAAAGGGACTCAAACTTTAAAATGCGACCAGAAAAATTGAAATCCGTTAATTAGGAGAGGCGTGGTAATTGTTTAAAGATATGCGTAATTTTTGCGCTTATAAACAAATAGAACAACTTTATAAATTCATTATAATTATTTCAAATCAAAACTAAGTAAAAAAGTTCATATGAACATGGGTCCGGAATGCTTCCTAAGGGCACAGGGACCCATTGAAGAGGGAGGAATGGAAATCATTTTTTTGCAATATCTCTCAATCGCGTTGTGATAAATGAATGAAATTTGGTATACACAGCTAAATTTTGATGAGCAATTTGATGGACTAAATTTCCACAAGGTCCATTGGGGGGGGCCCTTGGTACTTTGCGTGTGTAACTTTTTCATCTTTGACTTTTTAACAAATTGGACAGCAAATTCCGTTTTCCCGAACTGTTTTACGTTAAAAAGGTACTCTTGTTTCAAATCGTTATCTTTAACGGTTTATGAGAAAATCGCTCTTGAATTAATCCCACTTTGGTCAATTTCATAGTAATTTAAAGAGAAAAAAATTGTTTGTTTAAATTTAATCTAATTTTAATAAAAAAATAATAATAAAAAATTAAATTAAATAAAAATTAATCCTTTAAATGGAAAAGAGAGGAAAGGAAAATTATTATTATTATTTTTTGTTTCCTCAATCATTGCACCCAAATGTCCCACCAAAGGTAAGGTTTAGCAAAGAATGTTTCCAAAAAAAATTGCTCGACTCCAAGGGGGACATGGCTCTGACCTTGGGCATGATTTTCACAGTCAGTTCAAGGTCAACTTTATTTTTTTTTAATTTAATAACTAAATTTTTATTATGATAATACAAATATTCGCTAAATGTTGTACGAAACTGTAAATGACAAATTCAAACATCGATTTTAGGAAATTAAATTTGTTACAATTAATACAAATTAATTACAAATAAAATTGACCTTTACATGACCTTGGGTGGTCAACCGACCACACATATGATACATCATCTGAACTTAGAATTTCCCGCTCTTTCTGAATCCGAGATCAAAAATAGTGGTCCCCATTTAAACAAGAGTTGACTTTGACATGACCTTGAAAATTACTTTCAAGGTCATAGGCAATGTCACCATACTCTCCCAGTTCAGTAACTTTTCTCTGAAATAATTTTCGCTAAACTTTACCTAGGCAGAGTAAATCCGGGTATAAGGATTAAAATGGCCTACCCTGTTTATCAAATCAGCTGTTTTCGACCATATCATTAATTATAAAGTCTATTTCTCCTAATACAAGATTAGTCATGCTTTCATAATACATATCTAAAGATTAGTAGGTTGCTCTCTGCCATCAGTTATCGCACGGATGCCGTACTAATGAGAACTAATGAATCTGAAATCAGTTTCTATCTGGTGATTCTGATGACAAATGATCTTAGAACAATATCATTAGCTGTAATTTGTAACAAGACCAAAGTTTGTATTAACATAAAAATTACAAGTTATGGAACAAATATCAAATGGTTCCAATCCTTTTATAGCTTTTATTCAAATGTATGTAAAATACAGATTTGGTTAGTTTTAAGTGGCGTATTCTGTATATTTGAAAATAATTTAAAAAAAGCTTCTTGATCAGCAGTTTGATCTTTGAGGACCTCTAAAAGCGTTGGTAGGTGACATAGGTGATAGAAGCCAGATGCAGGATTTTATACAGGGTGATCCATTAACGGTATCGAGTGGTTGTATATAGAAAACTAGACGTGCTACGATTATGGGGTAAAAAATCTATCAATACGACCAAAAGAAATTGATTAAAAATATTTTCAAGTTTGTAACTTCACCGCTAGAGGGCGCAACTGCTATAGTGTTACAGGAAATTGTCGGTTTTCAAAATTTTGCTTATATAACCTAAGTTGCAAATACATTTTTTAGATACACTGTTAAACCCTTCACAAGTTTTGTTTGAACTTTTTTGTTGTTATTACCATAGCAACGCCACTATGAAGGACGTTATCTTCAAATTTTTAAATTGTCATAACTTCTAAATGCCTTAATCGATTTCAATAAACGATGGCTCATTTTAAAGAACAATTAATAAAATTTATATTTATGATATGGGAATAAAAATATTATTTTCCTGCGCAACGGAAGACGATGTTATTGAGAAAAGTTTTGTAATTGTCTCCATTTACTAAAAAAATTAAATACAACGATATAGGTTTTTTTTCATGGCGTGATACGCCATTGATTATGGAAAACAAATATACAAACCGGAGGTCGATATCTTTTTTCATTTTGAAGTTATTGCTAAAATAGTGAGGTTGTGCTAGAACATCCTCCTTTATTTAGTTCTCTAAATAACATTGATATAATCCAAGCCAAAATTAAATTGTAAAACTATACCAATATTGTCCTTAAAAAGGATTATTCTTTATTTTGAAATTTTTTTGATAACTGCAGTGTTTAATTTTTTTATTAACTCCAAATATCTGAGTAGTTATAAAGATTATTGTTTCTATAACAAGGCAGGCTATGCCCCATGAAAACAGACAACTGAAAAATTATACCTAACGAAATGTGACAGCTCTTTCTACGTGCAAAATTAGTGTTATTTGTGTTGGAAAAGTACTTGTGAACAAGGAAAATGCCTTTTACGAATGTGGAAGCGTATGACATGTTGGCAATTTATTTTCAATGTTTGAAAAATGCCGTTATAGCTTCAAGAGAATACGCTTTGCGATACCCTTTTGACATAATTTTTTATTTGTCTATTTTCATAGGACAAAGCCTCCTTCGTTATGGAAACAATAATCTTTATAACTACTCAGATATTTGGAATTAATAAAAAAATGAAAAATTGCAGTTATCAAAAAAATTTCAAAAAAAGCAACAATTCTTTTTAAGGACAAGATTGGTGTAGTTTTACAATTTAATTTTGGCTTGGNATTTGTCTATTTTCATAGGACAAAGCCTCCTTCGTTATGGAAACAATAATCTTTATAACTACTCAGATATTTGGAATTAATAAAAAAATGAAAAATTGCAGTTATCAAAAAAATTTCAAAATAAAGCAACAATTCTTTTTAAGGACAAGATTAGTGTAGTTTTACAATTTAATTTTGGCTTGGATTATGTCAATGTTATTTAGAGAACTAAATAAAGGAGGATGTTCTAGCACAACTACACTATTTTAGCAATAACTTGAAAACGAAAAAAGATATCGACCTCCAGTTTGTGTATTTGTTTTCTATAAATGAACGGTTTATCAGATCATGAAAAAAAACCTATATCGTTGCATTTAATTTTTTTTGTAAACGGATACAATTACAAAACTTTTCTTATTAGCGTTGTGTAGGAAAATAATATTTTTATTCCTATATCACGAATATAAATTGTATTAATATGTAGTTCTTCAAAATGAGCCATCATTTATTGAAATCGATTAAGGCATTTAGAAGTCATGACAATTAAAAATTTCAAGATAGCGTCCTTCATACTGACGTTGCTATGGTAATAACAAAAAAAGTTCTAGTTTCCTATATACACCCTGTATATCCCACAATGACTTTTAGGTTTCATCTGCTAGAATGATATACGTTGGAGGGGAGCTAGAAAGAAGGTCCCTACTGATCACCGTTACGTTCGTCATATGGCTTACCGTTCTTTTCTTGAACAAAACCAAGTTTATTATCAGGGAGCCCCTGACGTACCTAAAAAATTTCTGGAACCTCCTTGATCTGACAATAATAATTATAAGCATGTGTTGCATTATTATATATGTGGCGAGAATCAAGAGCATCGGCCAGTTACTCAACACTATCGAGAAATCTGATCACAGCACATTTGTTAACTACTTTGATTTATTCACGATGCACACAACACTTAATGTCATCGGGGCAGTGTTGGTCTGCATTTCCACGATACGGCTCTGGAAGCTAATGAGGTTTTTCAAGATGTTCAGGATGTTCGAGAAGACATTTCAGCTCGTGATGGGTCCAGTGTTGGCTCTGTTTCTGCATCACATTATTTTTGTGACGGTGTGCACCATATTATCCCATATCTTATTCGGAGAGGATTCCAAAGATTTCTTGAACTACAAAAATGCGTTTCAGTCCCTGGGCCGAATTTATTTAGGGTTGTACAAGAATTACGTGTTCTTTGTTCATTTCGGATCCACACTAAACATGACCTTAATCGTGCTGTACGTTATAATATCCAAGACGTTTTTTGCTACCTACCTAGTGATTTGCGTGCTGGCCCACTTGGATGCCAGAGAATTGTTTACGCATCAACACGAAGAAGGGTACTCGTTCATCGACTATCTGAAAGAGGAGTTGATGTTCCTGTTCACGTGGCTTAAGCTTAGGAAGACTCACCACCATTACACAGAACTTCCGCTTAAGAAACAGGTTATTTATCCGAAGCCGGTTCGCTACCTTTACGCCCACTGTATTTCCACCACTACGCATGCAATGAACGCCATGGCGATTGTAGCGGCCATAGTGTTATATAACAAGATCCACACAAATTCTCCGGACGGGGTACTGACCGAGAAACAGATAGAGTTCATGCTTAGAGTTTGCCACTACTTCTTGTCCGAGCATAATCGAGATCACAAGGAGTTTTTCTTTACGGTACACGAAGACAAAACGTTGAAAATCGTTGACGCTAAAAGGATCGATAAAGAGAAACACGTAGTGGAGATGATTTTGGGAGTATCGGCAAAACTGGAAAAACGACACAAACTAAATCGGCAGACCGTTCTCCGTCATACCCTGAGAGACTTTGATAAAGTGCAGAAAAAGTTACAAATCTGCCTACACTCGCTGGAAAATATTGAGTTTGTGGAACCAGATGCCAAATAAATGTTTTCACGTTTTTGCTAGTGTTTCATCATTTGTTTTTAAATTTCTCTGATTTTATTTGTTGCTCTTATTAATCTTTTACCTCATGGAGTAAGCTTGGCTGGGAGTTCCTATACATGGTAAGGTAGGAGATAAGACCATATGGTTTATTGAGAAAAATTTTTAATTTTTTGGGCGGTACCTGCGGTTAAAGTTTCCTGCAGTCGGTATATGGTTGTTATCAATAAATCGCCAAAATTTGAGTATTTTAGGTTGAATCGTTCCGAAGGTTCTTTGGTATATGCTAAAAATGTGCCCATTTTTCACAATTTTCTCCTTGAAACAAAATTTAACTAGTAATATCTTGATAATATCTATCTGCGCTACTGTTTGTATTATTTATTAATGATATTGTTAATATAATAAACTGCGAGAAACTTTTATTCGCAGATGATTTAAAGTTATATTCAAAAATTAGGGACACTAATGATAGTAGGATGTTACAAACGCAATTATGTGAGCTAGAAAATTGGTGTAATTATAATAGTCTGAATTTAAATGCAAATAAATGTAAAATAGTAACCTACACTCGTAAATGTAACCCCGTTATCTACGATTATGTTTTGAATGAAGTAATACTAGAACGATGCGACTCCATTAAAGATTTAGGAGTAATATTCGACGCAAAACTAAACTTTTCAAATCATATTGAATATGCCACAGGTTCAGCCCTGAAGATGCTTGGTTTCATAACTAGAAACTGTCACTCATTTTCTAATGAGGTAGCTTTGAAGACGCTCTATTATTCTTTTATAAGGTCTAAACTTGAGTACTGCTCGCTTGTCTGGTATCCACTGTATGTAAATCATAAGCACACAATTGAGAGTGTACAGCGAAAGTTTCTCAAGTTTTTATGTTTGAAAGTTGATAATTTTTATCCAGAAAGAGGATACGATCATTCTGTATTGCTTGATAGGTTTAATTTTACTTCTTTAGAGTTACGTAGGATTATTAATAGTTTAAAAATTCTTTTTAATATATTTCATAACAATTTAGATTGCCCCTTGTTATTGCAACAGTTTTATTTTCAAATTCCTAGAATAAGTTCCAGACAAAATGTTACATTTTACTGTCAAGCGGTTAAGACCAATATAGTTTTGAAATCTCCTATACATATTATGTGCAAAAATTTCAATTTGATATCTGATACTTGCGATGTTAATGCTAGTACTCTCTCGCAAATTGTTAATTGTGCTACTGTTAAGTTCAGCATCTAGGAACTAGGTGGTGTATACTATATGCATATAATGTACATATATTCTCTTTTTATATTTGTTTTGTATTTGTTTTGATATATTTTTTTATAAATTTGTCCTGTAATTGGATTTGTAATCTGTTGGGCAATAAACGTATTATTATTATTATTATTATTATTATTATTATTATTATTATTAAATAGCTAGTTTTTTATAAAATTGTTGTTCATACATGGTGTTTTTTTTTTAAACAAAGGGTCTAATTGTATTTGCAAAAGTGTGAAAATGAGTCAAAATATCTTGTCGCAACCTAAACTTTGAAACAAACAAAAAAATATTCTGAAAAATATTTAAAAACAGTTCAATTGGTAATTAATTACAATGTGTTAAATGTGAATATAAAGGCAGCAGGTTTACTCATTTGATACATGATAAGAATAGAGGATTGTAAATTACTACCCACGAATATGAAAAAAAAATTTTTGGTAAACCAGGAACGTTTTCCTTTAATTACACAGGTCAACATTTGATCTAAGCGGGAACACCGTAATCGGTATGGGCTACTAGGGGTTTTTGGGGTCGCTGATTACGATGAGAGGGTCAGTTAACCTCCATCACGTCAGGTTCAAGGTCATTTGAAGGTCAAATGCAGAAAAAGCCATGAAAAAATCTGAAAAAATCATGGATATGTTTTTGAGGTCGGACAATCCGAATCTGAGGTCAGCTAAGCTCCACAAGGTCAAGGTCAAGGTCATTTGAAGGTCAAATGCAGAAAAAGCCATGAAAAAATCTGAAAAAAATCATGGATATGTTTTTGAGGTCGGACAATCCGAATCTGAGGTCAGCTAAGCTCCACAAGGTCAAGGTCAAGGTCATTTGAAGGTCAAATACAGAAAAAGCCATGAAAAAATCTGAAAAAAATCATGGATATGTTTTTGAGGTCGGAGAATCCAAATCTGAGGTCAGCTAAGCTCCACAAGGTCAAGGTCAAGGTATTAGAAGGTCAAGTTCAAAAGAAAATTTTTAACCGATAACATTTTTTAGTTGTTATTCTTCATGTTTTTTATATAAACCCTTACTTCTTACTTGTATCTATATATTTGCATATATAAGCAACTGTTCTACAAGATTTATACTCATTTCACGCACTTTCGCTCGAAATGTGGAACTCACTCACTCATATATCACAGATAAGTAACAAAACTACCTAAAGTACTTTCGCTTGAATCATCGCGCTTATTCAGTTACATATCACTGATCCGACAATAATACCATAAAATCAGTATATCGAAGAACATTTTCTGCGGGTTATATGTGGCTACCGTTCTATCTCGTATGAGGTTACATGCTTACTAGCAGAAGAGGCATCTATATAGCTACTAGTAAAAGAAATAACAAACAATTTCCGTTGAAAGCAACCAAACTATCAAAATGGAGATATCCTAGGAAAAAAAGAAAAGACCCAGACCATGAATCTATGGCAAATAGGATGAAAGGAATCACCTAATGGAAGAGGGATGCACCGATTGATTAAAGTTATCGGTAACTGGATTCATCTTAATCCAGCATCATTTTTTCAGATTTTTTCAAAAATTACTTCATCCCTTAACCTTGACCTTTTGGAACTTCAAAGACCTCAGATTCAGATTTCCTGACCCCAAAAACATAAGTATGAATTTTTTCACATTTTATCATGTCTTTTTCTGCATTTCACCTCTAAATAACCTTGACCTTGACCTTAGCTGACCTCAGATTCGGATTCCTCGACCTCAAAAACGTATCCATGATTTTTTTCAGACTTTTCCATGGCTTTTTCTGCATTTGACCTTCAAATGACCTTGACCTTGACCTTGTGGAGCTTAGCTGACCTCAGATTCGGATTGTCCGACCTCAAAAACATATCCATGATTTTTTTCAGCTTTTTTATTCATGGCTTTTTCTGCATTTGACCTTCAAATGACCTTGAACCTGACGTGATGGAGGTTAACTGACCCTCTCATCGTAATCAGCGACCCCAAAAACCCCTAGTAGCCTATACCGATTACGGTGTTCCCGCTTAGATCAAATGTTGACCTGTGTTATTCATGTAATTCCTTGAAAAAAAAATTGGCAAGAATCAAATATGGATGATTGTAGCTACCAAAATCTCATTCCGTTTTTAGTATACGTTTTACTATGGAAATACCTACATCACTGATTTTTTCAATACTTTTCAATGCACGGTTTGCTATCAGCATTGCCATTGCCATTGCTTCATTTAAATCAACTTTTAGAGAGCGATAATGGAAAATAATTCAGTAAAACAAATTGTTTTGGTATGGCTTAGCAACGTGTTATTTTAAAGTCACCATATCTCTTTGATTTCAATGTGAACAAAGTGCGGAACATTTAAAAAACATTCTATTGGTTTTTAAAAATTATATTTTTACGCAATTTATTTAATCGTAAATGAAACTAATTTATGTTTTAAAATAATTATTTTTTTTAACGCACAAAAAAAATACTAACCTGGTTGATATGAAATTTTTTATATAATCGTTTCATCTTTTCACAAACAATTATGTGTTACTATTTTTTTTAAGCAGTGTATGTATTTAATTTGTGAATCTCAATGTCAATGACCTCTGACATTGCCATTGCTGAACTGTATTACGATCACAATATAAAGTCAGTAAGGATGCATTTGGGACCGGTAATATTAAAAAGTTATAAAATTCTGAACAAAGTATGGTATGATTCTACTCTTTTCTCTTATTCAGCCATTTCAGTAACCAAACAGTGTTAGACATATTATTTTAATCCAAAATAAACAAAACCATAAAATTAAACTGTAAATGGTTAAATTTAAGCAGAATCCAATCCTGTTTCGAATGCTTACGATCGTATTGTTATTACCGTATTGTCCTCTGAAAAGCCTCTACGGCCAGTGCTAGAAAATTAGCCACAAGATTTCAAGTATGTCACTCTTCATTTTTTTTTTCTTATGTTTCGTCACTTCTAGTAGTTGACATAATTATGATTGTATGACAGCTAGAAATTATATTTTTTTTCAGAAACTGCAGAGTGAATATAGCTCTTTTAAAAAACGTATCAAAAGTTAACCTGCCATATACAGGGGGCAAAAAAAATCGTGCCAAACCTGATAATTTAAAATTTGGAAAATCTCGACTTTTTCAAATAAAACACTCTGTGTTTTATGTTTCATTAGATGCCTTTCTGTAGACCCTACAAATTTTTAATAGCTATCCCTATACCTAAGTTGTGTAGTTTTTGGGCGCTTACTGCGTTTTTCCCGACAAAGGAACGGGTGCACATCCGGTATTTTACATAAAAATGGTTTTTTTTTTTGCAAAAACTACACAACTTAGGTATAGGGAAAGCTATTAAAAAATTGTAGAGTCTACAGAAAGGCATCTAATGAAATCATAAAACACAGAGTGTTCTATTTGAAAAAGTCGAGATTTTTCAAATTTTAAATTATCAGGTTTGGCACGATTTTTTTTGCCCCCTGTATATCGCAGGTTAACTTTTGATACGTTTTTTGAAAGAGCTATCTTCACTGCAGTTTCTGAAAAAAATAAAATTTCTAGCTGTCATACAATCATAATTATGTCAGCTACTAAAAAAAGTGATGAAAGATAAGAAAAAAAAATGAAAAGTCGATTATCTCGAAAACTATAAATATTTTAATAGGGATCATAACACAAAGTCCCGTTAATTTTTCACGTAGAATTCGATAATGCCATAACAAATATAGGTTTCCATTTAAAAAAAAATAAGTTGGTACCTGTCTAGGAAAAACTGGACACCCTGTATATTCAAATATATTTTCATTTTGTGCAGCTTGGGAAAGTAGGCAACTCTGTAGAAAAAAAAAAGTTATACCTTTTATTAACCTAGATATTGGACTTACGCGCGCTAGGTGGACACGGTGTATAGGTGTTTTTTTCATATTAGACTTTAATATCATCTCTTTGTGTTTATAAGTGCTTCAGAGTGATGTAAAATATTTAGATAATTACACATTAACGTTCAGTAGATGTACACATTTGTGCAGAGATCCTTGTTGAATGTTCCAAACCTGTTAAATATTATATATTTTGTTACAAAAATTATACCAAAATTAAATGATCCGCTTCTAGAAAACCTGTTTCTTTGGAATTAATGAAACCAGCTGAGTAATATATTCCTTTATTTATATTAATATCATTTACAGATATGATTTTATTGTAACTTCGGGTTCAGTAAAGTATAATTGGTCAGTGGGGTCATTCTTGAGAGTATAGTAGGATCGTATTCGATGCAAAGTAGAGCAAAAAATTGTCGGTCTTTTATCAAAGGAAAATTGTGTCATCATTTTTAGGAGGCGTAAGATGAACCATTTCAAATTTAAAATGAAATTGAATGTAAAATCTGAAATACCGCTGCATACGCACTGTGTTCTGGTAGTACCTGTAGTCGCCCAGGTGCATTGAGTGTACGAAGAGGTCGGTTATACGTCAAATACTAACCTGGCGAGCTTGGTTGTAAATCATGAGCGCCTCCAAAAAACAAGTAAACAACAGTGGCGCGTACAGAGGTAAAATGTAGTACATATGTGGAATTTATAAAACAAATCGGATTAATAATAAATTACATTAAAAATAAATAGTTTATGAGAATAATGGAATTTTTGTAGGAACAATTCAATTTCTAATCCCCTTAAAAGCGTATTGCATTGGATCCCTTGACAGGCAATGATTTATTACTTTGCATCGAATATGATCCTATTATACTCAAATAATATATGTTAAGTTTATAATACTTCCAATACACCATTAACATTATTACAATAAGAAATGTAAGAAAAAGTTCTGATTCGCTGCTCTGTATTGAAGTTATAGAACTGTACTGACGGCCTATATTTTTAGTAGCGTTTTTTGGCAGTCCAAACCACATCTAACACGGTTAGCTCAAGTTTGCTTGTGTCAGGAGTTTGAGTTAACCACTTGACAGATTTCACAAAAATTCTTTTGGTTTTGGTCTAGATATTTCTAACTTCAATAATCACAAGTTTCAATTTAATTTAATTAGTTTGTGCGGAATATACAGCCACTTATTTAAATTATCATTAATATACGTACAATCCTACACAGAAAGAAATCCGACCAAAACCTATAAACCAGCGGTATTCAAACTGTGTTCCGTGTAACCCTGGGGTTCCCTATAACCTCCCTAGGGACTCCGCGGTTCAGTCAAAAATTCAAAATTTTGAAATAAATAATTTGGATACTACAAAATTATAAAATATTTATACTTTTACTTAAAACTAGTATTTATAAATATATTATACAAATAGTAAAAATGTGTTCGAACATTCTTTTAGGTGTGGGGTTCCTCAAAAAATCGAAATGTTGGCCGGGTGCCTCAAGTCGTAAAAGTTTGAAGACCTCTGCTATAAACTAAGTGGGTTGGAGAAATGTCGAACCCCAGTTAACCATAGTTAGTGGTTTTCTCACCAAAAAACGCTAATTGTTAAATAAAGTTATAAGTTTTGTTTATATAACCAGTCAAATTTATAAAAGAGAAGTACTAGACGACAACATTCAATAAAATATACAGGCTGTTTATTATAAGAGGGCCACTCCTATGTTTCTCGCTTAATACACGATGCACGTTAAAAATCTTAGTTTTTTGTTGCAATTTTTGTTGCTTGTAAAAACAAATTTGAGATCCATGGCCAACTTTATGAATAATCATAATAAAAAACGGAAAAGTACCGAAAGTTTAGGGTTATCTAACTTTTTTATTTTAAGAGATAGAGAAAACTTATTTTAATAAAATTTCATGGCAAAATTGATATCTTTCACCTGGTGTAAACAAATTTTTCAAGTATCGTATGCAATTTGATGCGCCCTTTACTCGGACAAAAAAAATTGTCATCGAAGCACGCTCTGGATACAAAAACTTGCTTGTTTTTTCCTTTTTCATGCGATGTACTACATGTCGCCTTTATCTTTTACATTTATTATATTTTTTATAATTTTGGTATCAAAAATGTAGATTAATGTAGAAATTGTTTTAAACATGCTAACTACAAAAAATTTAAGGAATATAATGTACTTCTTTATCTCTATCTCTTAAAATAAAAAAGTTGGATGGACCTAAACTTTCGGTACTTTTCCGGTTTTTTTATGATTACTCACAAAGTTGGCTATGGATCTCAAATTTGTTTTTACGAGCATAAACGCCTCAAAAAATGCAACAAAAAACAAAATATTGTTGACATATGTCGTATATTAATCGAGATCCATAGAAGTGGCCCTCTTACAGTAGACAGCCTATCTTTAATAGCTAATAGGGACTTTTTAGTGTTGCCATCTAGTACTCTTATCCCTAAGTTTGACTAGTTGTCGAATACATAAACATTCTTGTTCGTATTTTATGGTAAAAAGTTAAAAATATTTAATGTTATAGCTTTAAAATTTGAAATTAAGTTGCAATTTTTAGGTAATTTATATTTTTTTAAATATTGCTCAATATTTTTACATTATTTTTGCAAGAAGTTCTTAGATAACTGAAATGAAACCGATTGTAATTGACAAATAAAATAAATAAATTATCTTTCCTGGTGATGGTAAGTTTACAGAGAGATTAATGATATGACAGTAAAGAAAACAAATATATTTATATCTAATTCGAATTATAAACTGAATTTGAAAATATTTATCGACGCAAAAAGTGTGTCGATCAAAAAACTAAATTTTACACAAAGTTACTTAGTGGCTGATGTGAAATTATTACTTTAACAACATTTAACATAAACTCTATATGTCAAACCTTTATTTCAACAAATTTGGCTATTTTCTTGAACAATTAACAGTCAATAAACTATTCTATACTGACAAAAAACTTTTAACTAATAACAAGTATTGAAGGGTTCTATTTATCTGCGTTATCTGCGACTTCTTAAAATCTCACTTAATTGACCATTAAGGATTAAAGATAAAAAGGACGTTATACAGGGTGTCCCGAAATTAATGCAACAAAATTTGGTCATAGATTCTTAAGACAAATTTAGGGGACCCGTATTTTTTATTTTTGCCAAGTGTCGCCCTCTTTTGGAGTTACAGCCCCCTGAAATATGCCACTAAGATAGTCTTTTTTATATCTCGGCACAGTACAAGAGTCACTAAATTTGGTACACAAGGGTTTTATGACATGTCGAATCTGATAGTGCTTTTTGGCGGGGAACCCCCTTAAGACACTTTCTCGTGCCCCCCCCCCCTTTGTTTTTGGAACCAAAAAATTTGGTCGCATATTTGAATTTTTTTTTAAATTATTAGTTCGCTAGAAAGCCATTGAATTTAGAAACTTTTTTGTCCCTTTTTATATATTTTTTGAAAACGCAATGTTTTTGAGAAAAATGGCGAATCGCGATATGCATTCCATCGTATTTTGACATTTTTCTCGAAAACATTGCATTTTACGAAAAAAGTATCAAGAGACAAAAAAGTTTCTAAATTTTGATGGCTTTCTATGGGACTATAAACCCTTTTGTACTAATATTAGTAATTCTAGTAAAACAGGGTTCTGAGATACAAAAAAAAAGACTATTCTTAGGGGCAAAGAGTGACCGCAAAAATCGCCCGTTTTTTCACAATTTGCAGAGAACTAAAGAAAATAGATAAAAATATGTTTTTGGTCTCAAATTCCTCGTCGTAAAAAATTAAGATGAGCATAGGTTTTAGTTTTTTTAAATTTTTCAAAAATCACCCCTATTTGGGGGTTAAAAAGACGCCCAAAATTAAGAATTGAATATTACCAATAAATATAAAAACTATTACCATCGAATGATTCTTGATACAAAGAAAGATTTATTGTCATGACTGAAATAAGCATGTTGGGTGGTGGAATCATCCCCAAAAATAGAGAATATCAAAAATAATTGTAAAATTTACAAAAAAAATATATTACAATAATTCACATGCTAATAGTTTTTATATCAATTGGTAATATTAAAATTCTTAATTTTTGGCATTTTTTTAGCCCCTAAGTAGGGGTGATTTTTTAAATTTTCATAATACTAAAAGCTATGTTCATTTCAGTTTTTTATGACAAGTAATTTGCGACCAAAAACATATTTTTATGTATTTTTTTTAATTCTCTGCGAATTGTGAAAAAACGGGCGAAAATCACAGTTTTTTTGCAGTCACTCTTTCAAGGGGCTGTAACTTCAAAAGAGGGGGCCGCTTGGCAAAAATAAAAAATGCAGGTCCCATAAATTTGTCTTAAGAATCTGTGACCAAATTTTGTTGCATTAGTTTCGGGACACCCTGTATTGTGGTAGACAATATTAGTTTTCATATCCATGGAAAATCCATTCTATATCTGGAAGTATGTTCGTAGGAAAATTTAAATATTATGTGTGTTAAGTTATAAAGCTTAACTGTATTAAACAGATTGGTTGCGTTCATGAATACGATACTTATTTTTGATTGTATCCCAATAAAACAGCAAAAGCAGTAGCGGTAGTGGCTGTTCGACAAAGTATTTCAACATTTACTGGTGGAGTACCACCGACAGACATCATTAATTATTTATTGTCGATCATCCGAGGTCTGAATTTATGAACACTTACTTATTGGATATTGTTTTGTTTTTTTCTTTGGGGCAGGGAATTATTTTTGAAAAAACGGAAATTGACAAATGCATCAAATCAGCTACAGAGGCCCCACAATAAATTCAGCCAATCCTTGCTTGCCTTAGTTTCTTTGGAAAATAAATTGCAGTAGGCAGATACAGAATTGTTTTTTCTTTGGTTTGCGCAATATTTGTGTAGATGTCGCCGGTGTCGTTACTTTTAAATATCGCGCCAAATTTAGCTTTTAACTTATATAACATTTTCAAGATTCGGGAAATTTCACTATTCAATTCTTATTAGGTGTAATAATAGAGGCACACGAAAAGAAATATTTAGAACGCTTTATAAGATAATTTTTTGCTGATACGATTACTTAATTTGCATTATTACAGCCTCTTTAACCCTAATACAATATGTATATAATATTTTGCTATAAATAGTCTATAATATAATACAAAATTATATTTTATACCTAATACTTAATAAATTATTATCGAAAATGTAAATTTCCAAAAGTAAGAGTCTCTTGTATCTTATTTTAGGAAATTTACATGTGACAGTATATATAGCCTCTAAATATATATTCTCTTTAAGCTAAAGTCAGTCAATGTAGTAACTGGGTATATCCTGAAGATATGAAAGTTACATAAAATCCGGTAAAAGCACACCGACGTAGCAGAACACTTTACATCTCGAATTAATTTTTAGCATCTTGGTGTTTACTTTTATTCTGTTGAGACTAGACTAGATATTTTATCACGTAAACGTAAACACTGACAAATCTCAAACCAAATGTGTTAATTACTATGTAGGTATATTAAAGTTATTTGGTTCTATTTTGTGCATAAAAATGAACTACAGGGCTGGCAGTACCCTATTAAATGTCTTTTGGAAAGGTCGCTTTGCCTAATTGTTGAGTGTTATTATCTCTTTGGTGTTTATTAAGTAGTACATGGTGGGCACTGTGATTTTTGAGTTTGTTCTCTCACGTAGTCTTGTACATTAAATTTATTGCAGTCCTTTTGCCCATTTCGACGGTACTTCAATTCCCTAAAAACACAGAAATAAAGTATTAACTTTAGAAATTTTACGAACAAAAAAAAAGCAGTTCAGGTCATGTCTCATAGGCAGATTTGTTTTTATACAGGGTGTTCTACAAGCTTTAACTTAGACAGATTTTAGCTGGGTTAATTTAAAAAAAAGATTTCGTCATTGGACGGATGAGATTTGGATAATTTCTTATCTGGTTAGCAGCATCCTGAATTCTTTCATGTAAATAAAAGTCCAAAGGATTTAGATCTGGAGAACACGGTGGCCATGCTATTGGACCTTGTTGATCTATCCATTTATTGAGGAAATGATCTTTTAATCAAGCAGTTACTTGTCTCCCTCTATGTGTCATAGAGCTTTTAGAACACCATGTATAAATCTTGAAAGTAAAGGAGACAAATCAAATCACTTAGTATAACTTCATTTGAATCTTCTGTCCACGGTTTATCAAATAACGAAATATGCTTCATTTTTTAAAACCATTTAAATAATTAAGGAGGTATATCGGGTTTACTCAAATGCACAGATGTACTTGAAATTTATATAGCGTATTACCCAGTGCTCCCTCTGTGCGTCATATTTTTTTGAAATTTTTTTTGAATCTAGATTTTGAGATATTGTTGTTGAAAGTTGTTCATTTTAACATAGGTTTATATGGCGAAGATGGACGGTGCGGCTCTTTTTTTGCCCATAACTGAGAAAAAAATGTAGAAATTGTGAAACAAAACTTTTCCATAGATAGTACACAGTATTATCTTATTTTTGATGTAAAACTAATGTAAGTTTTGAACATAGTACAGCTGTATTAATTAGAAACAGAAACCAATAATTGCATTTCTGTCTGACTTGAGGATTAATGTGGCAACGTCGCAATCAGCTGACAGCAAGGAGGGAATACATTTGAAAGACTTGATAAAAACGAAATTGATTTCAAACATATACATTTTTCCTAAATCCCATGTACATTGTTATCAACAATAAATTATCCACAACAGATGATTTTTTGTAATGTTTTTAAAAAACTAGATTAATTAAAAAAGACTAGGAAGCTGTGATATATTTATTGGAATAAAAAATACAGTTGATAAATCCTTTTAATATATTTAATGGTTTATAAAAACATCGTAATCATTACCCAGCAATATTTAGGGTTACATAAAGTTTTCTTTACTTGATTAATATAATTAGTAATACTTGAGATAAAAGCATTTGTACGGAATAACAAAGGAACATAAATATTTCTCAGCAAACTTTATATCTAAAAAATTAGTTATAGTTGCAAAACTTTTGTAACATTACTAAAATAGAGATTAAAAACACGAACAGTGAGTAATAATGTAATTTCTATCACAGAACCTTCAAAATTGCATCCAACATTTTCTTTGACTTGGACGAGAGATGGGCGCGAGTGTCATTTCATTTCTTTAGAACTAAATTAACATAATTCTCGTTGTTTTACCAGTTCACATGATTTACGGATTTTAAATAAAGGATACAAATCTTCGCGAGGATAATACGATATATTTGCTATATATAATAATTATATTGTACATAGTTTACACACAATACATTTTTGAACGCGTACGCATCTTTACCCGAATTTGACGCGCAATATCTCCGATGTCCGAGGTCTGTAGGTTCGCAGTGTGTACAACTGCTAGTCAATTATTAGCGCTGTTGCCACATCTACATAGTCTTTATGCGTTCATTAAATATAATTTAAAACTACTTAAATATATTTTTATGTACGCTATGTGCATATGAGTAGATTTCTTTGCTATATAGATAATGTTTATCTCGAATAATTTCGATAGAATTTAATTTTTTCAAATTGGCAGCGGGTTTTAGTCCCATAAGAAAAGCATAGGACCCCCCCTGCGCTCCTCACTTCCCTCGGACCCCGATATACCTCCTTAAGATGGAATAATAAGTTTTTTTTGTATATTTATTTGAGATCGCAAGAAATTTACCTAAAATACTCTAGTTTATTTTTCTAAACGCAAAACATAAGAATGTGAATACGCTTGTACATATTTCAATTTACGAAGTTGTAAATCCAAACCTTTAAAGTACGTAATTAAATTCACTTTCTTGTGTTCCATATTACTGCAACTAATTTTGAACGATTACATGACTTTATGAAGGAAAAGTTCAAATATTAAATTCATAAAGTAAATTAAACGGCGTTCTATAAAGCACTGCAATATTTAATTTCAACTGCTCGTCTGTTATTTAGGTCAGAAATTATTCAACTGAAGACTAAAAACTTGACTTCAATAAAGCTCTGGAAGCTCCAGATTTTTATTTGCCGTTTAATTTCATTTTTCTAATATGAATTTATGGGAAGGGATATTCCTCAGGAAACTAAAATACAATGGGAGCAATTTATTTGATTACCTACTGTGAAATTGTTATTAATTAATTTCGCCTCGTAACTATGGTTATGAACCTTATTGTTCCTTTTGCCACTTCACAAATTAGAAGAAGAAACAAACAAGGAGACTCAAAATTTAGATATTTTATAATATTTTAATATTAAATATTTTTAATTTAACATAAAAAATGCTAAACAAATGCAATGTAAGTTTGTAATAAATACAGACTTACATTGCATCAATTATTGGTGATATATAGGTAACAGCACAACTTATCCAAAAAATATACAACCTTTAAAGTGTAATTCTCGGTCGCAACCGCTGAGCGCAGGGGTAGTCCGATCGGAATGATATTGTGTGTCTCTAAATGGTCTTTTCACAATTTTATTACCAATTCTTTGGATCAAAATAAACTTACCTTAGTACAATTTTGCTAAAATTCCGTACGTGGACTGAGTTTTATGGAACAAAAAGTCATATACAGGTTCGGAAAGTCCCCATGGTACATCGGCCGTTACGTGAGAGCGATAAAATAAGTCATAGAAATCCGAAAAGAACGCGAAACGGGCGATGACTATTCAGATTATGAAACGTCTTTACTATAGCCATCCTTGTACTTTGAATTTTAAGGGACACGTGTTTTTTTGTTTTTCCGAAAAAAATTTTTGGAGCTCTGGGCCATGTCAAAATTTACATCGTGAAAATGAAATTGCATATTTTTTTCGAGTGGACGTCATTTTGACCCAAGTCATCCTATCGAAACGTTTTTTTTTCAAAATGCTTTACAACTTTGAGATAAATGAGAAAAACCGAAAAAAGGTTTTCTTTTCAAAACTGATTTTCTCAAAAAACCCCACCTGTTATTTTCACCAAATTTGGATATGTTTTTCAAGGCCAAATAAGCGATCTCTTAGCCAAGCGGCAATATGCCAACTTGCTTCGTTCGGGAGATACAGTTTCCAAAATGCATATTTTTTTAAGTGGCCGACATTTTGACTCAAATCATCTTGCCAAACGTTCTTTTTTTCCCAAAATGTGTATGATTTTATCAGCTTTTTCCTGTTTTTTTCAGTATTCAAATTGCTTTATAACTTTGTGAGATTAATGAGAAAAACGGAAAGAAGTCATTTTTTTCCAAAATTGATTTTCTCAAAAATCCCACCATTTATTTTCACCAAATTTGGATATGTTTTTCAAGGCCAAATAAGCGATCTCTTAGCCAAGCGGCAATATGCCAACTTGCTCCGTTCGGGAAGTTTCTCTCATTTATTTCAGAAAGTTTTAAAGCAATTTGAATGCTGAAAAAAAAATACAGTTAAAAGCTGATAAAATCCTGCATATTAAAAAAAAAAACGTTTCGATAAGATAATTTGGGTTAAAATGACGGTCACTTGAAAAAAATATGCATTTTCATTTATGTAAACTTTGACATGGCGCCACAGAGCTCTAAAAATTTTTTTTGGAAAAACAAAAAAAATCAAAGTAGATTTACATCCCAAAGTTTCGATTGAACGATCGATCGATCGATCGAAAATCGAGGAGGTCGATTTTTTTTGTTCGTTGAATACATATGGAAACTACCATATTACAGTCTGTTAAAAATTCGCTTCTCACTACAGGGATCTCGGAAACGGTAAGAGCTACGAAGTACCTTAAATGGGGGCAAAGTTACGTAATCAGGGAACCAACATTATGCCTCTAAAAAATCAAGGCTATCATCAGTAGTTTTCGAAATATCTGAAAATGAAAACGAAATTTCGGAAAGCCGTTCTTGTTTAATTTCAGCCTTATTTGAGGTGATATTGAAAAAAGAAGAACACTTTCTCATGACCACTTTTTGCCCTCTATCGAATGGCATAATCAATTTTTATATGTAACGTTTCGTCTCTCCAGGATCATCGTCAACTTAATTTTTTTAAATACGACCCTGGATATTTTGTTACATTTTTTGCAAGCCTTCATGATTCCCAATACTGTACTCCTCAGCCCGAACCAGATTCAGACGTTTTGTCCCGAAAAATTCATCTTCAGTGTATTCGTTCCAAATTTATCTAAATTTTTTATTTAAATTTCTTTGTTTATTGAATTATCGTACACTGTAAGTGTCGTTAGACCCTGTGAAATACATCTAGTTATTTAAATTATTACCACCACGCAATAAAATAATATCATTATTAGAGTTGTATTTCCGTTTCCACAGTTATTTCTAGGCTTCTCGAGTGCTCAAAATTCAAACAAATTTCGATCTATTTTTTTCAGGATATTCATACAAATACATCTGACATGCTCTTTCACAATTGCAGTTACAGATATAATAAATTCCGATAATATTACGCTGATCTTCATTTTTAACTTTGCCAAAACGAAAATGTTTTTGAACATTTACTGAAATTTTTTAAAGAATATTTAGTGGGCGTTTTGGTTGTTCATATGCATGTTTAAGAATTAATTTGTCATAATAAAATTAAAATTGTAATAATGTTTTAATTTTGGCGCAACAACTTATTGAGTTATGTATGACCAAGTGATGGTAATAGTTAATAATAATAAATATTTTATTGTAACGCGTGGTAGTAATAGTTTAAATAACTAGATGGATTTCACAGGGTCTAACGACACTTACAGTGTACGATAATTCAATAAACAAAGAAACC
>NW_019416257.1:1573966-1614649 GCF_000390285.2 Anoplophora glabripennis | reverse complement strand
ATGATATTTTTATGTTGTTAATTAGTCAATATGTATGCTATGTGCATATGAGTAGATTTATTTGCTATATAGATAATGTTTAATGCAAATGATTTCAATAGAATTTAATTTTTTCAAATTGGCAGCGGGTTTTAGTCCCATAAGAAAAGCATAGGACCCCCCCTGCGCTCCTCACTTCCCTCGGACCCCGATATACCTCCTTAAGATGGAATAATAAGTTTTTTTTGTATATTTATTTGAGATCGCAAGAAATTTACCTAAAATACTCTAGTTTATTTTTCTAAACGCAAAACATAAGAATGTGAATACGCTTGTACATATTTCAATTTACGAAGTTGTAAATCCAAACCTTTAAAGTACGTAATTAAATTCACTTTCTTGTGTTCCATATTACTGCAACTAATTTTGAACGATTACATGACTTTATGAAGGAAAAGTTCAAATATTAAATTCATAAAGTAAATTAAACGGCGTTCTATAAAGCACTGCAATATTTAATTTCAACTGCTCGTCTGTTATTTAGGTCAGAAATTATTCAACTGAAGACTAAAAACTTGACTTCAATAAAGCTCTGGAAGCTCCAGATTTTTATTTGCCGTTTAATTTCATTTTTCTAATATGAATTTATGGGAAGGGATATTCCTCAGGAAACTAAAATACAATGGGAGCAATTTATTTGATTACCTACTGTGAAATTGTTATTAATTAATTTCGCCTCGTAACTATGGTTATGAACCTTATTGTTCCTTTTGCCACTTCACAAATTAGAAGAAGAAACAAACAAGGAGACTCAAAATTTAGATATTTTATAATATTTTAATATTAAATATTTTTAATTTAACATAAAAAATGCTAAACAAATGCAATGTAAGTTTGTAATAAATACAGACTTACATTGCATCAATTATTGGTGATATATAGGTAACAGCACAACTTATCCAAAAAATATACAACCTTTAAAGTGTAATTCTCGGTCGCAACCGCTGAGCGCAGGGGTAGTCCGATCGGAATGATATTGTGTGTCTCTAAATGGTCTTTTCACAATTTTATTACCAATTCTTTGGATCAAAATAAACTTACCTTAGTACAATTTTGCTAATATTCCGTACGTGGACTGAGTTTTATGGAACAAAAAGTCATATACAGGTTCGGAAAATCCCCATGGTACATCGGCCGTTACGTGAGGGCGATAAAGTAAGTCATAGAAATCCGTGCGATAGAGAAAGATGGCTATAATGAAGGCCTCTCATAATCTGAATAGTCACTCCCACTTCTAACGCAAAACTGGCGGTGACTATTCAGATTATGAAACGTCTTCACTATAGCCATCCTTGTCTAACGCAATGATTTCTTTACTTTACTTTGTCGCTCTCATGTAAAGGCAGATGGACCATGTGGATTTTCCAGTCTTGTATATGGTAATTTGCTGTGGATTCAACGAGCAAAAAAATCGACCTTTTTCGAAACTGTGGGACGTTAATCTACTTTGAATTTTAAGACGAAAAAAATTTTTGGAGCTCTGGTGCCATGTCAAAATTTATATCGTGAAAATAAAATTGCATATTTTTTTCGAGTAGACGTCATTTTGACCCAAGTCATCCTATCGAAACGTTTTTTTTTTCAAAATGCTTTACAACTTTGAGATAAATGAGAAAAACAGAAAGAAGTCATTTTTTTCCAAAATTGATTTTCTCAAAAATCCCACCTTTTATTTTCACCAAATTTGGATATGTTTTTCAAGGCCAAATAAGCGATCTCTTAGCCAAGCGGCAATATGCCAACTTGCTTCGTTCGGGAGATACAGTTTCCAAAATGCATATTTTTTTAAGTGGCCGACATTTTGACTCAAATCATCTTGCCAAACGTTCTTTTTTTCCCAAAATGTGTATGATTTTATCAGCTTTTTCCTGTTTTTTTCAGTATTCAAATTGCTTTATAACTTTGTGAGATTAATGAGAAAAACGGAAAGAAGTCATTTTTTTCCAAAATTGATTTTCTCAAAAATCCCACCATTTATTTTCACCAAATTTGGATATGTTTTTCAAGGCCAAATAAGCGATCTCTTAGCCAAGCGGCAATATGCCAACTTGCTCCGTTCGGGAAGTTTCTCTCATTTATTTCAGAAAGTTTTAAAGCAATTTGAATGCTGAAAAAAAAATACAGTTAAAAGCTGATAAAATCCTGCATATTAAAAAAAAAAACGTTTCGATAAGATAATTTGGGTTAAAATGACGGTCACTTGAAAAAAATATGCATTTTCATTTATGTAAACTTTGACATGGCGCCACAGAGCTCTAAAAATTTTTTTTGGAAAAACAAAAAAAATCAAAGTAGATTTACATCCCAAAGTTTCGATTGAACGATCGATCGATCGATCGAAAATCGAGGAGGTCGATTTTTTTTGTTCGTTGAATACATATGGAAACTACCATATTACAGTCTGTTAAAAATTCGCTTCTCACTACAGGGATCTCGGAAACGGTAAGAGCTACGAAGTACCTTAAATGGGGGCAAAGTTACGTAATCAGGGAACCAACATTATGCCTCTAAAAAATCAAGGCTATCATCAGTAGTTTTCGAAATATCTGAAAATGAAAACGAAATTTCGGAAAGCCGTTCTTGTTTAATTTCAGCCTTATTTGAGGTGATATTGAAAAAAGAAGAACACTTTCTCATGACCACTTTTTGCCCTCTATCGAATGGCATAATCAATTTTTATATGTAACGTTTCGTCTCTCCAGGATCATCGTCAACTTAATTTTTTTAAATACGACCCTGGATATTTTGTTACATTTTTTGCAAGCCTTCATGATTCCCAATACTGTACTCCTCAGCCCGAACCAGATTCAGACGTTTTGTCCCGAAAAATTCATCTTCAGTGTATTCGTTCCAAATTTATCTAAATTTTTTATTTAAATTTCTTTGTTTATTGAATTATCGTACACTGTAAGTGTCGTTAGACCCTGTGAAATACATCTAGTTATTTAAATTATTACCACCACGCAATAAAATAATATCATTATTAGAGTTGTATTTCCGTTTCCACAGTTATTTCTAGGCTTCTCGAGTGCTCAAAATTCAAACAAATTTCGATCTATTTTTTTCAGGATATTCATACAAATACATCTGACATGCTCTTTCACAATTGCAGTTACAGATATAATAAATTCCGATAATATTACGCTGATCTTCATTTTTAACTTTGCCAAAACGAAAATGTTTTTGAACATTTACTGAAATTTTTTAAAGAATATTTAGTGGGCGTTTTGGTTGTTCATATGCATGTTTAAGAATTAATTTGTCATAATAAAATTAAAATTGTAATAATGTTTTAATTTTGGCGCAACAACTTATTGAGTTATGTATGACCAAGTGATGGTAATAGTTAATAATAATAAACGTTTTATTATAACGCGTGGTGGTAATAGTTTAAATAACTAGATGGATTTCACAGGGTCTAACGATACGATAATTCAATAAACAAAGTAGTCCAAATTTGGAACGAATACACTGAAGATGAATTTTTCGAGACAAAACGTCTGAAGCTGGTTCGGACTGAGACAGTACAGTACTGGGGGTCATGAAGGCTTGCAAAAAATGTAATAAAATTTCTAGGGTCGTATTTAAAAAAATGAAGTTGATGATGGTCCTGGAGAGAGGAAACGTTGTATACAAACATTGATTATGCCATTCGATAGAGGGCAAAAAGTGGCCATGAGAAAGTGTTCTTTTTTTTAATATCACCTTAAACAAGGCTGAAATGAAACAAAAACGGATTTCCAAAATTTCGGTTTTTTCAAATATTTCGAAAACTAATCATGTTAGCCTTGATTTTTTAGAGGCATAATGTTGGTCCCCTGATTACACAACTTTGTCCCCATTTAAGGTTCTTCTTACCTCTTACAGTTTCCGAGATCCCTGTAGTGAGAAGCGAATTTGTAACAGCCTGTATACGACTTTTTGTCCCATAAAACTAAGTCCAGGTACGAAATTTTAGCAAAATTATACTAAGATAAGTTTATTTTGATCCAAAGAATTTGTAATAGAATTATGAAAGGATCACTTAGAGACGCCCACCAACATCATTCCCATCGCACCAACCCTGTGCCCAGTGGTCGCGAATTCTGAAAATATTTTCTTATAACTTTTTTGGTGATGGATTTTAAGACCACACTGTTTACTATTAGTTGTTACTTGACTTTTTGTTAGTTTTACAATTAGACTTTAATAGTGTTCTAATTTCCCACCATATTAGTCCAGTCACTGAAGTTATAAATTTACTCAAAAAACCATTTTGTAGAGAATTTAAAGCACTGTAAGTTCTGTGATTTGCAGTTTTTTTGAGCCCTTCGTTTTTTAAATTTGTAAGCTAAAAGGGCTCAGGAACGGCAGTCTTGGAGCTTAGTTTTGAGCTTCTAACGGTTATAACTCAATCAAATTTTGTCCTACCAAAATTTAAAAAAGCAAATTGTTCAGTAAGAAAAGCCTACAATTTCTTATTCTATCATTTTTTTATAACTTTATTAGTTTTTGAAATATTTTGAAAAAAGGCGATTTTTTAAAAAATTTAAAAATTTTATTCAAGAGTAAATGATATATTTTTTAAAATTTAGGNTCCAGCTACGAAATTTTAGCAAAATTATACTAAGGTAAGTTTATTTTGATCCAAAGAATTTGTAATAGAATTATGAAAGGATCACTTAGAGACGCCCACCAACATCATTCCGATCGCACCAACCCTGTGCCCAGCGGTCGCGAATTCTGAAAATATTTTCTTATAACTTTTTTGGTGATGGATTTTAAGACCACACAGTTTACTTTTAGTTGTTACTTGACTTTTTGTTAGTTTTACAATTGGACTTTAATAGTGTTCTAATTTCCCACCATATTAGTCCAGTCAGTGAAGGCGAAAATAAAGTAAAAGCTCCCAATTTAAAGTTATTTTTCTCAAAAAACCATTTTGTAGATAATTTAAAGCACTTTAAGTTCTGTGATTTGTAGTTTTTTGGAGCCATTCGTTTTTTAAATTTGTAAGCTAAAAGGGCTCAGGAAAGGCAGTCTTGGAGCTTAGTTTTGAGCTTCTAACGGTCATAACTCAGTCAAATTGTGTCCTACAAAAATTAAAAAGAAGCAAATTGTTCAGTACGAAAAAAAAAACTTTATTAGTTTTTGAATTATTTTGAAAAAAGGCGATTTTTTAAAAAATTGAAAAATTTTATTCAAAAGTTAATAATATATTTTTTAAAATTTAGGCTTCTAAAATCGTTCAACTTTCCAGAATCTACTGTTACATAGATAAAGTAAATTGCAGAAGGAATACGTTTAATTTTTTTCCGTCAAGTCATTATTTTAATACCGATTTTTTTTTCTGAAAAATCAAGACAATTATTTTATTTTGATTGTAACTTCATGAGTTTTCATGCTAACGACATTTACCACGCACTCAGTTTAAAGGTCTTTTCAAGAACTTTAATAGGTGTTATATAAGTTTTCCTCGAAAAACCTTTAATTTTTCCGCTAGAGGACGTTGAACGTTTCGGTTATAGCTCTCTTCTAAATTGACTTCAACTTCTGGGAGTCATAACTCGGGTTCTATGCCACCTACAAAAATTAAAAAAAGCAATCTCTTAATAATTACCTTAATTTTTCTTATGATAATTTTTTTTATAAAACTTGTAGTTTTTGAGATATTCGCGAAAAATGGCTCAAAAACGTGTATTTTTTGGGCTAAAAACGAACATGTTTAGGTGCAAATAACTCAAAAAGTATTGACTGCACAAAAAATTCTTATAGAACATTTTTTGCTTTGAATTCGTCCCTCTATCGAATCGTGAGGTTATTTTAATAAAAAAATTCCCACCCTCCAGAAGGGGTGGCATCCTCCCTTAGGGTAAAAGCACACATCGGCACTATACAGGGTGTTAAAAAAAGAGTGTAAAATATTTCAGGTGGTAATAATATGAACCAAAATAAGCAGAAAAGTCTTAATAAACACGGGTCCGCAAAGTAAGGGTTGCGGAGATATGGACCACTATTCGTTTTTCAAACATTTTATTTTATTAGGAATAAACCGACAAAGGAAGCTTTTAACAAACAAAAAACAAAGTTACAGAAGATGTTCAAAGTGCCCTCCGTCCATTTCCAAGCAGGCACGACATCTTCGTCTCAACGATATTCGAACTCTTTCGAAAACACCCTCCTTGGTTTGGATTTCTTGACACTTTTGATTAATCCGTAGCTGCAGCTCTTCCAGGCTATTTACAGGAGTACCATACACTAATGTCTTCAAATATCCCCAAACAAAGAAATCTAGAGGGTTCAGATCAGGCGATCTTGGAGGCCATAAAACAGGTCCGGCCCTTCCTACCCATCTATGTGGAAAAGTTTGGTGTAAATGCTNCCACTATACAGGGTCGGAAAGTCCCCATGGTTCATCGGCCGTTACGTGAGAGCGATAAAGTGTCATAGAAATCCGTGCGATAGAGAAAGATGGCTATAATGGAGGCATCTAATAGTCACCGCCCATTTCGCCCTTCCACAAATAAGATCCACTTCTTATTTGTGGAAGGGCGAAATGGGCGGTGACTATTAGATGCCTCCATTATAGCCATCTTTCTCTATCGCACGGATTTCTATGACACTTTATCGCTCTCACGTAACGGCCGATGAACCATGGGGACTTTCCGACCCTGTATTGTTGTTACATCCCGCTAAAATACTGCGAAGAACAAATTCCTTCATTCTTAACATTCTATTACACCCTACACGAAGTTTCCGATTCCGAAGTTACCCGTTGTTTCACCCCCTTTAATCACCCCATTATAATCCTGAAACGGTAATCAAATTTGCTTCACGCTGTCCTACTGTTTCTTACCTTGCCACAGCCACGAAGGCGAGTTCCACGTTTTGGCCGCTCTTCGCCGAAGTTTCCATGAAGGCCACGTTGTACTCCCTCGCCAGGCGCTCCCCATCCTCCCGCCTCACGGCCCTTTCGTTCCCGCAATCCGCTTTATTACCTAATAACAAAACGAATAAAATCCTCAACAACGTGTAAGGCTTCCCGTTATTTTTAGACGTGCACCCTCATTTTGAGGCAGGAGATTGAGCGTTGATTGAAAAATTGCTAGGGTTTTACAATGTCTCTCGAAAATTGTTAAACAACAAATGATAAAAAATTTTAAATGAAGAGATCAACAATTATTATTATTATTTTCTCTAAAATGAAATACTGCAACTTATTTAAGAGTGCTACAATCATTTCCATTGTATAAAAATTGAATATACAGTACGCGCCTAAAGTATGGAATAAATTAAGTAAAAACGAAACAAATTTTTTTTGGGAAAAATCCTCGAATAGGTCGATTTTTAATTTAAAAAATACATATTTTAGCATAAAAGGCGATTTTCAACCGTCATTTGTTTTCGAGTAATGACGTCATCGACATTTCTTTTAAATAGCAACCCCCTATTTTTTTTCTTGATTCCGAAAGATCGTTTCATTGTCGATCCGACAGTATTAAAATGTTGCCATCTTACATAGGAAAGTTTTCGAGTAAATGACGATTGAATGTTAGAAAACGTAAATTTTATTCGTTAAAAAAAAATAACAATTCCTATGTCAAGCAAATACAATTCATTAAGTTTTCTACCTAAATTAAGTGTTCGAATTGCCACCCACCGACTTCTTGACAATACGCATGTGTAGAAATTCTTCTCGCACATTATGAATTATTTCTGGGGTAACTGTGTATTTCATCTATAATACAATTTTGGAGTTCTTCTAAATTATGTGGTCTATTAACGTTCACTTTGAACTCTAAGTAGCCCCATAATAAATAGTCCAGGGGTGTAAGATCTGGGGATCTCGCGGGCCATTCCATCGGTCCTCGTCTGCCGAAACACCTCCTAGGAAAACAATTATCCAGAAAATCTCGAACAGGGCGCGCATAGTGCGGAGGTGCACCGTCTTGCTGAAACCATATGGTGTCATTAGGAATATCAGGGTCATTATCGTTAGGAAAAATTATTGCAAGCGCTGGAACAAAACTCTAAACATCTTTCTCCTGTAAGGGTTCCTTCAAAAAATAAAGGCCCTACTATTCTGTTTGTCAACTATTCCAGCTCACGCATTTAATTTCTGTGGGTGTTGGGTATGTATCTCTGTCATCCAATAAGGATTTTCCCGACTCCAATACCTGCAAATTTGACGGTTCACTGTACCATTGAGACAAAACGTGGCCTCGTCTGAAAAAAGTATTTGCCGGTGTAAATCTTTATTTACTTGACATAAATCCATCATAATTTCACAAAACTGTAAGCGGCGGTCGGGATCGTCTTCATTGAGTGCCCGCACAAGTTGAATTTCGTAGGGATGACATTTTTCCTGCCTCAGGATACGTAGCGCTGTGGTCTGACTAATTTCATTGTTTAATGCAACCAATAGTGAAGTATTATGAAGATTATCTACCATGCTTATCAAAATGTTCTGTTTGTGATCTTCACTAACGCTTGGACATCCAGGTTTTGGAATATCTACAACATTACCAGTTTCTCTAAATTTAGATTCTATCTTACTGACTGTTGATTGGCTGATACGGCGTTCTGGATGTTTTTCATTAAATAAATCGCAAACTCCCTGCTGCGTTGTAGTCTTATCCCCGCATCCGATAAGAATTAAAATTTCAATTCTTTATGTGACAGTTAAATGTGCCATAATACTTTAAATTCAACAATAAGTTTTATATCGTTTACAATACTTAGAAAGTCGGTATGACAGTGACACTTTGTAAAGATTTACACCTACGTGATCCATAAAAAACTTCAGGCATTTGGAAAAACTAAATTTGATGTTTTTGCTTTATTTTAATTGATTTGGGTTTTCTAACATTCAATCGTCATTTACTCGAAAACTTTAAGATCATAAGCGAAAAGTAAATTTGCAGTAATAACGCTGGCCCAAATTTAAGCCTTGTGGTAGGCTTAGGCCCTCTTCTGATCTTTATATTCATAAACGCTGTTGCAAGCAGCGTTACTATTACAAAGTTACTTTTAATTGGTACCCCAGAATTTATTAAATTACCATCTGCCTAATAAGTAAAATTCAAGAAGATTTAAATGAGTTTCAGAAAATCCGATTTTTCGCGTTTTTCATAATTTTCGTTTAGTACAAAGAAACAATTTGTATTCATAAATCCTTTGATAAATGCAAACGTACAACAGATGTTCTATACGAAATAATAAACTTAAACTTAATTTATAACATCTACAGAGTATTTAGAAAAACACCCTATAAGTACTAATGAGTAATTAACGATCCATAATTTCCCTTTAACTGATACAAGAGTGTTTTGCTAACAATAATTTTATTATAAAAACGTAAATAATCAACTCTTACAACAAACAAGTGATTCTCAGGAAACAAACTAGACTTACTTCTACAATACATTTTTTATATTTGGAATTTCAAAAAAAAATACTCACCCAGTAACATGATGACCACGTCATCCTGCGCGTACTCCCGTATCTCACCAAGCCATGCCCGAATATTGTCGAAGCTCGTCTTATTCGTCACGTCATACAGCAACAAAAGAGCTGAAAATGATAAAAAAAAGTATGACAATAAAATGAAAATATTTGTATGTCAATTCAGCTGGAAAACGACTACATAAGTGAATTTAGTATAAACATTTAATATGATTTTTCCATTATTGACATTTCCTTTAATGAGGTCTTCTCCGAACTTTTTGAATTACGCTCTCATGGAGATATTTAGTGATGCATGGTTGGCAGCATTGCGTTGCGCATAACCTCATCTGTAACTACATATTCTTGGATTGTTGATATCTCATTCAGTTTTCGTGATATTGTTATTCGAGTGCAACGTGTTTGTGATGATTTTTGAAATGTGCGATTTCCTGGAGCAAGGATACAACGTGAAATTTTGCGTGAAACTGGGAATGGAAACGTTTCAACTTTTAAAACAAGCTTATGGAGATGATGCTCTGGGTTGTACAATGTTACGAACGGTTTTTACGATTTGAATGTGGTCGTCAGTCAATGAGCTCAATCGGCAATTTTTTTTTATTTGCTTAACGGAAATATATTGCCATTTTAAGGTTCTCTGCAAAAAATTAGAATTGTATATCGCCTACAAGTCTTCCAAAAAAAATGATAAACTGGCTGACTGCTGAGTATCCGCTGAAACGGCGGGTGTGACGTCACCGCATGGGAAACGGATTCCGCATGCTTGCTCAGTCGGGTAGTCGGGTTTAGTTGCCTGTTATGTTTCGATTGAGTACGTTAAGATACTAAATTTTGTTAGCAATATGGAAGACACAGAACAGAAAAAATTGCAAATATTGTGTTGTTCCCCAGTGTGAGAGCAAGTAGTGTGAAGACGCCTAAGAAAATAATTATGTCCCTGTAATTATGCGGTGCGGATCTAAGATTAATAGTCTATCAGTCTCTGCTTTGATATGTTTTTTTTTAATCTTTTATTTATTTGAAAAATGACTTATTTTGAAAGCAACTCAACTACCCTGTGTAATTGAGGTATGTAATAAATACGTTTGTATCCTCTAGAAACTCTATACAATTACAGTTGTGTTTTCCATTGTTGATTTTTTTTTGTGAATATTATACAAATACCTATAGGTACTAAGTATCTATTTATACAGGGCGTCTCACTGTGACGTGAAATAAATCACGACGCACTTACAAAATTTCTCGAGCAAAATCTACTACCGCACTGTGAGTATCAAATATTTATAATTTTTTAATTTTTTAAAATTTAAGTGTCTCGTGGTTTATTTCTATTCTTTTGTTCATCAAATTTGTGCAAAACCATACTTATCGTATCAACTTCGACGTCACCTGTTACATGGGTGTTGCACAATAATGAAAACGTAATATTGGCAGTTGGTAGAAGGAAGCACAAAAACAAGCGCTTAGGTGGGGAATTCTGGAAGGAAGCCTAGATAGTTGAGGTGAGAACAGCGCAGAATGTGGAGAGTGAAAAGTAAGACGATCGGTGCACGGTGAAAATATATAAGTAGTGAAAAATAAAAAGTGTTTAACCGGTTTTAGTCAGCAGGTTCTCTAAGTACTTTGTTGTTAATTGTTCTATGTTATTTTATGATTGTGATGATTATAGACGTTTCATGATAATAATTCTGTATACGTTTAGCCTTCATTGTCTTATGCGCAGGGGCGTATATTTTTCTAACGTAAAATTGTTACAATTATTATTAAAGATTGCTCATCATTTATTACATGTTAAAATATGTATATAATGTCGTGACTGCCTGGATATTGCAATAACAACTCCTTTGTTTCACATTTAACTTGTTTTGTCATGATTACATTGTTCGAAAAACAAATAAGAAAGCATTTCTTGTGCTCACTTTATGTCATACGCATATAAGAGCTTTGTTGAATTTACTAACATTTTCGCCCGTGAGGAATGAATCTGTAAAAAGAATAATTAAATAGAAAAAAAAAGAATTGCTAAAACAGATCTTCCGAAATCTCAACTCATAGTTGGATTGCCTCCCGTATGGGACTCCAGTACCTTACTTATTATTATTATTGTTATTATTATTGTTATTATTGTTGTTGTTCTTCCGAAATCTCAACTCATAGCTGGATTGCCTCCCGTATGGGACTCCAATACCTTACTTATTATTATTGTTATTGTTGTTGTTGTTGTTATTATTATTATAACCTCTTCAGTTTTACTTGGAAGTGTGTATGTCTAATTTGAGTGAGATGACATTTAGTCAGAAATTAAACAAGTCGGGTGTTAATTATCATTAGCAAAGGTTCTTAATGTATGCCTTTTGTTATCGGTTGTTTTGTATTTATATTTGGGTAGTTAGAGCAACGATCGTGGGTTTCTCTGCCATGCTGTTTCCCCACAGGAGCTCTAGGCACTCTTATTTTATGTTAAATGGTTGTTAATGTTTTTGTTGTACTTTCTATTTGTCATATGTTTAAATTGAAGACTGTTGTACGTAAATAATAAAGATAGGTGTATTTACTCTGCTTTTAACTTATCTCCAATGATGTTTTTTTCTGAAGATGGGTTAAGCCCGAAACGATCGTCAAGTAAAACAAATTGGAAATTATGTACCGAGTTATTTTATTGACCAATGTCCCAGTAAATAAATTCAGGAGTTTAAATAGAGTACAATTTCGAAGATAACTTCTTGTATGTGTGTATGGAGTTTTATTTATAGGAAGGGGGGGGGGGGATTTTTATAAACAAAAAATAATCGAACAACCACTTTCTTGTAAGTTAACTAAATTTATATAAAATTACGAATTCCATAAGACGCGAAAAATTAAATCTAAAGTAACGGCAAAGAAGTTCATTTTAACTTTTTATACGACTACATCTTAACTTAAATCAGTTTTTAACTTTTCTCCTTTTACCTATGGTATGTATATACGTCCCTCTGAAAGTGAACTTCTGTTAAAACTGTGCTGGAAAGTTGTCAATTAGATAGAATTAATAAATAACGATAAATTACATCGCAATTATTAACTTATTAATAATTATTATCATTCTTTTGAAGAATTCTAGTGCGCATTGTAAAGAAAGAAAAAAGATCATCATAAATCATTACCTACTATTTATTCAAATTATTCCAAAATCCCAATATATGAAAATTTGAAAAGAGTAATTTGACTTGTTAATATTTGTTTTAATAAAGAATAAAACGTGGAAATAAAAAAAGTAATAGGCGTAGAATATCTACGAGACTGTATAAAACGTTGTAATTGTGAATTACGTGTTCGTGAAATATTAAACAATCTTGGAAAAAGTACTTTTCCGCAGTAAGTTTTATTTAAACAGAGAATTGTTGTTTTAGGATTTGTGCATTTCCTCGTGGAACATCCGTATAGTTCGGAGTATTTAATAATAAAAAATTGCCATAACTGAATACTTTTTAAAAAATATAATCCAAATTATTGCATCCACTAGCATCAGCTCTCATAAATCGAGTTTGACTCTAAAATGTGCAATAATCGAGTTATCGAAGAACCCCGCATGATATACGCCACTGCTAATGCCTCTTTGGGCACAAATAGCCTATCTACTGCATGAAACAAATTGACTTACCGTGAGCGTCCCTATAATACGCGTGTGTCACACTCCTGAACCTCTCCTGTCCCGCGGTGTCCCAGATTTGCAGTTTCACTTTGGTGTTGTCGACTGAAACTACTTTTGTCTAAAGAAAAACACAGGAAATGAAATTGGCTTAAGAAGCAGTGGTGCACAACATCCAGTTAACAACCCTTCATCGGAGAAATATACTATGTACTCTAGAAAAGTTTTAGCTTAGCACAACAGCATACGTGAACCAGCAATTTCACTCTGTTGTCGGCATTTTTCACTTGTGCAGGTATTCTGAATTTTATCGCACACAAATTCCAAACTGTCAAATTTTTAAATACATCTCTGTTTATTACACACAACTCACAGCTGGCGAATAGACTCTTTTAGTGTGACGTCACATATCTAGGCAACCCGCAACAAATTGTCATGGATGGTTGAAATTATACAGGCCGAATCTGTCCCTTGTAAAAATGAACAACTTCAAATTAATTTATTTTTACAAGGATTTAGGAGTATTTAAGAATAACCAACACGTGTTTCGTAAAAATAATGTGCTTAAAACGATATAAAAGAATATTCCTATTTTCCTAAATTTAAATAAAGTAAAAATGTAACATTAGCAGTGTTATTCCTAATGCTCATGCTCGAAAAGAATAGCCTCATACGCAGGTCAGAACTTGTTGATATGTTATCGCTAAGGTTTCTGATTTCTCGGCCTACTTTTTTTCTCGGGACTCCAGAATTCTCGACTAGGAATTCTCGAATTCTCGACAAATTTCTAAAACTTAAAAAGTCATAATTTTGGCAATGCGAAATATAAACATGCTATTATACCTAACAATCATCATTAACATTTATTATTTATTCAGTATTTTTATTAATTACTTATGTTTCTATGTACTTCTACTAACAAAACTAAATTAAATTTTGAGTTTCTTCTTAAAAACCTTTAACTTGTTTTTTTATTAAANTTCTATTTGTCATATGTTTAAATTGAAGACTGTTGTACGTAAATAATAAAGATAGGTGTATTTATTCTGCTTTTAACTTATCTCCAATGATGTTTTTTTCTGAAGATGGGTTAAGCCCGAAACGATCGTAAAGTAAAACAAATTGGAAATTATGTACCGAGTTATTTTATTGACCAATGTCCCAGTAAATAAATTCAGGAGTTTAAATAGAGTACAATTTCGAAGATAACTTCTTGTATGTGTGTATGGAGTTTTATTTATAGGAAGGGGGGGGGGGGATTTTTATAAACAAAAAATAATCGAACAACCACTTTCTTGTAAGTTAACTAAATTTATATAAAATTACGAATTCCATAAGACGCGAAAAATTAAATCTAAAGTAACGGCAAAGAAGTTCATTTTAACTTTTTATACGACTACATCTTAACTTAAATCAGTTTTTAACTTTTCTCCTTTTACCTATGGTATGTATATACGTCCCTCTGAAAGTGAACTTCTGTTAAAACTGTGCTGGAAAGTTGTCAATTAGATAGAATTAATAAATAACGATAAATTACATCGCAATTATTAACTTATTAATAATTATTATCATTCTTTTGAAGAATTCTAGTGCGCATTGTAAAGAAAGAAAAAAGATCATCATAAATCATTACCTACTATTTATTCAAATTATTCCAAAATCCCAATATATGAAAATTTGAAAAGAGTAATTTGACTTGTTAATATTTGTTTTAATAAAGAATAAAACGTGGAAATAAAAAAAGTAATAGGCGTAGAATATCTACGAGACTGTATAAAACGTTGTAATTGTGAATTACGTGTTCGTGAAATATTAAACAATCTTGGAAAAAGTACTTTTCCGCAGTAAGTTTTATTTAAACAGAGAATTGTTGTTTTAGGATTTGTGCATTTCCTCGTGGAACATCCGTATAGTTCGGAGTATTTAATAATAAAAAATTGCCATAACTGAATACTTTTTAAAAAATATAATCCAAATTATTGCATCCACTAGCATCAGCTCTCATAAATCGAGTTTGACTCTAAAATGTGCAATAATCGAGTTATCGAAGAACCCCGCATGATATACGCCACTGCTAATGCCTCTTTGGGCACAAATAGCCTATCTACTGCATGAAACAAATTGACTTACCGTGAGCGTCCCTATAATACGCGTGTGTCACACTCCTGAACCTCTCCTGTCCCGCGGTGTCCCAGATTTGCAGTTTCACTTTGGTGTTGTCGACTGAAACTACTTTTGTCTAAAGAAAAACACAGGAAATGAAATTGGCTTAAGAAGCAGTGGTGCACAACATCCAGTTAACAACCCTTCATCGGAGAAATATACTATGTACTCTAGAAAAGTTTTAGCTTAGCACAACAGCATACGTGAACCAGCAATTTCACTCTGTTGTCGGCATTTTTCACTTGTGCAGGTATTCTGAATTTTATCGCACACAAATTCCAAACTGTCAAATTTTTAAATACATCTCTGTTTATTACACACAACTCACAGCTGGCGAATAGACTCTTTTAGTGTGACGTCACATATCTAGGCAACCCGCAACAAATTGTCATGGATGGTTGAAATTATACAGGCCGAATCTGTCCCTTGTAAAAATGAACAACTTCAAATTAATTTATTTTTACAAGGATTTAGGAGTATTTAAGAATAACCAACACGTGTTTCGTAAAAATAATGTGCTTAAAACGATATAAAAGAATATTCCTATTTTCCTAAATTTAAATAAAGTAAAAATGTAACATTAGCAGTGTTATTCCTAATGCTCATGCTCGAAAAGAATAGCCTCATACGCAGGTCAGAACTTGTTGATATGTTATCGCTAAGGTTTCTGATTTCTCGGCCTACTTTTTTTCTCGGGACTCCAGAATTCTCGACTAGGAATTCTCGAATTCTCGACAAATTTCTAAAACTTAAAAAGTCATAATTTTGGCAATGCGAAATATAAACATGCTATTATACCTAACAATCATCATTAACATTTATTATTTATTCAGTATTTTTATTAATTACTTATGTTTCTATGTACTTCTACTAACAAAACTAAATTAAATTTTGAGTTTCTTCTTAAAAACCTTTAACTTGTTTTTTTATTAAACACTTTCAATATACTTATGTTTATTTCAATGTTTTTGAATGGTAGCTTTCTTCCAATAATTATTAATAATCATTAATCATGCAGTCTTTTAATTAAACAAATAGTAAATAAGGAATTTAACCGAAGAAATCTTAAAAAAATAAGCTTTAATTTAAAGATACAAAAGTGTTATTCCTATTAATTTATCACTTATAATCACAATCTTTTAATTAACAAAACAAAAATAAAATAATCAACTAAAAGAACAGGAACTAAATATTTTCAGAATCAACATCAACATTAGGTATCTGCTTATAATAAAATTTCTACACAGACTTATAACTAGGTAAGTATATTATAGTATATTACGTAATAAGTGTTGTAAAAAGCATTTTACGCACGTATGGAAAAGTTACGCACGACGACGCGTAGCGGCGAGAGCGTAATTCTATGAGTGCGTAATTGCATTACACCACGTATTACGTACTATACTTTACCTACGACCACTACTGTAAATACTTAAAAATACACCGTCTGCGATCAATGTAAGATTCCTATTTTACGTACGGTAAAAAAATCGCACAGCTTGGTAAAAAAATCGTACAGTTTTCCTAGCAACCGCCTAGCAACGTTCAATACAAATATTATTGTATTGACCGTTGCTAGGCGGTTGCTAGGAAAATTGTGCGATTTTTTTACCGTGCGTAATAGGAATCTTACATTGATTGCAGACGGTGTGTTTTTAAGTATTTACAGTAGTGGTCGTAGGTAAAAAAAATAAGAATCATCAAAGTAAACTAAAGCCTTACAAACTTAAAATAAATAAATCATGAGCTAGTCGAGAAACCGCTTTAACCGCTCAGTTATTTGTCGAGAAACGAATTGAACGAATGTACGAAATGAACTCCAGTCAAGAACTTAAGACGCGCGTGATTTTTAAATTTCTCGATTTCTCGACACTTTTTTCTCGTCTCGAGTAAGGCCAGATTTCCCGGGAATTCTCCCTGAAATTATCTTTAATGCGCATGCTCAGTAACGTTGTTATAATTTTAATTTCTTAATTATTATAAAAGTCAATATTGTTCTATAAATTTAAATATATAAACTCTATAATTCTATTATTTTGTCATTTAGGGTTAGAAACTTCTTAAATATTTGCTAGAATATCGCAATATTTAAGGTCATGACAAGCCATTTTTTTAGCACTTATGTCCAAAGTACATAAGGTCGAAAATCGATCTAGTAAAAATATTGCCTACTATTTGGCGTATGTGACGTCACTCTAAGAAGGGCTATTGTGGAGTGTCTTTGCAGACTTAAAACTATACTCGGTCTGTTATGGGTGTCTAATGATTTCGGCTCATCTGAATTTGCTTGTTTACAGCTTGCTGCTGTGCTTTTAATATAGTGGACATAACCGTAACCTTAATGACAAAAAATATGACTGACAGGCAAAGATGATATATTTTAATATTCAGTACACGGAAAATAACTTTGTGCTTTTCCAAAATTTCTTTTTGTCGACGAATAGAAAATATTTGAACAATTTACTAAAATGCATTTATTATATTAATAATTACTTGGTAAAATTATTCAAGGTATTCCTAAAATAAGTGCAAATACTGTGGTTCTACCCATAAAAACAGTTTACAATTCTCAAAATATAATTTATAACTATATGCCCTCAAATGTTTGTTTTAATTAATATTTTATTATAATAAAGTTTCTTGTCAGTTAAGATATTTTATTTTGGTAATTTTGTTAGGTTAGGACACAGCTCCACGCAAAATCAATGTGTGATAGACTAGACCACAATACCCATACCTCTTTGAGATCGCTGAATCCGAATCTGGTGACTGTTTAACGAAGTTGACTCTTGTTCAAGGTTATTTGAAAGTCAATTCTTGTTTTTTGACGGTAATACAATTTTTGTATCCGAATTGTGAATGAGAGCAATTTCACGCAAAGATACGTAATTTATTTATTTTTTAAGGTCATATTCAACGTTATTTGAAGGTCAACTCTAGTTTTTTTTATGGTAATACAATTTCTGATCACGGATTCTGAAAGAGCGAGAAATTTTACATTCGAAGATGCGGTTGAGTTATTTTTTAATTTTCAATATCATCTGAAGGTCATGCCTCACTCTCGAATTTCTCAGGTTGCCATCTCGTCATAATAGCAAGATATCAGGAAAACATCTCCTATAAAAGTTGTTTGGGTCATCGGGGACCATCACTTGGTGATCTTAGATTTGACTTTGAAGGTTAATTTGATAAAAAAAAGAACACCAGAATCCGCTTTAAAACGGTGAGATAACGATTTTTGTATCCATGAGATCTGGTACTCTTGATTTTGAGGGCATACAATTGTCAATAATAGACCTCCTACAATATTCAGAGGCATTACCTTGAAGAAAAGGAGTTGACCTTGAAAAGTCCTTGAACATGGCCTTCAAGGACAAATCCAAGGTCACCAAATGGTGGTCCCCAATGTGAAAATCAACTTTTGTATACTGTATCCTGCCGAGAAGTTCGAGAGGGGTATTTGACCTTCAAATGATCTTGAAAATAAAAAAATAACTGGACTACGCATTCGAACGTAAAATTTCTCGCTCTTGCAGAATTCGGGGTCAGAAATCGTATTTCCAAAAAAAAAACAAGAGTTGACCTTCAAATAACCTTGAATACGACATTAAAAAATAAATCAACTACATATCCGAATGTAAAATTTCTCAGTCTTTCAGAATCCAAGAAAAAAAATTGTATTAGCATAAAAAACAAGAGTTGACCTTCAAATAACCTTGAAGAGCTAACTTTGTTAAACGGACACCGGATTCGGATTCAGCGTATGGCTCTAAAGCTTTAAAGGGTTTCAATAGCCCTTATTGAAAAGAAAATTTCTCATTTTTCAACATTTGTAAACAAGAATGGCTCTTCCCCGTAAAATGAAAAATATTTTTTTTTCTGAAGACGCCAAATTATTTTTAAAGTTTTGGTGACAATTTAATTGTTGTAGAAACTAGCCTTTAGATAAATCGTAGCGTGCGGGAAAATCAATCAAAATCTGGCTAAAATCTCACCCTGAAGTCAACGCCAACAGTCGATATGAAGTTGCCAGAAAGAAACAGGCCGTCTCTGAACCTCATCAAGATGCAAGTCTTGCCTACTCCAGAATCTCCAAGCAGCATAACCTATCATTTTAGTAAATTACTTGAAAGATCTTGCATCTCTTCAGCCAATAAAAAAATACATCAGAGCAAACACAAAATAAGTTCTTTGATCTGTGAGGGATTGTTTATCACTGATTAATATCTCATAAATAAATAACCTGTTCTTTCTACACAAATGTGACGTTCTGTATAACAATCCACGGAGTACATTTTAATACAACGGAACGAGAGGGTATTTTGATTTAAATATAGTTGTGACGTTTAATACTGATAAATTCGTAATAAAGCAATGGATATCCTTTGGAACGACTGAACAAATTGAATCGATTAATCAGACTCGAGGTAATTCTAAACAGAGATAACGGATGAGCGGTTTCATAAAGGCTATTTGTTTTTTATTTAATTTATGAACCACCCTGCTTAAGAGACTGGCATTGATTGACAAAACCCGCCAGCGTTAGGTCAAATCTAGGGGACTATGTCAAAAAATATACATATATCTGCAGATTATATACAAATTATTATAATTTTTTACCTTCATCAGAAAACTTTTTTAGGGACGCCTATGAAAGTCATTAAATTTTATTGCCAGGCGTTTTTTGACATGTTCAACTGACTTCGGAAAGACTATAACAACTCTGTTGGTAAAGTACATTCATAGATTTAAGAGAACGAATATCTACGTCAGTCCGTGTTCAGTTATTGCTCATCATAAAATTCATTCAGAAAATTCTCTTACCCAGGTATACATCTCTTTTTAGGAACCAATTTACAACAAATTGTTTCGGATGGGTTAGCAAATAGATGAGATTCTTGCAAAACTAGTAATTTCAATTAGTGTGGAAATGAATATTGAAAAAGACATCTTTTCTAAAAAATTGCTGTATCACCGAAAGAACAACAAGGAAAAAAGTACTTCTGGGACACTTTTGTTAAAAGTAACGGACACGTAGTGCTAAGCAGGCTTCCTCCAAATTACTGTATACTTAATCCCTTCCTTAGATCTGATATCAACTAAAATCTAACGTCAGAAATAAAAATATATCGTCATTCTAAAGCTGCTCTACTAGATTTTTTCTTAGTGAAATCAAAGTGCTTGTCAGTAGCCGGAAAAATTGTGTTTCACATGTTAAAACTAATGAACATATTCATACATTCATATTGCGAATATATTATTTTATGATTTATAATTTATTATTAACATAAGTAGTGATATTGATAGTGAAACTGATTTAAATGAGTAGTATATTTATTATATATCTATTAGTCTTTATTTTTAAAAACAGTTTAAAAGAATGTATTAAATATTTTTACTTTCCTAATTGTGTATTGGTGTAATTATATTTAAAATTAAATTTACTTTTTTAATGATAGACATATTTAATATAACTATTATTTTCTGTTTTCAAAACTTCCTCTCATTACCTAGCTAAATAGAAATTAATTAATTCATTATTGAAATATTTCATTTCATTTCATTCATTGAAACATTTTCGAGTCGTCACTTTTAATAATATTAACATCAGAGTCCAAATCTAAAACAACTTTTTGATACGAGGTACGATTTTAATTTCAAAGACTCCATCAGTACAAAAGAGTCATTATGATTGTAAGAATTATCGATTACGTTGGGATATAATATAACGGTTGAAGAAAAATTTTCAGGTTTTTTAATACAATGTTCTTTTCTGGAACAGTCAAACTAAAACTTAAATTTTGTCTCACGAATTTATCAAATCTTAGTGTGTCGTTCGTCGGATAAAGTAAATTTCAATAAAAATAAAGAGGTTCCATGATCTAAATCTAAATCTAAGGTGATATTTTATGATAAAAGGTAATTTGCTTCTAGCTATATCTAAGAAATATGCACTTTGGCATATTTATCACTTTTCTGCCAATAAATTTTCTTAATACGCCATACTTCTACTTGATTGATGAGGGAAGTTGTCTATGAATATGTGTTTTGAAGATATATACAGTCTGTCGATATTTGTTGAGTTGGAATCCTAAGAAGACACCTGCGTCACTTTCTTGGAATTAACCGCATTCGACGCCAGAGGTAGAAAGATATTGGCGGCATGGCGTTCACCATATCCCCCTATTTTGAGGGTGCAAATGAAGGGTGAATAGGTGAAAAAAATGAAATTCGATTTTCTTACTTCAAAAATCTTCCCCTAATCAGTTTTTCTCTTAAATCAGGGGATGATAAAACAGCTACTGAAAAGGAGTTTTTTGTTTTAGTGATGCTTTTATTTGTGTTCAGCAACACAAACAAAAACCTGTTATGCATATTTTCTTTAATTTTCATTTTTCCACACCCTCACCCCTCACCCCTAAAATAGGGATGAAAATATTTTCATTAATTTTTCCTTAACTTGTTTCAATTGAGCATTGATTACACCAAAATGTGTCTTAATTTCACTGTATTTGTCGAAGATACAAGATTTTTGAACGAAGAAAATCGATTTTCACTTTTTTCACCTATTCAACCTTCATTTCCACCCCCAAAATAGGGGATGATAACATTCGCAACAATTATATCTAAATCTGCATCAAATAAGCTTTAATTTAAAAAAAAAATGTAAAACGATTTGTTAATTTTTCTTCGAGATATGTGATTTTGACATAAAAAAAATGCCGTTTGACCAATAGTGGGGCTCTAGTAGGTTACTTAAATACATGTTTTTTTGTTTTTTCTTTATCCCTCTTTTGCACGAGCGTGTTTATAATTGTATTATGATTTGCACTATACCGTACTGTAAAAGAAATAAAACCAATCCAAAAAAAAATCTACTTTATATACAGGGTGTTCTTAAGGAGAGGTCAAAAATTCAAGGGCGTATTCTGTGGCTAAAAATAAGGATTTTTTGTTATATACGGTCTTAGGAGAGTCATTGCGCAGCTACAGCGTGTCAAAAATGTAAAAAATCTATTTAATTTTCAATTTCTTAACCGTTTAAAATAAGTTGTGCATATTTAGTATGAAACAAAAAATTACCAGCTTTAGAAACCAGTGGCAGAGGTGTGGGTATCATCGACCACATTTATATAACAGAAATCCTTATTTTTGGCCACAGAATGCACCCCTGGATTTTTGACATCTACTTAAGAAGCGCCCTTTATATACTTACCTTAATATTCTGAAAATAACGCGGAAAATTTCAAGGCACGTCTCGGTAAATTGTTACAGTAGTTCTGATAACAGAACTTTATTGGCTTATTCTTTTCTTGGAATTCTATTTAAACAAATATTGAACGGACTGTATTATTTTTCCTAAATCGACCAGAATATCAACATTAAATGTTCTATGTATCTTTTAAAGTTCGACTAGGCATTTTGGGCACATCCCGTACTTTCATTACCTCATCAGCGCAAAGCTTATCCTGTGTTTGCACTTCAAATCGCTTTCGACAAAACAAACGAGATAGAGATCTAACCTTCAAACAGATATCAAACACGTTGTTTTTCAAAGATTCCCTTCTCCTCTTCGTGTAAGGGTCGACCTCCTCCTCACTCACCGCACTGCTGACACTGTCCCTTCTGGGCCCGCTTACCACCTCGCCGTTGCTGTCGTTCTTCTTGCACCGAACCTTGACTATTTTCCTGAAACTGCCCTGGCCGCTCTCCATATTTCGGTCTCACAAATAACGATATATCACCGCAGTTTCACAGCATGTTGACCGACGACGCACGTTGGAGTCTAGATAGTACGCTTGAACGTAGAACGCGGTGATAAACCGATGGAATAATGAATATTTAACCACAAGCCGAGATAAGAGCGCTGTAATACGTATATCGTAAAGAAATTAGGCATAGGCATATGGTCCGTTAAACTTTAATTATTTATTGAATGGGGTTTGTTTGTTCTATGATAGGGTGACGGCGAGGTGTGATCGAATCAGCGAATCAGGTGTGGGTTGAGGTGTGTACGATTACGTTGGAAAAGGGAACAGTTATTTTGCTGACGGTTTTCTTATACCCCAGGTCCGAAATAGTAGGCAGTGACTCATTCTCAACGTGTGGACCCTTGCGACGACAGGTTTAAGGCGTGCGGGGAAAACTATTCCATGGGCGTATCATATTAGAGACTTAAAAAATTATATAAGGGCAAAATTAAAAAATATGTAGGCTGGCCTGGCTATATATATATGTATGTTGACGCGTTGAATCCGAATCCGTCCCGTCCCTAGCTTTACTTCAGCTTTCTCAGGATTTAAGAAAATCCCGAAAGCCGTGGAAAAAACGACTAATGGGCTTCAGTATATTTCGAAAAAATTTATTTGGACTGGAAAAAGCCTTAGACTTATGTATTTTAATGTCTTGAACACTAGTTAGCCTTTCTGGCCCTCCGTAATCGCATATTTAAGAAATATCGCCGAAAAACGAAACATCGCTATTTCCATCTAGAGAATACACAAAATTATTTTTTTACAAAATACGTTCTTCCGCGCCATTACCTACATAATTTTCCACCAAACTTAAAAAACGACGAAAAAGTGACGGATTTACTCTTATAACAATTGTGTAAATGTATGCACAAAGCGTTAGTTACAATTACCCACAATTCACATAGTATCCGGGCGCATGGCACATGTTTTCACAACTCAGACAAATGTCGCTCCGCATCAAATTAATACAGGCAAAAATAGACAGTAATAGCCCGGTCAAAATAGACATTTCAAATAACGAAAATTCCGACAGAGCAAAATTTTGGTGGAGACCTTGGGTACACCATTAGAAATAAAGTGTCAAAAGTCCCCATTAATTCCATGTGTGCTAAAAATGTTATTCGGGGTCAAAGGTCAAAATTTGAGGTTATTTGGATTTTTTTCGAAAACGGTATGTTTCATCAAAAAAGTAGCACTGACAAAAATTATAGATCTTAAAATTATCTACAAAAATGGTCCTTATACTTTTTTTTCTAAGAATCACCATTCCTGAGATATCGCGATTCTAAAAGTTGAAGGAGTCACGTTCTACATGATACCACCTGTTAAGTAGTGTACTTTGACGCGTTTTTTTAACGTGGTTTCCCCGGTAGGCCTACTCCACGAACTGTTATGACGGAATTTTCAGGGACAATATTCTTTTAACTGTATGATGATTATTGATATTGATATTGGTTATTGACATTAACTGTAGTTCTGATTTCTTTTGATATTTTAATCTGATTCATACTCTTCAAAGTCGACTTCAACAGTCATGTCTTCTTCGATTTCTTCTTCTTCTTCCTCTTCTTCTTGCTGGATGTTCATAAATTGTTCAAATGAAGATGAATCAGCTGTCTCTTCATCGAAATCACATGGATCTGTTGTATTCAATTGGACATTTGAGCAAGACTGGCTTTGGCAATTAGTACACGCTGGAGAACACAGTAACCCTACACTTCTACAGCCACATTTAGCACTACAACCTTTTTTGCAATTGTAAAAAATAGTGTTTAGAAGTTTTTCCAGAGCAGGTGAAAGTAAAGTTTGAATAGGTTCCAAAGTATTATCTGTTAATTTCCAACTCCAGTCTTCAGGGTTCAGTTGATTGCCTAGCCATGTCTGAACTTGATAGTATACTCGATACAAGTGTTGATTAGCAGAAGCCGATGTTGGAGGAAGACAAGATAGTTGTACTTGTTTCTTGATTAGTGTATATTTTACAGAAGTTAAATATCTATATTTATCTATACAATCAATTTGTTTTGGAACTCCTTAACAGCAATGATAAAGCGAATTCCTTTTGTGATTATTGTTTGACGTGAAGAATCAATTTCTGCAATCAATCAAATCTTTTTTCCAAATAATTTTATTACTGATGTTTTACCCTTTCTGAACATTGCTGATGTAGTATCGCAGCCTATTATCGCATGTAAAAATAAGATATGGTTTTGGCATTTTGGATAAGCAGATAAACTTTTTAAAGAATATATTTCTGTTCGCTGTTGAGCCTTTCCAGGTTTTAAAAAGTATATAATTTTATCAATTGGAGTCCTTGCAGTGAGTAGTATTAATAAGTCAACATCTTCACCAACTACAATAGTTGTATTTGTTGCAATAAATTGTTCTATTGCTGTTTCAATTATAAGGACATCTGCGTCATTTTGACTAAGGGACTGAGTTTCTTTTGAGTGTATATTCTCAGAATAGTATAGTTTATACATATAAAAGACACAAATAAGCATTTTTACTTGCATTAAGTGCCTGACTATGTATATACGTTGCATATATATATGTACATATCATGTAGAACGTGACTCCTTTAACTTTTAGAATCGCGATATCTCAGGAATGGTGGTTCTTAGGAAAAATAGTATACGTGCCATCTTTGTAGATAATTTTCAGATCTATAATTTCTGTCTGAACTACTTTTTTGATAAAACTTACCGTTTTCGAAAAAAAATCCAAAAAAACCTCAAATTTTGACCTTTGACCCCGAATAACTTTTTTAGCACACATGGGATCGGTGGGGACTTTTGACACTTTATTTATAATGGTGTACCCAATGTGTGTAGCTCTGTCGGAATTTTTGTTATTTGACCACTATATTTATGACTAATTTGACCGGACTATAATTATTCTAATAATCAAAGTACTTCAGTAAAAAAATTTACTTTATACTCCTGCCGTAACTTTTCCAAAAATTGTGGTTTAATTTATACATGAATCACTGCCTACTATTTTGAACATGGAGTATAGTTTACAAGTTATATAGGGTGTTAAAAAAGTATAAAAAAATGTAAAAGCAAAAAGTTTAAAAAATAAGAAAAAAAAGTTCAAAGTTCATATAAATATACAGGGTGTTTCTGAAATAAGTGCGTTCCTTGAAAGGGGTGTTAGAGGCCACAAACATGAGCAACTTTTATTAAGCAACTGATGGTCTAAATGTTTCTGTTTTCGAGAAAATTAATTAAGAATATTAACCATAAATATAAACAAACCCTGTGCATCTTGTGCACGCGCGTTTTGTGCTGCAGTATTACTTAGCCAGCGTATGAAAATAAATGTTTATTGGTGTGATGCAAATCCCCATGTTGTACAGAGATATTGGATTCAGCAACGGTTTTCAGTAAAAGTGTTTTTGGTGACAGAATTTTGACCGTCGTTTAGAAACATGGTATTAGCACATCGAAACAATTTTGAATAATGTCTGTACTTTTAATTTATCATGTTCTTGTATCTGTAACTCGAAAATGAAGCGTATTTTGTACTCTTTGCTTTTAAAACTTTCTTACACTCCTGTATACCTTTTGCGTTGCTTGGAAACTTAGTTCTAAACATTTTCCTAAATTCTCATCGAATGAAGTTATAAAATAAGTTGACCATAATATGATAACATTATAAAAAAAAAAAGTTTTAGAATGTAGGTATTTCTTACATAGATAAATAATAAATAAATAAATAAAAAAAATAAATAAAATATAAATTATAGGTAGAAATAGGTACACTAAATATTTTTTTTTATAAATATTTGTAATAAATCCTTTTTAATCAAAAAAATATATAAGTAAAAAAATAAAGAAATTTAACGAAAGTTAGGTCTTCTCGGATTTTTTGAAAATGTGTTGACCAGTTTATTAATAAAATCTTCATGGTTGTCAAAAATAAGCTTTCTGTGTATACCCATCATTGCTAGGTCATTGAGATGATTTTGTACCATAGTACTTTCTCAGCCAGGTTTTTATTCTTATTTTTTTAATTTAAAATTCCAGAGCAAAATTTTTAAAATACTATAATAAATGTATTACCTACTCTTCAAAAATTATTTCCTTTAATTCTAATAAAATTGATTTCAATTGAGTTATACTTTTGATTTTTAAGATCGATCTATAAAAAAATCCGTTAGATTAAGACTTGGTTATTTTGGTGGCTGATATATTTTTATGTAATTCAAAGTAAAGCATATTTTTATGTATTATATTTTATATTGTAAGTATTATTACTTATTGTATTTTGAGAAGATTTGTGTAGGTGGTTATGTAGGTAGGTATAGAAAACATCTAAAGACACTGTTAATTTTAATTAGGTAAAATTGGTTCATTAAAATAAAAGTATTATAAAGCCCATTAAACGGAACTATCGATCGAAGCTCTACTTTTTTTTTATATAAGTACTGATAAAAATTTATTACCCCTTTGATTATAATTGACATTAAATAATTAATTATTATCATTTTTTTTTAAATACGATTCTAATAAGATATCACTATCGATAATTTTCCTGAGCATAATTTGACAGTAATAATTTCACGTATACGGTAGCCATTAAAATACACAACTGTTTTGCTTATAAATATACGAAGCAACATTTAAAATTATATAAATCAACATTTTCTTCCCTCGATTGAAGATTATTTTAGCTATTTAGTGAGATCGATACTACGAATAATTCAATTGAATGTAAAATTTAGTAACAGATTTTTCAAAGATATCTAGAATATACCTAATAATAGCTAAAGTACAATAATAGATTTAAGAGAAAGGGTATCTGAGTCGACCTGAGTTCAGTTATAACCCATCATAAAATTCAGTTGTCGCGAAACTATAAGTATGGCAAATAAGTTTATTGGCCACGTATAAGCCATAATTGGGATAATCTCTGCCAACTAATTTACAAGTAAAATAGTTGTTATTAATAATAAATATATAAGATTCCTGTAAAACCAGCCAAAATTTTGATTATTCATGTTAAAACTGTTAAACATTCAAACATTCACATTACGAATATTACAGATACATTTATTATTGTCATAGGTAGTAATACCGACAGTTAAACCCAATTAAGTTAATAAACTATTTATTATTATTATGTTCATTAATCGTGGTTTTATTAAAAAATAGTTCTAATATATGTATAAGGATGTATTGTGATGAATGTTTATTTTATTAATTGTATACTGTTGTAATTATTTTTTAATAGATATATGTATAACGTCCGGTGTCAATTCAAACGTCTTATCAATACTTGACTAAGTATAAATCAATTCTTGAAATACAATTCAGTGTGGATCTGTTATAGACCCTTTGCTTATTGTTTTGTGACATGGTAGCAAGTCGATGTAGATACCCATTGTCATAAATCCATGAATATACTTTAACTTCTATATTAAATTTTTTGCATACATTGATATTATTATTAATTAATAATAAATGGGGAAATATTATTTTTATTTCGTTAGATACTCCGCTTTGTTTCAAAGAAAGCAATAATAATTTATGATATATACAAAAGACGTCGAACATTATTTCATAAATTTAACATGTTGCGTGAAATATACAAAATAATTTATTGTATATAACTATTTGGTAGAATCAACTCTAAACTATTGTAATATGGTGACGTGGTATTTATGAAAATAATTTTTATACTTTAATTTAAAAATACTGTTAAAAATAATTTTAAAAGCAGATCGCTTTCAAGTAGGTACTTCGAGTAAAGCTCGCCTCTTTTTGTTTGAAATCACGCAAGCAGCAGTTTGTTTTTTACTGTGATCTAAAAGTGTTCAATATTTTATATTTAAATATAAAACTACAAAAATATATATCGAAAAATTAAAAAAAAAATTGAAAAGGCTTAGAGGTATGGTTTAGGGGTACACGCTGTTAAAATTTTCAAAAGGGCATAGTTCTTTATTTTTGACTTTCTATTATATATTTAACCCTAATTTTTTGTTAATAGTTTATGGGGCATTAACTGATGAGATAATATAAGATGCTCTTTTGTTTCATTAATTCCACCTATTCAAGGAAAGTGATTTTGTTCTATTTTTAATCTAAAACATCAAAATGAAAAGCCAGTTATTTTATAGACTTTCATCATTTCAACATTTTTTTAAATTAATTTTGCAACAGACCAGTCCACCTGTTACGCGCAAAAGCACTCCGTCAACGACTTGCCAACTTTGAATACCAACAAACTAGCACACACAGACAACAATAAACCCGCAGTTTCCGGCCGAACCTATCAAACTCCGGGGGTTCACCGTTCTCGCCACAAAACGCGGGAAAAACCGTCCGCTGATGTCCCGAGGCCCGAAACGAGGAATTCCAAATTGTTTAACATGTGCTTCTTCGCCTATTAGGCCGCGACTGTTTAATGAAATCTTTTGATTTTGCGCCATGCCGCCTGGTCGTTTGGGCGCTTTGTCGTTTCTATGGCTACTGTACTCTCACCTGGAGCGACTGGAGCAAACTCCATGGCCCGTCCGCGGGGCGGCTCGGCTGCATTTTTCTCTCGGGGGGGTTTCAGTTGCATTTGCCGGGATAATTTGATCCTACCCACGTACTGAATATTACATTCTGTCTAGAATAGATCTTTCTCAAAAAGCGATTCATATTTTACACAACAAAATCGGTTTGCACTAGCATTTGATTTTTACTATAATATTTGAAACCGGTGATTTCTTTCTTTTAACTTATTTATTGAATTTAAAGAAATAAATCATTAGTTTAGTGTTATTTTTATGAAAATGCACTAGTCACGAAAGTTACAGTAAAATCCAAAATGTTTAGGCGATTTTCAAAAGACTGTAACTTATTGAAAAATGGTCGTAAAACAATAAAAAAGCAAATTGAAAGTTTTTAGTGTATGGATCTGAAAGTAAAAATTTTTTATCGTTTACCACTTTTAAGAAATCATAAGAAATCCATACGAAAAAAAAATAATTTTTGCTTCCCTATCAAAAGGTCCACGGGCTTCAACATTTTTTTTTTNNNNAAGAAAAAATGTCATAGGGGTTGATTATTTCAACCCCTTACAAAAATAGTTCAGGGTTGAAAAAATTTCAAAAAGTGTAGTTTTATTGACAGATAATGTTCACCAAGTTTGGTTTCTTTAGCTTGATGTACGTGGAAGATAAAAAAGAAAAACAATTTTTTTTTGTAATTTTAGGAGGGGCGTAACTTTTCAGGGGAGGGTTTTTTCAAAAAATTTTATACCAAAGACCCCTATTAATTTTCATCGGAGAATCGCCCCTTGAATTTTTTCGGTGTTATTTAGATACACCCTGTAAAGCCCATTAAACAGAACTATCGATCGAAACTCTACTTTTTTTATATAAGTACTGATAAAAATTTATTACCCCTTTGATTATAATTGACATTAAATAATTAATTATTATCATTTTTTTTTAAATACGATTCTAATAAGATATCACTATCGATAATTTTCCTGAGCATAATTTGACAGTAATAATTTCACGTATACGGTAGCCATTAAAATACACAACTGTTTTGCTTATAAATATACGAAGCAACATTTAAAATTATATAAATCAACATTTTCTTCCCTCGATTGAAGATTATTTTAGCTATTTAGTGAGATCGATACTACGAATAATTCAATTGAATGTAAAATTTAGTAACAGATTTTTCAAAGATATCTAGAATATACCTAATAATAGCTAAAGTACAATAATAGATTTAAGAGAAAGGGTATCTGAGTCGACCTGAGTTCAGTTATAACCCATCATAAAATTCAATTGTCGCGAAACTATAAGTATGGCAAATAAGTTTATTGGCCACGTATAAGCCATAATTGGGATAATCTCTGCCAACTAATTTACAAGTAAAATAGTTGTTATTAATAATAAATATTTAAGATTCCTGTAAAACCAGCCAAAATTTTGATTATTCATGTTAAAACTGTTAAACATTCAAACATTCACATTACGAATATTACAGAGGCATTTATTATTGTCATAGGTAATAATACCGACAGTTAAACCCAATTAAGTTAATAAACTTATTTATTATTATTATGTTCAATAATCATGGTTTTATTAAAAAATAGTTCTAATATATGTATAAGGATGTATTGTGATGAATGTTTATTTTATTAATTGTATACTGTTGTAATTATTTTTTAATAGATATATGTATAACGTCCGGTGTCAATTCAAACGTCTTATCAATACTTGACTAAGTATAAATCAATTCTTGAAATACAATTCAGTGTGGATCTGTTATAGACCCTTTGCTTATTGTTTTGTGACATGGTAGCAAGTCGATGTAGATACCCATTGTCATAAATCCATGAATATACTTTAACTTCTATATTAAATTTTTTGCATACATTGATATTATTATTAATTAATAATAAATGGGGAAATATTATTTTTATTTCGTTAAATACTCCGCTTTGTTTCAAAGAAAGCAATAATAATTTATGATATATGATATACAAAAGACTTCGAACATTATTTCATAAATTTAACATGTTGCGTGAAATATACAAAATAATTTATTGTATATAACTATTTGGTAGAATCAACTCTAAACTATTGTAATATGGTGACGTGGTATTTATGAAAATAATTTTTATACTTTAATTTAAAAATACTGTTAAAAATAATTTTAAAAGCAGATCGCTTTCAAGTAGGTACTTCGAGTAAAGCTCGCCTCTTTTTGTTTGAAATCACGCAAGCAGCAGTTTGTTTTTTACTGTGATCTAAAAGTGTTCAATATTCTATATTTAAATATAAAACTACAAAAATATATATCGAAAAATTAAAAAAAAAATTGAAAAGGCTTAGAGGTATGGTTTAGGGGTATACGCTGTTAAAATTTTCAAAAGGGCATAGTTCTTTATTTTTGACTTTCTATTATATATTTAACCCTAATTTTTTGTTAATAGTTTATGGGGCATTAACTGATGAGATAATATAAGATGCTCTTTTGTTTCATTAATTCCACCTATTCAAGGAAAGTGATTTTGTTCTATTTTTAATCTAAAACATCAAAATGAAAAGCCAGTTATTTTATAGACTTTCATCATTTCAACATTTTTTTAAATTAATTTTGCAACAGACCAGTCCACCTGTTACGCGCAAAAGCACTCCGTCAACGACTTGCCAACTTTGAATACCAACAAACTAGCACACACAGACAACAATAAACCCGCAGTTTCCGGCCGAATCTATCAAACTCCGGGGGTTCACCGTTCTCGCCACAAAACGCGGGAAAAACCGTCCGCTGATGTCCCGAGGCCCGAAACGAGGAATTCCAAATTGTTTAACATGTGCTTCTTCGCCTATTAGGCCGCGACTGTTTAATGAAATCTTTTGATTTTGCGCCATGCCGCCTGGTCGTTTGGGCGCTTTGTCGTTTCTATGGCTACTGTACTCTCACCTGGAGCGACTGGAGCAAACTCCATGGCCCGTCCGCGGGGCGGCTCGGCTGCATTTTTCTCTCGGGGGGGTTTCAGTTGCATTTGCCGGGATAATTTGATCCTCCCCACGTACTGAATATTACATTCTGTCTAGAATAGATCTTTCTCAAAAAGCGATTCATATTTTACACAACAAAATCGGTTTGCACTAGCATTTGATTTTTACTATAATATTTGAAACCGGTGATTTCTTTCTTTTAACTTATTTATTGAATTTAAAGAAATAAATCATTAGTTTAGTGTTATTTTTATGAAAATGCACTAGTCACGAAAGTTACAGTAAAATCCAAAATGTTTAGGCGATTTTCAAAAGACTGTAACTTATTGAAAAATGGTCGTAAAACAATAAAAAAGCAAATTGAAAGTTTTTAGTGTATGGATCTGAAAGTAAAAATTTTTTATCGTTTACCACTTTTAAGAAATCATAAGAAATCCATACGAAAAAAAAATAATTTTTGCTTCCCTATCAAAAGGTCCACGGGCTTCAACATTTTTTTTTTTTTTTGGTAATCCCATCTACCAGCTCTTAGTTTGATTCATCCTCTTTAATTTGAACTACTGAAGAGCTTTTAAAACAAAAATGACCTTGTTGGCTTTGATAATAATTAATTATTCGGAAACTAATCGGACAGAAAATCTAACCAGGGTTTTGAAACTCCGAAATATCCTCTATAAGGCGTTCGTATCGTTTTTTTGAAAAACAAAATTTTGATGCAAGAATCTTTATTAAAAAAAAAAAGGTAAAACATAATAAATAATGTATACTAAGGATATTTTCGGTTTTTTTAACCTCAAAATATCCCAAAGAAACCCTCAAGAGTTCAAACCGCTGCGATTTTTCTATCATTCTGATCCAAATATCGCAACTTTCATTCACTTTTTAAAAAATCCATATCTTTTCATCAAAAAAATTAAAAAAGAAAAAAACGTATGTAAAAACTTCATATCTTCAGCATCTATTTTTATTGAAATACATTTAAACATCAATACAACACGTCAGAATGTTTTGATCTGCGTATCTATGTGTCGTGTTGTGATGAAAGGTATTAAATCTTGTCATAACTACACGACACAACAATGTATCCTAAGCGTATCCTCAACGTCTATCTTTATTGAAATACATTTAACATCAGTACAATATGTCAGAATATGATCGCGTATCTGACATGTCGTGTTGTTATGAGATATATTAACACATGTCATCATGACACGATATAACAATGTATCTCTAAGCTTATCTTCAACGTCTGTCGTTATTGAAATATATTTAACATCAGTATAATACATTAGTATAATACATCAGAATAATATGATCAGCGTATCTAATGTGTCGTGTTGTGATGCCATTACAATACGTATCATAAGCCTATTTTTTGGGTCTATCTTTATTGAGATACATTTAAACAACACGTCAGAATATTTCGATCAGCGTATCTGATGTGTCGTATTGTGATGAGAGGTATTAATACGTCTCACCACTCTAAGCCCATATGCAGTGTCTATTTGTATTGAAATATATTTAACATCAGTATAATACATTAGTATAATACATCAGAATAATATGATCAGCGTATCTAATGTGTCGTGTTGTGATGTGATGCCATTACAATACGTATCATAAGCCTATTTTTTGGGTCTATCTTTATTGAGATACATTTAAACAACACGTCAGAATATTTCGATCAGCGTATCTGATGTGTCGTATTGTGATGAGAGGTATACGTGTCACCACGACACGACATAATAATGTTCCTAAGCCCATATGCAGTGTCTATCTATATTGAAATATATTTAACATCAGTACAATACATCAGTATAATATGATCAGCGTATCTAATGTGTCGTGTTGTGATGCCATTACAATACGTATCATAAGCCTATTTTTTGGGTATGGGTATTTTAAACAACACGTCAGAATATTTCGATCAGCGTATCTGATGTGTCGTATTGTGATGAGAGGTATACGTGTCACCACGACACGACATAATAATGTTCCTAAGCCCATATGCAGTGTCTATCTATATTGAAATATATTTAACATCAGTACACGTCAGAATAATAAGATCAGCACATCTGATGTGACGTGTTGTGATGACAGGTATTCACTCATGTCATCACGGCACGACGCAGTAATGTATCCTAAGCTTAATTTTTACGTTTAACTTTTTTGAAATATATTTAAACAACACAGAATATTTCGAGCAGCGTATCTGATGTGTCGTGTTGTGATGAGATGTGTTAACACACGTCACCACGACAGGATACAATAGTAGGCCAGTCATTATAGCTTTTTTTCGGGGAAAAAAATACTATTAGAAGTTTATCTGCGGAATATTGTTCCGAAAAGTATTATAAACAAAATATCAAAAAATCAACTCGAGACTAGTTGGGAAACTTTGTTAAAACAAAAAACAAATAAGCAAAATTATGGAAAAGTGGTTTTTTGACCCGCGTAAAAAAACTGTTCATTCATAGAAAAAAAAGGTTTATACAAAAAAGGTAGGTATTAAATAAATCTGTAAAATGAGACAAGTCCGATTAAATTCCGATAATTTGTTTATGCGCAAGAGCTCAAAAATGGTCGAAAATGTTCGCTTTTTTCAATTGCTAATAATTAATGCAATTTTCATCGCAGACACTTGTAATTCAGGATGTTTGAGGCTTTTTGCACCCTTAATAAGTGGTAAAAATTTCAGCCCAAAAGCTTCATTAGCTTGGCGTTGGCGGAATTTGTTATCTAAGAAGATGCTATTTTCAATTCATTTTTCCCAAGCTCACAGGCGTTGTAGAGTTTCGATCATTAGTTGTTTTTGTACCTAAATAGTTGTATTGACATATGCATTTACTGAGAATTTAATTTTTCAAATTTAATTTGTTTAAAAATGACTGAAAAAATGTTAATATTTATTAAATTGTTAAGCGCGCATGCTCCGCCTCGCTCTCCCCACTCGTTCGCTAGACCAAGTAATAGAACGCATCGCCGCTATCTTCTTTTTCGCAATTAAATAGTTGAATTCACCTTAATGTTAATGTAGGACATGAAAATATAGCTCTTAATGTATACTCTCTCCAAATTTCGGCTCTTAATATTAATAATTAAGGTCACTGCGATTAAATAAATAAAAAAAATTATCTCAGCTTCTAATCAACTTACAACAACGATTTTTTTTTAAATTCGAAGAAAACTAAAGTATAGAGGTTACTATTTTATTTTATAATAATTACCTATCTTAACAATTTAATAAATATTAACATTTTTTCAGTCATTTTTAAACAAATTAAATTTGAAAAATTAAATTCTCAGTAAATGCATATGTCAATACAACTATTTAGGTACAAAAACAACTAATGATCGAAACTCTACAACGCCTGTGAGCTTGGGAAAAATGAATTGAAAATAGCATCTTCTTAGATAACAAATTCCGCCAACGCCAAACCAATGAAGCTTTCGGGCTGAAATTTTTATCACTTATTAAGGGTGTAAAAAGCCTCAAAAATCCTGAATTACAAGTGTCTACGATGAAAATTGCACTAATTATTAGCAATTGAAAAAAACGGCCATTTTCGACCATTTTTGAGCTCTTGCGCATACCTAAACAAATTATCCGAATTTAATCGGACTTGTCTCATTTTAAAGGTTTATTTAATACCTACCTTTTTTGTATAAACCTCTTTTCGCTATGAATAATAGTTTTTTTATGCGAGTTTAAAAACCATTTTTTCCATAACTTTGACCATTGTTTAAATAAAGTTTCCCAACTAGTCTCGAGTTGATTTTTTGATATTTTATTTATAACACATTTCCGAACAATATTCCGCAGAAAAACTTCTAATAGTATTTTTTTCCAGAAACAGGCTGTTCCATGTCTATAATGTAACCTAAGCTCATCTGCAGCGTCTATCTTTATTGAAATACATTTCACATCAGTGCAATACGTCAGAATAATATGACCATCGCATCTGATGTATCGTGTTGTGATGAGAGATATTTACACACGTCATCACGACACTACACAATAATGTAATCTAAGTTTATCTTCTGCTTCCATCTATACCTATACATTTAAACACCAGTACAACACGTCAGAATATTTTGATATACGTATCTGATGTGTCGTGTTGTTATGAGAGATGTTAACACTTATCACCACGTCACGACACAATAATGTATCCTAACTTCATTTGTAGCATCTATATTGAAATATATTTAACGTCAATACAACACGTCAGAGTAATATGATCAACGTATCTGATGTGTCGTGCTGTCATAAGATGTGTTAACTATCTCTTTATCTTTAGATATCCATAATTAATATTGATTTAAATAAAATTTTTAAAAAACGTTAACACACAAAATGTATTAGTAACTTCTGACAGCAGGAATGTTGTTCCATTTGTCGAAAAGGCCCCTTTTTACCGAAAAAAAACCCTTTTATAGATCTACGTGCATCATTTAAAGTATCATGGTTTTTCAAGTTGTTATGCCATGGCCCATGCCCCCAATCGCTTTTGCGTCTGTACGGAATGAGTCAGCAACAAGAACCGATATCAACGCGAGCTTAGGGGTAATAATAGTGGATTCGCCCCCACAGAGTGTAGTCCAAGAACAACAAGAGCAAGTCACAGACTTCTAAGTCTAAGGAAGTGCATAGTAAGTCTTTAACTGGCGACGAACACCCGACAAACGGACTTTCATAAAAATGTGAGTAATGAGAGTATTAGATGTGGTATTAGTATAAAATATCTAAATTCAGTCCAGAGTAAAATAACTCTTTTCGTTAAAATCCTGTATCAAATTACACCAACTAATCGTTTATTTAACTGGATTTAGTTGCATTGTAGCGCGTGTCCGTTTTAAATACAAATTGACGTTAAATAATGGAAGCAAAGCGACAACTGGATTTCGCACGTCTGATTGTTTTATTGGAGACGTGAATAATGAAAGCATCGAATATATTGTTGTGAGAATTTTCAATCAATGATACATTTCCAGTTCATTTAAAAACCCAAATTGGGAAAAGCTAGTTTGATTTAATTTTATGAAAGGACGCCGATTTATTTTAATTTATTTCAAAAGCTAGATGGCACAGTTCCAATTTGTAAATGCATTTTGTTTATTAACGTGATATAGGCAGGTGTGTATAACATATAATATAATATAACAGTTTTTTTTTTTTTTTACATAAATATATTCGTGATATTTAATCATTTTTAACAATTTATTAACTATAAGATCTACATCTTCAAAGCTGTTACGTATTCATAGTTAACGTCCCTCATCAATCAAGTAGAAGTATGGCGCATTAAGAAAATTTATTGGAAGAAAAGCGATAAATATGCTAAAGCGCAAATTTATTAGATATAGCTAGAAGCAATTTGTTCCTTATCTTAAAATATCGCCTGAAATTTAAACCCTGAAACGTCTTTTTTTTTGACAAGATTCGAAGTATTGCCTATTTATTGAAATTTATTTTATGGTATGTAGATACCTATACATATATCTTCACGAATAATATTTATTCAGAGCTATAGCTGGCATATCAATTTGACTAAATTCTTATGAGAAACTTGGAATTTTTTTTCAGCTAAGCCATTGCATGGATCAGATAGCTTGTTTATTCAGCTTCAATTTCCTTTTTTTTTAATTTCGATACGACCATTTTTCACATTTAATGGAAAAGAATCCTTTTGTCTTCAATCATCGATATCTCGGCGACAATGGTCGTACAGAAAATTGAAGGGCGGTTTCGAAAACTGGAATAAATTTCCTGTAACATGCTGCAGCAACTTTTCGGAAACAAATTTTCTTCGACTTTTACTCGAATTTTAAAAAATAGGAAAAAAGGGTAATTTATGGTTTTTTAGAAAATTGACGGCTAAATTAGAAATATTCACGAAATGGCTAATGTTAAGCATGCCTTTTACAGTCCGATATACCCAGAAGAACCCTGTGAAGTTTCATCTCGATCTAGCAAACCGTTTCTTTATTTCAAATAGTCAAACTTCTGAAAAAAATTAAAGAGTCACGTTTTTTGAGCTTAAACACTTCATAATCATTTTTGCCGCAATTAACGTTTAAATTGATGAAAAAAAAGTTTTTTTTTGTTTTTTTGAAAAAGAAAAAGGGTAGTTTTGAAAAAAACTGTTATTTAAGTGATGCACAAAAATTAATTTGAAATTTGTCTCAAAAATCAGTATGAGACGGGGTCGCAATCTGGTTTGGGTAATCAACTTTAATTTTAATTTAATTAAAAGCTGATGAACAGAAGCATAGGACGAAAAAGCCGAATCGTGTTGGAAACAATTGGATTTTGTTTTCTTCAATGTCCGGAAAGTTTTTCAAAAAAACAAATGAAAAATTTTTTTCATCAATTTAAACGTTATTTGCGGTGTGAGAAAACCTGAAAAATTTTTTTTCCGTTTTAATCATGATTATGAAGTGTTTCAAGTGTGTCAAAAATCACGGAAAAATTTCGGAAATTCTTTTGACCCTTTAATTTTTTGCATTAGTGTAAAAAATAAGAAAAACCATTTTAAAAAACCGAAGACAGTTATTTTCCGGTGGCAGCACGTGGATCTCGATATAGGAAGGTACATTTTAAACATTAATATATCGACCCTCCGATTTTTTTGAGATGCGAAGTGGCAAATAACTTTCTTGTTGAAGTCGTTTATCTGTTTTATCTACTTTTTTTCTATACTGAGCATAGCCAAAGCACTTAACCTTTATTGTCTCATTCTATTTCTTAAAAATGTCTTTTTTCTCTTTTAAAACTGAAAAAGAATGCTCACTATCGACTGTACCCAATATTTTTAAAAATCTCACACTTAGAGAAAAAGTAATACATAAGTTATTGTTAGTAAACAGTTGTAATATGACGATTGCACTTCACTCTTACTCCACTATTATAAAAAATTCTCTATTTCAAAATAATGTCATTCAGTATTTGTATGACTGGTTGTTCCGTAATAATAATTAATTTGAAAATACCTCGAGGATAGGTTCTTCTTTAATTTTTAAATTTAAATCCATTTGCTTGAAACAATTGAGTTACTATTAAGGAGGGTGGTCTATGATTAAGGAGGTATATCGGGGTCCGAGGGAAGTGAGGAGCGCAGGGGGGTCCTATGCTTTTCTTATGGGACTAAAACCCGCTGCCAATTTGAAAAAATTAAATTCTATCGAAATTATTCGCGATAAACATTATCTATATAGCAAAGAAATCTACTGATATGCACATAGCATACATATTGACTAATTAACAACATAAAAATATATTGAAGTAGTTTTAAATTATATTTAATGAACGCATAAATACTATGTAGATGTGGCAACAGCGCTAATAATTGACTAGCAGTTGTACACACTGCGAAACTACAGACCTCGGACATCGGAGATATTGTGCGTCAAATTCGGGTAAAGATGCGTACGCGTTCAAAAATATATTGTGTGTAAACTATGTACAATGTTTGCAACTATAACTAATTTTTTAGATATAAAATTTGCTGACAAATATTTATGTTCCTTTGTTATTCCGTACAAATGCTTTTATCTCAAGTATTACTAATTATATTAATCAAGTAAAGAAAACTTTATGTAACCCTAAATATTGCTGGGTAATGATTATGATGTTTTTATAAACCATTAAATATATTAAAAGGATTTATCAGCTGTATTTTTTATTCCAATAAATATATCACAGCTTCCTAGTCTTTTTTAATTAATCTAGTTTTTTAAAAATATTACAAAAAATCATCTGTTGTGGATTGTTGATAACAATGTACATGGGATTTAGGAAAAATGTATATGTTTGAAATCAATTTCGTTTTTATAAAGTGTTTCAAATATATTCCCTCCTTGCTGTCAGCTGATTGCGACGTTGTCACATTAATCCTCAAGTCAGAAAGAAATGCAATTATTGATTTATGTTTCTAATTAATACAGCTGTACTAAGTTCAAAACTTACATTAGGTTTACATCAAAAATAAAATAATACTGTACTATCTATGGAAAAGTTTTGGTTCACAATTTCTACATTTTTTTCTCAGTTATGGGCAAAAAAAGAGCCGCACCGTCCATCTTCGCCATATAAACCTATGTTAAAATGAACAACTTTCAACAACAATATCTCAAAATCTAGATTAAAAAAAACATTTCAAAAAAATATG
>NW_019416257.1:1568961-1573904 GCF_000390285.2 Anoplophora glabripennis | reverse complement strand
CATTTTTGGCGATTTTTTCGATTTTTACAATAATAATCATGATTCATTCGATTTGTAACTAGTCATATTTTGTAAAAAATTTAATTACAAACATTTTTCCCTCTTCCATTTTCGCCTAAAATCAACTCTTGAAAAGATAAGTAATTAAATAGGAAGAAAAATATGACATTTTTCGAATTTTTTTAACATAGTGTGCCGCCAAAAGTTAAGCCCACGTTTTTTTATGCGCATAGAAAAATTTTCATTTCTAGTGATATTTGAAAGCCAAAAAGCCAAAAATCTCCGTGGATATACGATTCACCCAAATATGGACTTTTTGAAACAAATACCGTCTGGACTAAAATGCTTAATATAAACATTTCAATTAATACTGCGCATATGGAAGAAGCACTGCAAGAATCGACGATCGACTACAAATATCGATTGTTTCGTGCCGATTCATCTGTACTAGGACAACATCCCAGCCCTCTTTTTTTTCTCTTTAATTTCCATGCATTCCACGCATCCAATACTATACGAATCTTGGTTTTAAGCCTCGAGGACAATTTAAAAATTGACCCTCTTGGCTACTAACTCCCTTATAACTCACTTTAGGACCCATGCTCATACGAACTTTTTTTCGTGGTTTCATGTGCAGAAACCTCGGTAGAATCATTCCACGAGTTTATGCGCATAGGTTAAGAATCACCCTGTATATAAACAAAGCTAATGTTCGAGACGCTCGCTCTCCCGAATCCTTATTCTATTCAAGACTGTTTCTCGATCGAACAACCTTCTAGTGAATAGCGCAAAGGGTACTTCCATCAATGCACAGATAAAATCATTATAACGCCTCCCAGAAACCTTATCCGTATCTTTGTAATTTCCGCGAGGCAATTTATCGATGCTGCGGATAAATTGAAATCGCCCCCGCGTCGACGCTCGACTTTTGTTGTCAGGTTGATATTATTTCCGTTGGATGTGTCGGTTTTCGCTGCAGGAAAATCGAACGGCTGGAAATTCGTTTCCGTCAGATTTACTGACGTGGGTTCGCAGGTTTGCGAGAAAATTCCGTATTTCTTTTAAATGGATTTTTAGAGTACAAGATGCAATTGCCGCCTGCTCAAAATATGAAATAAAAGAGTGTACAGGGCGATTGACATTAAACTCCAATGTCCTGTAATTTGATCATGAAAAGAATTTTTTTTATTTTGTAATGGTGAGTTGATAGAGCAAGAACTCCTCGGTAAGAACTTTTCCAAAACAAAATAAGATATTTCGCTAAAAACTCCTTATGTTTTGAAAAACTGACTCAGATGGTTTTGTTTTTTGTGGCATGAACTGCGGTAAAATTCAATTTTCAAAAATGTAACCAATGATATTTGCCTAATCTCATGGCGAAGGTCAGTAGCGTAACCAAGGGGGGGCTTTGGGAGCTTTAGACCCCCCCCCCCCCAAAGATCTGTCGCGCAATTTTGATCATTCCTAAAGGGAGAGATTGCTTGACTTTCTACGTCACTGGGTATGCCGATCGCATCGCGTAGTTGATAATGCGTCGCAGTCTGTCATAATTTGTGTTGAGCTGAGAGTCTGTACAGGTAGTCTGTGCTGTACATGTTTTGTGGTTATGCATTTTGATTTCTGTTGTGATGTATTATTTATTTGTTTTCTTATATTAAATATTATATTTAATATATTTTCTTATATTAAAGCTGTTAAGGATACCCATTTTTAAAATTTCGAGGTTCGAGAGGTTACAAGAGTTTTTTTTTATATCTACACTTTTATTTTAAGTTACCAAATATAAAACCATTTATATACTATAAAAAACCAATATATTATAAATATAAACAACTTTTATAACTAATAAACTAATATTTTCATTTTAAAACTGTTTTGCTGCAAATTTTAAGAATTTTTTTTAGCCCCCCCCCAACTTTACATTCTGGTTACGCCACTGGCGAATGCTATAGAGTAAAATTCTTCTCCATACTCTATTTTATTTCCTAATAATGTTTGAATTTTCTACTTCTGTGTAACCCATTTTATTTAAATAATAATATAAACTGTTAATCAATAACAATGTTTTAAGAAAATGTGGGGCAAAAAAATTTGAACTTTGGACCATATATAGCCTCACTATTACTCTATCGTGTACTAAAATTTCAGTTAGTTTCGTTATCCCATTTTTTAGTTATTAATGAAAATGTTGAAAAAATCACGGTTGTCTGCATACAAAATTGATACCTTTCACTTTAACTCGTCGTAATTTTTGTGTTAATTGATAAAAAAATTCCAAATTTTTACTGACGATAAGTCGAACTATTTTCTTTAGTACTGCGAAGGTCATTTGTCCCAAAAGCTCTTCTTTTTTTATTTTTAAGCAAAACAGAAGGGAGTGCTATCTACGTAAATATTCCGTTTTTTAAAAAAAGAAAAAAACTGACATAGTAAACTATAAACAACAATCTGAAAAAAATTGTTAAAATAATACAGTTATAAATATTCTGGAAAAACAGTATCGGAATGGTCAATTACGTTCACGGTCCAATGTAGGGTGTACAGTATAGCTTTTATAACTGTATTATTTTAACAAATTTTTTCAGATTGTTGTGTACAATTATTTACTACTTGAGTCAGTTTTTTTCTTTTTTTTAAAGAAGGCAATATTTACGGAGATAGCACTCCCTTCTGTTTTGCTTAAAAATAAAAAAGAAGAGCTTTTGAGACAAATGACCTTCACAGTACTAAAGATAATAGTTCGACTTATCGTCAGTAAAAATTTGGAATTTTTATCAATTAACAAAAAAATTACGATGAGTTAAAGTGAAAGGTATCAATTTTGTAGGCAGAAAACCACGATTTTTTCAATATTCTCATTAATAACTAAAAAGTGGGATAACAAAACTAACTGAAAATTTAGCACACAATACAGTAATAGTGAGGCTATACACTGTATAGCCTGTATAGTATACAGGCTTTTACAAATTCGCTTCTCACTACAAGGATCTCGGAAACGGTAAGAGGTACGAAGTAGCTTAAATGGGGGCAAAGTTGCGTAATCAGGGGACCAACATTATGCCTCTAAATAATCAAGGCTAATATGATTAGTTTTCGAAATATTTGAAAAAAAAACGAAATATTGGAAATCCGTTTTTGTTTCATTTCCACCTTGTTTGAGGTGATACTGAAAAAAGAAGCACACTTTCTAATGGCCACTTTTTGCCCTCTGTCAAATGGTATAATCAATTTTTGTATTTAACGTTTCGTCTTTCCAGGACCATCATTAACTTCATTTTTTTAAATACGACCCTAGAAATTTTATTACATTTTTTGCAAGCCTTCATGACCCCGAATAGTGTAGTGCCTCAGCCCGAACCAGATTCAGACGTTTTGTCTCGAAAAATTCATCTTCGGTGTATTCGTTTCAAATTTATCTAAATTTTTTATTTAAATTTCTTTTTTTATTGAATTATTGTGCAGTGTAAGTGTCGTTAGACCCTGTGAAATCCATCTAGTTATTTAAACTATTACCACCACACATTAAAATAAAACATTATTCCCGTGTCCATAGTTATTTCTAGGCTTCTCGAGTGCTCAAAATTCAAACAAATTCCGATCTATTTTTTCCAGGATATTCATACAAATACATCCGGCATGCTCTTTCACAGTTGCCGTTACAGATGTAATAAATTCCGAGAATATTACGCTGATATTCATTTTCAACCTTTGCCAAAACGAAAATGTTTTTGAATATTTACTGAAATTTCTAAAGAATAATATTCAGTTGGCGTTTTGGTTATTCATATGCATTTTAAGAATTAATTTATCATAATAAAATTAAAATTGTAATAATGTTTTAATTTTGACCCAACAACTTATTGAGTTATATTTGACCAACTGATGGTAATAGTTAATAATAATAAATGTTTTATTGAAACGTGTGGTGGTAATAGTTTAAATAACTAGATGGATTTCACAGGGTCTAACGACACTTACAGTGTACGAAAATTCAACAAACAAAGAACAATAAATTTGGAACGAATACACTGAAGATGAATTTTTCGAGACAAAACATCTGAATCTGGTTCGGGCTGAGGCAGTGCAGTATTCGGGGTCATGAAGGCTTGCAAAAATTGTACTAAAATTAATAGGGTCGTATTTAATAAAAAAAGAAGTTGATGATGGTCCTGGAAAGACGAAACGTTACATACAAAAATTGATTATGCCATTCGATATACGGCAAAAAGTGGCCATGAGAAAGTGTCCTTCTTTTTCAATATCACCTCAACCAAGGCGGAAAGGAAACAAAAACGGATTTCCAAAATTTCGTTTTTTTTCAAATATTTCGAAAACTAATCATATTAGCCTTGATATTTTAGAGGCATAATGTTGGTTCCCTGATTATGCAACTTTGCCCCCATTTAAGTTAATTCGTATCTCTTACCGTTTCCGAGATCCCTGTAGTGAGAAGCGAATTTATAACAGCCTGTATAGGTATGGTCCAAATTTCAAGTTTTTTTGCCCCTACGTTTTAGTCCAGGGAAGTTAGGAAAAATAGCGGAAATTTTTAGGTGAAGCAGATATCGAGATGCGGTTTTCTGCATTATGTTCAGGAATGTCCCAGGAAAAAAGTGTATATCGTCTGGTTAAGCCATCTTTTGAAAAATTGCCTTCTGGGCCGGAAAATGCATTTTCCAATTGCAACATTACTTGCACCATTATAGGAACGACTGTAAACTCGGAAAAATCGCTCGGAAATCGTTACTCGGGGGTTTTCGGGGCTGCCGAACTCGATTCTGGCATTAGAATTACCCGGGGGTGCACGGGGGTGGCTCTGTGGGGGTGCGCGGGGGGTGAATTGGGGGAGAAATGGCAGCGTGCATGAAAATCGCTCCAAACTCGTTACTCGGGGGTTTTCGGGGATGCCGAATTCAATTCTGGCATTAGACTTCCCCGAGGGC
>NW_019416257.1:1560371-1568137 GCF_000390285.2 Anoplophora glabripennis | reverse complement strand
AGCCACCCCCGTGCACCCCCGGGTAATTCTAATGCCAGAATCGAGTTCGGCAGCCCCGAAAACCCCCGAGTAACGATTTCCGAGCGATTTTTCCGAGTTTCCAGTCGTTCCTATAATGGTGCAAGTAATGGTGCAATTGGAAAATGCATTTTCCGGCCCAGAAGGCATTTTTCAAAAAATGGCTTAACCAGACGATATAGACTTTTTTCCTGTGACCTTCCTGAACACAATGCAGAAAACCGCATCTCGATATCTGCTTCACCTTAAAATTTCCGCTATTCCGGTCGATTTTGATCTAAATGCCCTGGATTATTTCCTTAATATCGGTTTCTAAACTCAGGGGTCTATTTCATTTAATTCGATAGTAGTGGGTTTTAACCTGTAGTGTTCCTAAACTGCAAACTTTTTCTTGTATCGTCACCATATTTTCTGATGGGTATGGTTGACAGCAGCGTACGCACTATTTTTTTATATATTTCCATATCTCCTGGTACTTTGGAACCAGGAGGGAGGAGGGAGATGCCCTGTCAAATGTCAAATACCTCGTCATCACCGTCTGCCTCTGGAGAACGAACTTACGTAGCACGAAAATATATTCGATTGCTAGCAATCGCATCACTTCCGTTCCATCGCATTTTTAAAACACACTGAAAAAGTTACCCGTGAAATCCATTCGTTAAAACTTCTCGCGTAACCACTACCTTTTCCAGGATTTTCTTTATGAAATTTCCATTTCCATTTCATCGCCGATGGGATTTGCGATTTCCATATCGCGTTTTGCTCAGATCCCTCGGCAAGTATAATGCAGTGGTAAAACAAATTCGTTCTGTAATTTTAATGGGGTCTTAGAAACTCAATTTGAACATATATTACGCGATCTCATCCAATCTCAGTTCTAATTTTACTTGTAAATGGATTTTGAAACATCAGGAGTGGATTTGAAGGGGTGCGGATTTCAGAAGTAGAAGCTGGATTGTCTTGGAGCTTTCATTTAATGTTAGATCATTGTTTAACTGGCAATTATAAAATGTAATAGTGAAACGAATTTAACGGATACCAGTGAAGTGCTAAACCTTGCGTTAAACCATGTTGCACCATCTATTAATAAGTTCAACTAAAAACTCCTTTTATTTACTAATAGGGAGACAGGGAGGAGTTACTTAAAAAATCAATTTTCTCTATTAACAACGTCTATAGTCTAATCTAGTACGCCACAAGTTGATAAAAATGGTGTACGGTTAGATTTAAAATTTTTAAAATCAAATAAAAATTAATATACCTACAATTTTATAATAGGAAGTTTTTAACGAAATTGCTACGGTTCGCATTGACTTGTAGAAATAATATTCAGTAACAAAACGGTACACATTTTTTTGGTGCAGTCGATTCTTATACAGGGTGTTCTACAAGCTCTATGACAAACTTTGACAGATAACTACTATTTGAAGTTTATTTGCGGAATATTGTTCGGAAACGTGTTATAAACAAAATATCAATAAATCAACTCGAGACTAGTTAGGAAACATTATTTAAACAATTGTCAAAGTTATGGAAAAGTGTTTTTTTTGACTCGCGTAAAAAAACTGTTATTCACAGCGGAAAAAAGTTTATACAAAAGAGGTCGGTATTAAATAAACCTGTAAAATGAGACAAGTATCCAATACAAAAGTTGTAGACCATACAAAAATCTACAACTTTTGTAGGGGTCACTTTTTACGATAACCTCAAAATTTCAAAAATTCGAAAAACAGGTTTTTTCTTTTTCGTTTTTTATTTCTCATTTCCACAAAAATAATTTAATTTTGACGAAACTTGGTGAAAGTATACCTTTCTGCGTCTTAATTAAAGAACCGCATTTTTTTAGATAAAAAAAAAATCAAGAAGTTTGCGATATATTCATTTTTTCCGGTCTGAAACACTTTTTTTTTCAAAGGAAAGTTCTACTTCATCGTACAGAGTTCTGGGTGATCATTTTTTTCGTTTTGACATATATTTTTTAGTGAAATAAAAAAATCTGTAATCACAGTTCGAAAACATGCTCAAAAATGCAACAATTTTTCAGTAATTATCGTTGATAATTTGTTTGAATTTTAAAAAATTCAAAAACTGATTGCACCATTAAATTGTACGGAAAAATACAAAAAAACTGTCTCATTGTCATAACAATATAAAAGTCAATATTGCACAAAATATCCAACAACTATTAGCAATACTAATTAGAAATAATAAAACATTTCATAAATTCGTATTATTTTTTTATAAGGTATAACTTTTTAAGTTATTGAATAAAAAAAATTGTTGGATATTTTGTGCTGTATTGACTTTTATACTGTTATGACTTCCTCCAATAGATATTTTGAAAGCGTTCAGAGCCGTACTCAGGAAAAATTTTAAATTATAGCTAAAAACCTTTTAATAACTTAACATAGTAATATCATCTAATTCAGAATTAAAAATGACTTTAGATTTTGTCATAAGATAGCAGCGACGTACTTAAAAAAAATAACCTGATGATGGCCCCTTGAAAATGAAACGTCGGATTGCAAAAATGTTGGATAGAGTGGAAAAAGTGGCAATGAAAATATGCAATTTATTTTAAAATTCGTTTTCAAATAAAGCCAGAAAAAAATAAAACGTTTGCAAAATTTAGGGTTTTCGGGTTTCACGTCAACAGTAGACTGTGCAGTTAATACTTTGTATTGCTAAAATCTCAAATCATCCAGAGATAATTTATCATTTGTGCATATGTAATTCGACTTTGATGTTTACAGCAATACTGTACAAAAATAAAGTTTTGGATCAAACAATGAGACAGTTTTTTTGTATTTTTTTCCGTAGAATTGAATGGTGTAATCAGTTTTTGATTTTTTTAAATTTAAACAAATTATCAACAATTACTGAAAAATTCATTGTTGCAAGTAATTTTTATTTTTGTTTGCATTTTTAAGCACATTTTTTAACTGTGATTGCAGATTTTTTTATTTCATCAAAAAGTAAATGTCAAATCGAAAAAAATGATTACCGGCAGAACTCTGTACGATGATTTACCGAAGTAGAATTATTCTTTGAAAAAAAAAGTGTTTCAGACCGGAAAAAATGATCACCGGAAACTTCTTTATTTTTTTATTCAAAAAAATGTGGGGTTATTTAAGATACAAAAAGGTATACTTTCACCAAGTTTCATCGAAATAAATAATTTTTGCGGAAATGAGAACTAAGAAACGAAAAATCTGAAAAAAACTGTTTTTCGCATTTTTCTCGGAAATTTTGAGATTATCGTAAAAAGTGACCGCTACAAAAGTTGTAGATTTTTGCATGATCTACAACTTTTGCAGTGGATACTTTTTTGTTTGACGTCAAAATTCGCCAGAAATCCCAATAATACAAATTTTCACAACTTTTCAACCCCTCAAATCAACCCTCCGCCACCCTTGCTCACGCATTTATTTTTTTTTTGGGTTCATTATAAGCCCTTTTACCATTTCCACTTATAAAAGCCCAGGTAACAATTTTTATTTTCTGCAAATGTAATTTGGTTGGACTGAAAGGTCCAATTCGCTTTTGTTTAGAAGTTACAAGCACTTTAATAAATATAATGTCATATTTCAATCAAAGTAGCTTGATAAATAAAAATGATGATTGAAATTAACCCAGCTACTACCTATCTGTCAAAGTTAATCATAGAGCTTGTAGAACAGCCTCTTAATAATTTGTATATTTTTTTAAGCATTGCCCGTCCCCGATAGACTCATGCCTTCGAATACAGAAAATCATGTTATATGACAAATATGTTTATATAATTAAAATCTCCTATATTTAGATATTTTGTAGCGCATAACACTCAGATAAAATCCCCACTGATTCAAACTTTTTGATGAAAACCAGACATTAATGTGTTTCGCTGATAGCTTTCAGGAATATGAATATTAACGCCGTGCAACAGAAAATTAACGTTAAATAAAGCTTTCAAAGCTACACGTGCGTGTTGTGTCAGGGTTTCCGTGCCCCGGTTTGTGCCCAACTCCAATCAGCCCAGCGGACAGGGCCGTACTTACATTTTTAGAGGCCCTAAGCTTGCTTCTTTGTTCTTGTCCCGTTCTTGTTTTGGTTCTTACTCTTTATTGTGTCTCCAGTATTGTCAGAGGTGGTATAATTGGATCAAATTTGGTAGATCGTGTTATAAAAAGTACTACAACGCCATTTTTGGTACAAAATGCAACAAAGCAAAAATCTCTAATTCGATGAGTTTTGGGTCAAAGTAAAAAACTGTAATTCCGCGAGTTTTAACTCAAAGTTTTTACAGAAAATGCTTGATTTAAACAAAATAAGATCATACATGTACCTTCCAAATTGATACACTTCTGTGGAGTATATCAAAGTTAAATTTAATAAAGGCTTATATAATTTATCGGTTTACATTAGATACATGTAATTTGTCGACAAAATCGTTAATTAATAGATTCTAATAACGGTTCTACGAGTTTCCTTCAGACAAAATATCATACTGCAGTTCCAATAAATATTAATATGAAAAGAGAAGTAAATAAATTTTTAAATATATTTACAGATTTGACTTTAAATTTTGGCATTTATTGTTAACCGTAAAAAGCAACACTTTTTTCTGTAAAAGTGAGACATTTCCAAAACAAAATTCATAGCTTGCTTAAGTTTGATTGATTATTTAACATCAATTATAAAAGTTGGTTTTGAGGATGGTGAGTTTGTTGCTTCCCAATTTCTAGACTTAACAAAGGCATTCGACTGTGTGTAGCATAATATCCTTATAAATAAATTATATTTTTATGGTTTCTCAGGAGAAAGTACAAGATTAGTGGAATCTTATTTAAATGATAGAGTTCAATATGTTCAATACAACGGTGTTAAGTCTGGTTTAAAGAATACTATTCATGGTGTGCCCCAGGGCTCAGTATTGGGCCCTCTGCTATTTTTAATTTACATAAACGACTTTCCAATTTCTTTAGATGGAAATATTAATAGTGTGTTATGTGCTGACGATACTACTATAACCTATAAAAATAAAGACTTAGTTTTATTAACAGAGAAATCGCCTCAAATTCAGTCAAGGGCAAGTGATTGGTTTGCTTCTAATAACTTGAGTTTGAACAAGTCGAAAACGGTGACTATGGTTTTTACCCTACGCAGTGGAGAACATTTAAATAATCCAGATTTTGTTAAATTCTTAGGAGTATATCTAGACTCTAAATTGTTATGGGAACAATATGTCAATTATATTTGTTCCAAAATATCAAAGCATCTATATTTGCTCCGTACTCTCTCATAAAAAGTATCCAGAAATATTTTAATAGTCTTTAATAGTCTCATTCACTCTGTTTTGTCTTATGCAATCCTTGTTTGGGGTCACGCCCCCTCGAGCCGGCAAGTGTTTTCACAACAGAGAAAGGCTATCAGGGTGATATCGGGTTTAAACTATAGAGACGACTGCAGTTTATTGAATTGAATATACTCACATTCCTATGTACTTATATTTTCAACTGTATTATGTATGTTATAAACAATATAGAGTCATTTAACTGTAATCATGAAATTCACACTTATAATAGCCGCAATAGGAACTACCTCTCAAATAAACATCTAAGACTAACTAGAACACGAAATGGTACAGGATATTGGGGTTTAAAATTCTACAATGCTCTCCCTGATTATGTAAGGATTTTAAATATAAATACTTTTAAAAAAAGAATTAAGAATTATTTATTGAGAAACGCTTTTATGATTTTAATCAGTTTTTATCAAGTGACTTACACAATATTTAATTTGTTAGTTTTAACTATTTGTTGGTTCTTACTATCTGTACCTATTTACATGTATTGTTTTGTATGTTTGTAGTTTTCTTAATGATATTGTTAGTCTGTAACTATTTTATATTGATGATACCTATCTTTGTATATTTTTTATATAGTAAGTGATCTCAGCGTACTAAGTATGTTCTTTTCCTTTTCTTTTGACGTGTGTAAACACTGGTGTATATTGACATGAATTGAAATAAATAAATAAGTTTGTACATAGAATTATCTGCACCTGGCAACACTGCATCTTCCTGGTCTTATGCTTGTTCTTTTTCTTGATCTTGTTTTTGTTGTTCCACTTGACCTTCATCTTGTTCTTGTTCTTGTTTCTGTTATACGTCCATGCTTTTATAACAACTAGCAAAGTTTTTAAACGTTGCATCTTAGTAATAAGGTGCACCTTGCTCTTCATTCCACTTGGAGTAAATACGACCCTGTTTAACAGCTCAGGACGAGCGCGAAGACCGAGATAATGAAAAACAATAACGAAATTCAAGGGCTCTGAAATCTTATGCGCTAAGACGTACAACAACCCGCGGCTTTGTTTTATTTTTCGCAAGAAAAATCACGTGCCCTTAAGAGACATTTTGTTATTTGATAAACTGGCAATCTAATTTTTATTAAGGGAAGTTAAAAGCGTGTTTTCCAGGTCCTTTCCCTGGAAGCAACTACGTTTTTTTCTTAAGGTATATATTCGAGTTTATTAGATTTTCTTCATAAATTGTTATACTTGTAATAAAATTGTGTCTTGCTGTGCAAACTCCTTTGAGATTTCTGTGAAAAGGGTTGAAATTCGTAGGAACATACATCTAAACAGTGTTTCTCTTTGTCTCCCCCTATAACTGTCATCTTTGGAAACGTTAAATAAAACAGTTTTATAAATTTTCTTGAAACGCAAAAATTTTGTAGGTATCAGATTAAACGATTAAAGTACATTTTAATTTAACACCCTGTATCTTTTTACAGAAGTTGCAGGGGCATTTTCTTACCATAAAGAAGATATGACCAAAAGTGTGTGGTACAAATATGTCTTGGTATATGTCTGGTAATCGCCTAGGAACTAATAAAGAGCCTTTATAAACGATTACAAGCCACGTGACCTTTATTTCCAACAGTAATTTTATTTCCTTCATGTTGGTGATTAAATTTCAGTAAAATTAAAACAATAAGATCAACATTCTGTTTCGCCGGCTTGTGTTTGGTGTAATTTTTCACGAGATTCCATTTAACCAATCAGCGACCGCATTATCTCGAGGGTAGACATAACGATTTGTCATTGTTCATTGTAAACAAGTAATTAATATTGGTAACGTCAAAATTTAAGGAATGCTAAATTACAAATAAATATATCCACAATCACCGAAGTTATCAATAAAAATTATTTTTGAGACCCTGTATTTGAAAATGGGACTCCGAAATGAAAAGTGGCAAAAGAAAAGTCCCATTATTTTGCTGCTTCAACAAGAAAGTTGATCACTTCTCATCTTAAAAGGATCGGAGAACCGATTTGTTATACAGGGTGGCCAAATGAAAACGAAACAGAGCCATTTTCAGGAGCTGCGTCAAGATTGTAGAAAAACGCTCAGACCCGTCGATTTTAGATTAAAGGGGGACATTCTTTGCTGGTATTTTTGACTCCGCCACTTTCACTCCCAAGCAATGGTAAGCATCACCCCAAAATATTTAAATGGCATAGGGGGTTGAGTAATATTTCTTTTGGAAGTTCTTACAATTTTCTTTACAACATACTTTAAATTTTATAATTCCCCTCAATACTTATTAAGAATTTTGATTTTAAAATTGAAACTTATGTACAAACAATTAGTAACGGTAAAAATGTCAGTCATTCGAGTTAAGTACCTACGCCAATGGTATAAATTTAATATTTCTTGCGTTACATTGGTTTTTGGCGATTTGTTATCACTTTCGTAAAAAAAA
>NW_019416257.1:1529834-1555671 GCF_000390285.2 Anoplophora glabripennis | reverse complement strand
TTTTTTTTTTGAGGAATTTATCGGCAAACTCGAAGACAAAAAGTCGACCTTAATTTGCTACATACTATTTGGATTTTGTGCGGTTGAACTTGGTTCTAAATTTTGCAGTTTAATCAGGATCCTGACAACATCTGATGAATAATTCCGCAAATATTACATAACATCAGTTGGATCTTAAGTTCTCTGAAATGTTTTCTGCCGAATAAATTTTTTTCTAAGGCATTTGATCCGTAAACAGCAAATTATTGCATTCAAGAACTTAAGGTGCATTTTTTATCACTGTCATCAATTTCGAGAAAAAATATGCGTTGTCGCTGCCGTAAGTGGATTATCGAAAAAAAAAATTTTTTACATAACAAGGTGCCCTGGATCAAATAAAAATCGACGGGTCTCACCGTTTTTCGAAAAAAAATCGTTTAATGAAAATATGAATTTTATACAGAACTTTTTTACCACGCTGTATATTCCACTGTCTTATGTATGTTAGAAACAATATAGTCATTTAATTGTAATCATGAAATTCTCACTTATAATACCCGCAATAGGAACTACCTCTCAAATAAACATCTAAGACTAACTAGAACACGAAATGGTGCAGGATATTGGGGTTTAAAATTTTTTAATGCTCTTCTGAGACATAAGGATTTTAAATATAAATACTTTCAAAAAAAGAATTAAGAATTATTTATTGAGAAACGCTTTTTATGATTTTAATCAGTTTTTATCAAGTCACTTACACAATATTTAATTTGTTAGTTTTAACTATTTGTTGGTTCTTATTATCTGTACCTATTTTTTTACATGTATTGTTTTATATGTTTGTAGTATTCTTAATGATATTGTCAGTTTGTAACTATTTTATATTGATGTTACCTATCTTTGTATATTTTTTATATAGTAAGTGATCTCAGCGTACTAAGTTATATTCTTTTCCTTTTCTTTTGACGTGTGTAAACACTCTGGTGTATATTGACATGAATTGAAATAAATAAATAAATAAATTTGTACATAGAATTATCTGCACCTGGCAACACTGCATCTTCCTGATCTTATGCTTGTTCTTTTTCTTGATCTTGTTTTTGTTGTTCCACTTGACCTTCATCTTGTTCTTGTTCTTGTTTCTGTTATACGTCCATGCTTTTATAACAACTAGCAAAGTTTTTAAACGTTGCATCTTAGTAATAAGGTGCACCTTGCTCTTCATTCCACTTGGAGTAAATACGACCCTGTTTAACAGCTCAGGACGAGCGCGAAGACCGAGATAATGAAAAACAATAACGAAATTCAAGGGCTCTAAAATGTTCTGCGCCAAGACGTACAACAACCCGCGGCTGTGTTTTATTTTTCGCAAGAAAAATCACGTGCCCTTAAGAGACATTTTGTTATTTGATAAACTGGCAATCTAATTTTTATTAAGGGAAGTTAAAAGCGTGTTTTCCAGGTCCTTTCCCTGGAAGCAACTACGTTTTTTTCTTAAGGTATATATTCGAGTTTATTAGATTTTCTTCATAAATTGTTATACTTGTAATAAAATTGTGTCTTGCTGTGCAAACTCCTTTGAGATTTCTGTGAAAAGGGTTGAAATTCGTAGGAACATACATCTAAACAGTGTTTCTCTTTGTCTCCCCCTATAACTGTCATCTTTGGAAACGTTAAATAAAACAGTTTTATAAATTTTCTTGAAACNGAAGTATGTTCTAGAGTTAGTAAAAAAATTTCAAGAGACAGGGAACGTAGCCAATAAAAAACGAAAAATTGAAAAACCTATAATTAGTTAATGAAGCTAGTGAAGATGCAGTTTTGGGACAAGTTCATCTTGATTCTACATTAAGTACGAGGCAGCTAGCATTTGTGTCTGGGATCAATCGAACTAGCGTACAAACCATTTTGAAGAAGAATAAATTCCATCCATAAAAAATACATTTAGTCCAGGAACTTCATGAGGCTGATTATGACCGCTGTTTGCAATTTTGCGAAATAACGAGTGAGCGAGCAGTTAACGATCCACAGTTCCTTTTTAAAATCTGTTTTTCTGATTAATGAAGTTTTTTCTTAAACGGGACGGTAAATCGTCACAGTTGCCGCTATTGGTCCGATTCAAACCCAAGAGTTTTCACGAGGTGCATACACAGCAACCGGAAAATTAAAGTATGGGCTGGAAATTTCGGTGACCGGCTGGTGGGTCCTTTTTTAGCTGGTAATTTGACTGGCCAAATGTATTTGCAATTACTGAAAGATGCTATTGACCCTGCCTTGACTGATATTATTGAAAATGTTCCAGAGTATGATGAAATTCATTTGATTTTTCAAGAGGACGGTGCTCCTGCGCATTATGCGTTAATTGTCCGTCAGTATTTGGACCAACGTTTTCTACGGAATTGAATTGGGAGAAGAGGCAGTATTGAGTGGCCCCCACGATCACCGGATTTATCGCCCTTTGATTTCTTTATGTGGGGATGCTTAAAAAGTAAAATCTATAAAACACAGCCACCGTCGCTGGAAGATTTGCGTCAAAGAATCGTCGACGAATGCCGTCGAATCACTCCGGAAATGCTTCGGAATGTGCGCGAACATTTCGAACAAAATCTTTATTCTTGTATGGAAGTGGACGGTCATCAGTTTGAACATTTAATCAACTAAGTAGTAAGTAAACAACTAAACATAATTTAAATTTTAAAATGTTATTTTTTTTCAAAGTATTAGGCGAAATTATAAAATTTAAAGTCTGTTGTAAAGAGAATTGTAAGAGCTTTCAAAAGAAATATTACTCAACCCCCAATGCCATTTAAATATTTTGGGGTGATGCTTACCCTTGCTTGGGGGTGAAAGTGGCGGAGTCAAAAATACCAGCAAAGAATGTCCCCCTTTAATCTAAAATCGACGGGTCTGAGCGTTTTTCTACCATCTTGACGCAGTTCCTGAAAATGGCTCTGTTTCGTTTTCATTTGGCCACCCTGTATAAATCATTCGACAGGTGTATTAACTGTTTAAAATTGACCTCCCTATTTCTAGATCACGAACTGCTATTTCTAGATTTTCTTGTCAATAATCATAATATGACTCATTATCGCTCGTTTTTCGCATTTATTATTACAAATTTTTTATTTTTAACATGGAAATGAATTTCAATTTAAAATCTCTTTTATAAAGAACAGGGTTTAAAAAACACGTTTAAGTCCGTCAGAGAGACACGTGAGCAGCACTAATCAACATCTCCAAGCTACGAAAAATGGAAATGAAAGAAAACAATAACAAAACCGAACCCCTAAGGGCTTTGCAATATTTTGCGTGGATAAATACGTAGATGCGAAATGAAAATTCATAATGCTTCAGCCCGTTGGCGTGTTGAACTTTTTATTATGTTTTTTAATAAAGAGAAAGTCGGAAAAGTGTATACTTTAATCGAGGCATGAAATCGCTGCCCCTCCTATACTTTTTTTCTTTCTCGCTTCTGATACTTTTAAATCAATTCTGTCATGTCTGTCACCATGTCTGTCTGTCATGTCTGTCAAAAGTGATACTATATCTTATTAACGTTTTAGATAGATAAGAAATCGCACTTTTAGGCGTCTAGAAATTCGAAAAGGGTACAAAAATTTTCTTAAGCTAAGAAAATATATTAGAAATTTTTAATAAAATATTTTATTTACTTAAACTTTAATTTTGAAAATTAATACACTACTTTATTTTTAAAAAATCAATTGTAATAAATTAGTATAAATATTTGTTGACATAAGAAATTAAAAATATAAAATTTTATGTTAAAAAGTAATACATTTCCATATTTTAAAAATTTAGCTCTGGAATTTTAAATTAAAAAAAAATTAATTTTTATCTATTGGAATCTATCTAATTTTCGTTGAATTTCTCTATTTTTTTAGTTATTTCTGCTTTTTTATGTACTAAAAAGGTTTTATTAAAAATATTTCTAAAAAAAAATTAATTCACCGTACCTATTTCTACCTATAATTTAGAATTCTCCCATCCTCTCTCTTATTCGGCAACGTTACTGGCTAATACAGGAGTTGATGTATTAGCAATCAAGAGACATGGTGGGTGGAAATCAGCCACAATTGCAGAAAGTTATGACGCTGACAGTTTAAGTACCAAAAATGAAATAGCCAACATAGACCAGGGTCGATAATTTTTGAAACCAAAAAAAATTATAGTAGGATGAAACCCATTGGAAAAGAAATAGAATATAACAGAAATGAAAGGAAAAATAATTTACGGGCGATCTGAGGTCGGGAAGGGGGTGGGGGTGAGTTTTTAAGGGTAAAAACGGTTTCCCTTGATTTCCAGAAAAACTACAAGTCTTATGGAAAAAAGTTAAATGGCAAAGTTGTAGGTAATAAAAAGATCTACAACTTTTGTATTTACACTTTTTTCACATAACCTCAAAATTTATGTGAAAAATTCAAATAACCAAGTTTTTGGTTTTTTATTTTTATCTTTTACAAAAAAATTTTTTTTTCACGAAATTTGGTGAAAACTTACCTATTTATGTCCCAAACACGCTGTAATTTTTTTGATTTGAAATATTTATTTTTTCACCTTATTTTTACTTAATATCGAAAAAGCACCCTAATTTTCAATCGAAAATTCTCACGTCAAAATATCTGCTTTTTTAAAAACGTCGGTGGGCTTTTTCTTCGTTGAAATCTCTACTTTCTGATGGTGTAAAAAAATATATACATTACTATGGTAAGTTTTCTCAGGAAATGCAAAGAAACGAACTAGAATCCGAAAATTTTTTTCTAATCATTATGTACAATTTTGAGCTATTTATTAAAATTTACACTTTAATTACTCGAAAAACGTAAGATTCCATGTTACATTGATAAACAAAAAAATTACAAGTCGAAATATACTATTATAATTAACAACCAAATAAGTTAATAAAGTTAATATTTAATAAGACATCTACAATATTTTGAGAAAGTTGTAGAATCTTCTTTCGTTTCTTTGCATTTCCTGAGAAAACTTACCATAGTAATGTATATTTTTTTTTACACCATCAGAAAGTAGAGATTTCAACGAAGAAAAAGCCCACCGACGTTTTTAAAAAAGCAGATATTTTGACGTGAGAATTTTCGATTGAAAATTAGGGTGCTTTTTCGATATTAAGTAAAAATAAGGTGAAAAAATAAATATTTCAAATCAAAAAAATTACAGCGTGTTTGGGACATAAATAGGTAAGTTTTCACCAAATTTCGTGAAAAAAAAATTTGTTTGTAAAAGATAAAAATAAAAAACCAAAAACTTGGTTATTTGAATTTTTCACATAAATTTTGAGGTTAGGTGAAAAAAGTGTAACTACAAAAGTTGTAGATCTTTTTATTACCTACAACTTTGCTATTTAACTTTTTTCCATAAGACTTGTAGTTTTTCCGGAAATCAAGATAAACGGTTTTTTACCCTTAAAAACTCACCCCCATCCCCTTCCCGACCTCAGATCGCCCGTAAATTATTTTTCTTTTCATTTCTGTTATATTCTCTTCCCTTTCCAATGGGTTTCATCCTACTATAATTTTTTTTCACTTTTTACCATTTTTGAAGGCTTAAGAACTGGTCTAATAGGATTCTTTACAATTACACTTCAACTCCAGGTTCTAGTAGTACGTCGCATTATGTTGTTTTATGGAATCAGTCTGATCATATTGAGCCTCCGGTGACTGAAATGGAGCGATCAGATCATTTTGAAAAAAATGAGACAATTAGTAAACGCGAGGGGAATAATTATCCAGGTTTTATAAATGTTTATAAACGTAATAACTGTACAATTACTTAAATATTCATTCATAATAATTTAAAAAATGTAATATTCATCAAGTATTTCTATTTATAACTCGAAATCGCTTTTTTTCCTAGGGAGGTAAGTTATCTCACTTACCCCTCGTTGTCCATAGCATAGCATAGATAAAATATATTTTTATAACTTTTTTTGTCCTCTTATTGAGATCCTGTTAAATGGACTATAAATCATCTTTCAATACTTTTAAATGCCATTGGCTCGGATCGATAATGTGTCACCAAAAGAAGCGCTACTATAAAAAACCGTGTTCCTTCAATTCCGCAACAGTATGTTGTGCACCGCCTATTCTCCTTAATAAAATACGACAGCAAACTTACCGTGAACCCAATTCCAACGGTGGCCGAGAAGTTTCCGGACTGGAACTTTCCGGTATCGAATTTTACTAGCAGAGAGGTCTTCCCTACGCCACTGTCCCCCAGAAGGATTGTCTGGAACGGAACGGAGAGAAAATGAGAGAACAGAAACACAATTAGTGCCGTTCGTGGCTGGGAATAAATCATTCCGGGTGAGGAATGTATTTGGTTCTGGTTATTAGTCAACTTCAAAAGCGAAGTGGATGTCGCTTGGGATGAGCATTAATTTGCAGATATTTGAGGTTATGAACATGTAATATCTGGATGGGAATAGCTGGAATTGGTCCGTAAAATAAGGACAATATTCAGTTTGGTTTGTAGATTCCAAATTAGTTGCGACATAGCGGTTAAAATGTTTTAAGTGCTTTTGACATGAAGGGTGTTAAAGTACGAGTACCTACTTCAGAAACTAAGAAAAAAAATCGTATGAACATCGTTCGTTTTATGCAAAAAAAACGTTAATAAACAATTTGAAAAAAGCAAAAAAACTCGTTTTTTTTTTTGCTTTTTTGCCTGTAGTTTTTTTTTGAGTAAAGATAGGTACATGCATTGCTTCATAAAAAAAGTATATACAATTTCCTTCAAAATAAGAGGTTGTAAAGTATTTTTGGATGAAAATTGACTGATATATGGCCGCTCAAACAGAATTGTAATCATTATTATGTTAAAAATGACAAAAATATAAAAATATTTAAGTTTGACCGATTATAACTCAGTCAATATTAGTCCAAAAACTTTTCAAAACGCATCATTTTGAAGGGAATCTCATCTAGTTTTTGTGTACAGCAATTTTCTTTGTCTTCTACTAAAAAAAAAATTAGAGTCAAAAAAAGTAAATGAAATAAATTTAAAAAACATATTTTTTGCTTTTTTTAAATATTGTTTATTAACGATTTTTGCATAAAATTTTTCTTTTAATTTTTTTAAATAAGCCATTATTTTTATCGGAAATTCTATTCTCTACAAAATTTTTCCTATGAACTATACCGAAATTTTGCTTCGTTTTCGAGCTACAATTAAAAAAATTAAAGGTGTGCATTTTCACCCTTATCTTCAATTTCAACCCTCTAATTTAATAGCACCCCGCGGTTTTTTCATTTTTTGTGACCCTTCAAACAAGTCATGTGATTAAAATCCTTCAACGTCTTATTTCCTTCTTTTTTTGCAAAAAAATTGGCTACGTTTGAGCGGCCTTAATATATCAGTCAATTTTCATCCAAAAATACTTTACAACCTGTTATTTTGAAGGAAATTTTATCTACTTTTTTTTTTGAGGCATTGCTTTTCCTTTTTTTTCTTCAACCAAACTTCCGGTCCAAAAGGCAAAAAAAAAATAAAAAAACGAGTTGTTTTGCTTTTTTTCAAATTGTTTATTAACGATTTTTTGCATAAAATTTTCATTTTAAATATTTTAAATAAGCCATTTCTATGGGAAATTGAATTCTCTACAAAATTTTTCCTATGAACTATAGAGAAACTTTGCTTCGTTTTCGAGCTACAATTAAAAAACTGAAAGGGGTGCATTTTCACCCCTATCTCTAATTTCCACCCTCTAATTTAATAGCACTCCGCGGTTTTTCCATTTAAAATGACCCTTTGAACGATTCATACAATAAAATTGCTTGAATGTCATAGGGTTTAACCCTGTTTCTTTGGATATAATCAATAGCCTATTAACCGTTTTCGAGATATCGAACTTTGAAAGTACCTTTTGACTACTCTCAAATTTATAATAGAAAAAGGGTCCCAAATTATATTTATTTTGAAAATTATACAAAGTGGAGGATATGGATATGATTTAACTTTATTATTAGTTTTTTACAGAGAATAAAGAAGCATAAATAGTTTAGGGTTGATAAAAATGCATGAAACGATTGAAACGAAAAATAGTTATTTATGGTATTAGCGTGGTTACGGTACATTGTATGTCACGCTGGGAAATGTCGAGGCCGTAGGCCGACAGGGCTAATTTTTCCAAGTGACTTATACGACGCAACACACGAGTGCCGTACAAAATTTTATCCAACACTTTCATAGAATTTCGTTTTAATAATAAATAAAAGTAACTAAAAAAAATTTCAAGATGTCAATGTCAGAAAAAGTAATTTAACGAAATGAATGTATAGCCCAGTCGAGTTGTCATTTAACCAGGAAAAATTAGGGACCACAATTTTATTGTTCTAACCTTTAGGGGGGGTCAATAGTAGTGTAAATTCAGAATCGCCACTGAATTTCACCCCTGCATCAGCCGCCATCTTGAATTTAAGGAAAAATAGTTTTTGCTCAATATCTTGGCCATTTTCAACTTTAAAACAAAAATGGTATGGACTTAAGTTGCTGCAAATACGATTTTCTACAACTTCTTTTCTTACAAATTTTATCGTGGGATCGATATTTTTCAAGTTAAGGGGGAAAATAGTGACAAAGTATAATTATTGAATTGTCTCGTTTGTTATTGACTTTACGACATAAATGTACATAAACAAAGTTGGAAAGAATTATATTTTGTACAATTTTGATCCCTTTGATTTTTTCGCTATAACCAATATTTAAGGTCCTACGCTTGCGGTAAAGACGCGAGCGTAAGACCTTGTGGGAGTTGGTTTCAAAGGAATTGTTTTTGATCATTATCTCGGCCATTTTCAACTTTACAACAAAAATGGTAAGGACTTAAGTTGTTGCAAATGCGATTTCCTACAACTTAATTTATTACAAATTTTATCGTGGGATCGATATTTTTCAAGTTAAGGGGGAAAATAGTGACAAAGTATAATTATTGAATTGTCTCGCTTGTTATTGACTAATAAATGTCCATTTTACTACATTTATTTTTTAACAATATATCGGTAACATTAACGAACATAGCTGTCCGTTTCATACACCGCGTGTTCAAGCTTTTCAACCCCAATGGTTATTAAAACTAAATTAAAACTAAACTAAACGACGATAACGACGACTTGATTGGCATGATTCTCATCGATGGAAACATCTTTTTGTGTGCTTGTGTAGTATTTATAGTAATCACATTTATGAACGAAATAAAACATTATTTAGATTACTATCCTAAAATGTTATTTGCAACTTGAAATAAACCACGACTTTCAATTAAATTTGCGTAATCTGAACCTCGATAACAAAACGTTTGGAGACACATATATGATCTTTTTTTATCGATTTGTGTTATAGGATCTGTAACTAAAGTGTGGCCAAACAATGTAGCCACACCTTGTATAACCTTCGTTTCTTAAAATCTGGCTGATAATTCACACACAGAAGAACACAGAATTTAGTTAAAAATTTTTGTATCAAACGGCTACTATTTCTCCTAGTACATATGGCCTATCTTTCTGAAATTGGATAGATGTAATTTGAAGCGCAATTAAAGGTTCTAGCAATATTCGTGTTACGCTCTAATTGAATCCTTCAACTGGGTCATATTATCTGAGCTGAAATTGCTTCATCTTGAACGAGAACTGCATTTAATTAGATTGTTAAACGAAAAGGGGTACCTACGTTAGCTTCGTCTTGCCTTTCTTATTCTGGCTGTCAGAAATAGGTCGCTTTGAATTAAATCGAACTCAACATTATGGATGCGAGTTCGTGAATATGTTCATTAGGCTGGGCCAAAAAAATCGACTATTTTTTTTTGAAAGATATATCGAGAATATCATTCAGAATGACGAAAAAGAAATATCGTAAGAGTTTGAGTCCTTAATATTAGTTTTAAGTCTTATCATCGCTAGTTTCGATTTTTTATTCCTGATCCCATTTTTGCGTCAAAACTGCCAAACCATCGAGGTAAGAAAATTTATCTACATATATTTTTTAAGGAAATTGAATGCCCTACAAAAGAGGTCTGATTGAAAATTTTTGGCAGACGAGCCGTTTCCATGCAATCAAGCCTTGATATTTTTTCGTTTTGACTTTTTAACTTTGGAATTTTGTAAATAATGAACAAATTAATATCTGAAAAAGAACAATACAGATTTTCAAAGGAAATTTAATGCTCTACAAAAAAGGTCTCTTAACATTTTTGCATAAATTTACTCCTTCAAAAGTTATTCACGATTGAAGTAAAAATTAAATTTTTGTTTTTTTTTCCGTTTTTCCGTTATATTGTCTGTGCTTTTTTCTATTTGGGGGTGAAAACTACCCTTGTACGAAAAAAAATGCGAAAGTCGCAGATTTACGTATTTTAAAGATTCAATTCATGTTCAAATATGTTGGATAAAGTTCCTTTCATATTTTCATAAAAAACCTACAATTTCTTATTTTATCATTTTTTTGTAACTGTCAGTTTTTGAAATATTTTGAAAAAAGGCGATTTTTTAAAAAATCGTTCAAATTCCCAGAATCTGGGAATACTATTAATACATAAATAAAGTAAATTGCAAAAGGAATACGTTTAATTTTTTCTCCGTCAAGTCATTAATTTTAATACCAATTTCTTTTTTCAAAAATCACGTCAATCATTTTATTTTGATTTTAACTTCATTAGTTTTCATGCTAACGACATTTACCACGCACTCAATTTAAAGGTCTTTTCAAGAACTTTAATAGGTGTTATATAAGTTTTCTTCGAAAAACCTTTAATTTTTCCGCTACAGGACGTTGAACGTTTCGATTATAGCTATCTTCGAAATTTACTTCAACTTCTGGGAGTCATAACTCGGGTTCTATACCATCTACAAAAATAAAAAAAGCAATCTCTTTGCTATTTAATTAGCTTCATTTTTGCTTATAAACAATTTTTTGATAAAACTTGTAGTTTTTGAGATATTCGCGAAATATGTCTCAAAAACATGCATTTTTTGGGCTAAAAACGAACACGTTTAGGCGCAAATAACTCAAAAAGTATGGACTGTACAAAAAATTCTTATAGAACATTTTTTGCTTAGAATTCGTCCCTCTATCGAATCGTACCCTTAGGGTAAAAGCACACATCTGCACTATATAACTTTTGTTTCTTGGGCTATTCCCTAGCTACAGTTCAAATTTCACGTCAATCCATTCCATCCGAAAAAATTGGTAGAAATTGGTAGCCAAAATGCTTCAGTAACTGGATGGACTATGACTCCCATTTAAATTTACACCCTCTATGTGACAAAGTAACTTAAATCAAAACAACAAAAGAAACCATTTTACTAACCTTGTGTATTGTTGGTTCAACGTCATCTATAATATCAGTCTGACACAATTTTAGAACCTCTGCTGGTGGTTGATAATTTCTGTAACCCGTAGGTGAAGGCGTGTTACTCTTTGGTTCCGTTGGTTTCGATGCTACCCTCAAATGACCACCCTCGTCTTGTGTTTCAAATACGTCGTCGTCCATGCTGTCATCTGTTGCCATAATACTCCCTCCCTGAAACAAAGATGTCATATCTTATAAAAACCGATTCAGAATCAACAACAAGAACCCAAATCAAAAACAGGACGGGTCTAGGGGTTCTGATAGCGGGTCTGCCCCGACAGAGCCTAGCCCGAGAACAACAAGAGCAGGTCAAATATTTCTATTTAAGAACATCCAGAGTACGTCTGTAGCCGCTGACGACCAGGGACATGGCATAACAACCCAAAAAATAATGGTAATGAGCCGTAAGTATAGAAAAAGTTAAAAATATTTTTTGATATTTATTATAATAATAACAGTCAATAGAAGTCATCTAAAAAAATCAGGATCATTAACATCCTTTTAAAATAATCGGAAATTAATCGTGTTAATCATGATTTGTTTGTACCAAAATAAGTTGGAAAGGGAATTCTTTTATTAGTTTTTTTCTATTTAGTCTGTATCTCATCTAAAATAGGCCATCCTGTACATAGTTTTGGTCATCTCTAAATCGAACAGTTCATACATTAGCATCTGGTTCCAATTCGTATTTAATGACCTAAAATAAAATATTCAAGAAAGGGTCAAAACAGCGTTATAAACCAATTGTCCCAGGGTCAGGCGAAAGCCGCTCGGGAATTCGCTCTTTCTGCATTAAATGGAGCTTATTTTTACAGTAATTTTAAAAGAGAGAGAAATCAGCTACGGCTCTTTGTTCTCAAGATAGCTTTTTTTATAACGTTAATTGTTAATTAACTATTGGACGTATCGGACCGGGATTTTTAGAGACAATTAAATAAAAGGATAAATTTTTATTTTCAGAAAAAGATAAGGTATTTTAAAACAATTTACCCATTAACAAGATGCTTAGTTTAGCCGTTAGATGGCGCCAAAGTTGGTAAAAATTTAGTTTTCTCTTAAAAACTCAAAAATGGTTAGGCAGAAATAGTTTAATAAAAATATCCCTTAACTGATTCTTCCGGCACAAAGATTTCTTTAATTAATTGTAAAATTCTCAAGTGGACATAAGTATATTAATAAACAGGGGAAAGCTTGAACTATACTACAAATAAATAACTTGAGATAATAAATAATAGAGCATAGAGCCGTCGGATCGAGTGATGTGACGTCACAAATGCTCTGCAAAGATTAAGGGCATCCGTATAAAATATTTTTTGAATTAAAAATAATTGATCCCAGTTAAAAACAAGTCGCAAATTAAATATTATGGAATAGCCTATTGACAGTCACGTTGACACAGCCAACTTGTTCGGAAATTATGAAATACCCCTCGTAGTGCCGCCTCGTCCAAAATCCGAGGCGCCCAACAAAAAATATCGAAACAAAAGTGCAAGAAACGGCGTTTCCAATTAAAATTCTCTACGAACCTTATCTAGTCGGCGAGGTAGGCGTCGGGCTAATTAATTGATAACCCTGGAGTGGTCCTAATCAGCATATGTGCACTGCAAACAAACAATCACGTATCACCGTGGCACGCTAGACTTGCGCAAATCGCACTAAGATCAAGTGGCCTGCCATGGGGGCAATAACGGCATTAAAATAAAAGACGACCGACTTCACCGCCGGACGATATGTCGAAGGGGTGCACGCCGTCCGCGGCCATGTTGATCCTACTGCTCCGATAAGGACTACGGCAGGATGCAGGATCAATGAACGGCGTCGCGGAGGTTACACCCACGCCGGAGTTGGCACCGTTGGTAATTGGGGTACAGAAAGGTCGGGGAAGTTGTAGTATTGTGGCGCTGAACCGTTTGATGGACGTCTGCCACCTGACTAGGTGTTTTGTACTGCTATCGATTGCGTGGAACGTGGGGTTTTAATCGAATACACGTCGAGTCACAACTGCTAGAGGTCTAGTCTAAATATAGAACGATGGCGATTTAGATATACGGAAGATGTATAGACAAAGGGCATAGTTCCATGGAAGTTACAAGGAATTTCACGGTATTGAAATTACCACAATGGTCAGCAGAGAAAGCTCATTTTTAATTGGATTTTTTTTCCCTAGAAATACAAACTTAGATACGAACTAATCATAACAAATCCGTAAAAAAACAGTTCCACAAAAAAGAAAAGTGAATTCGAATCCAAAATTGCTCATCAAATACAGAAAATATGTAAAATTATATTTTTTAAAACAAGAGGAAGGCCAACTTTCATCTCTTTCATCCGTTTCTTATATCTATGGGATATTGGAGACAAAAAGAATCACTATAAACAAAAGGTATGGTCAAAAAGAACCGATTTCCATATAGGGTAAGTCCATCACCCGCAAACCCTTAGTTGATTCTTCAAATATTCTGCTTACACCACTCCATATAAAACTTGGTTTCATGAAATTGTTAGTTAAAGCTTTGGACAAAGAGGTGACTGATTTGAATACTTAGGAGAGAAGATTCCGGAAATAAGTGATGTTAAACTGAGAGAAGGTATTTTCGATGGTTTTCAAATCCATACCGTGGTCATAGACGAAAAATTTATCACAAAAATGAATTATACTGAAAGAGCAGCGTGGCTAAGTTTCAAGAGTCACCCCTAATTTCTTGGGCAATCAGAAGAGCGAGGATTATCGGAGATTGCTAGTTGAGGAATTGTTGAAAAAGTTTTCCAACAATTTCTCAACAACAGTTGCCTTGAAACTTGAAATTGCATTCACTAGCCACTCATCTTAACTAATGATTTCACCATGACATCGAGGAAATGGAGCGTCTGTATCAAGGAAGGTCAGATATTAATATGAAAGAAGATTTCTGTGGGATGCTTAAAAGGATAAATAAGCCAAAAACACGGATCATTTGAAGATAAAGGAGTTCATTACAAAAGGAAAAAGGAGTAAAAGAAACATCATTTCTTATCTGGAAACTATGTTCACATCTTTGAATACCCTCGTCTCTATTTGCGGGAATCAAATGGCTGAAGTTCTATCTCTAGGAAGGAATTTCCCAGATTTTAGGATTATTTTGCACGGCATAAAAATTTGGATTTGGTTTCAGCACGTCAAAATAGATATACGTAGGTATGGTCCTGCAGTAACTTCCAAACTCTTTTTACAATTATTTCAAATGCTATACCCCTACAGTGGAATTTTCCGTATACAGGGTGATTCAGTCATAATTTCATTAATTTTAATTACGCATTCGGAAGACTTAATAAAGACAGAAAATCGGAAAAAAAAATTTTTACTCGACTTTTAAAAATGAAGGAAATCAACCCATAACTCCCGCTAAGAGGGCGGCCCTGCCAGATGCCCGGATGCTCGGAAAATTTTGTAACGTAATGTCACGAACAAATCGTCAGCTGAAGCGAACAGCGTTGCCAAGTTCACATCATAATCTGTGGTTCACATTTAATTAATCCGCTTTAGTATACGGATACATATGTACGAAACCAATAAAATGCAAGTAAATAAAGGATCATGCTGCATTTTATTATAACTAATTTTAATAATTGTATTAACTTAGTGCAAAATGTTTTAACAAGCCTGACTTCTCGAAGTCAACTTTCGTTAAAAGAAAATAAATAAAGCAGAGGTTTGTAGGCACACTGTATTTTATCAAATAAAAAGAGTCGGCACACTAAATACCCGAATATACAAAATACACTACACACGGTTACAAAACTATTAACAATTTAAAGCGTTTATTCAAATCTACCACCCTCCCGCATTTTTCCCGCAAAGGAGTTAAAGTAACACATTTTCAAAAAGTTGAAGCTTTAGAAGCAGCTGATTTCCCCAATCGTCTTGAATTTTGCAATTGGTTCCTGAATCGAAGTGCAGCAGAACTTTATTAACAAAGTGATCTGGACGGAGGAATGATATTTTACTCGTGCTGGCATTTTAAACAGGTAAAAAATATAAGTATTGCCTTCTCAAAAACAATACCTGGGTTACACCAAAGTTTAGATTTACACTAAAGTTTATATTTATTATGTAAACTTTGGTTATACGCAACTGCATATTGAATAATAAACTGAAATACTAAAACTGTGTTGTAAAACTGTATTTAACATAATAAATTATAAAACGTGAAGACGTTAATAATATTAAAAATGATAAATTGTAATAACCGTACATTCGAAAACAATCATCCCTATTCATTGATGACACGATTTTCCTTTGATAAAACACCGACAACTTTTTGCGACGACACTAAAGTGCACACGTGCAAATTAGAAGGTTATTGACCTCGACACAGGTTAACCTAGGTCGGAAATACGTACCGAGTTGTTTATTTGTCTCCGTCCGATTGTATTTTTATCTTCTATTACTTACAGTCAATATTTAAATACTACATACATTTCACCCTCTCTTTATAATTTATCTAGTGAGTTTGGTTTTTTATGACATTATTTCTGTAACGAAATTGAAATGGTTATGAAATAAAATTTAAATTATTTGAACTCTTGGGGTTTTGTAATTTCAATATTAAATTTTATTTAAAGTGAAACAGAGCTAATTTCTTTGCAGCCATAATAGTCACATTTGGTCAGATGAAAACCCGCACACTACTCGTCGGTTTAGCTTTCAGAGGAGGTTGGGTGTCAATGTATGGACAGGAGTATATGGCGATCGTTTAATTGGGCCGCATTTTCTACCTGTACATCTGAATGGGCCGCGTTACTTTCAATTTTTAGTAGAAGGCTTACAGCAAATTAAAAAATTATCAATATGATGTTAATAAAAAATGATTTTTGGCAAGACATGCTCAGACCTCCTCGAGGTTTTTGCTGGGCAACAATAACAATTTAATCATTAAAAGAATTGTTTTTTTTGTTTCCACATTTTACTATGTATTTTGAATGTAAGACAAACATAAATATTGTTTATATATTTTTTTAATTTCCGCATCTACACTCTACGTCTTGAGTATATTGATTTATATTTTGTAGAATTTTTACCAAATGTTATTGCTTTTGTTTACATACATTGGCTTTTCTATTACCATCAGAAAAATTCACTAGTAAACATTTTGTATAGCAATAAGTCTACAATTTCTGTAAATGAATCTAAATAAAAATCTAACTATTATAAGTCTTTTAATTTGCATTTAATATTACACTTTTCCTAAAAAAAAAAAAATGCAGCGGTGTTATCAGCCAGGGGTTGATTATTGTGAAATCATTGTCAAACTGCAACTATTGATCCTTCTGATCTAGTCATCTGCACTGCCCTCTCATTTTTTCTGCATCGACCTTTTAATTCCTGATACCGCACAATTGTTGGTTTACCTAAGCACACTAACATTTTTATGTATATATTAAGATAATCATTAAGGAATATTGCCACGGTAAAAAAATATACCTTGTGTATTCTTTCTAACCTAAAAAAGAATATTTTGGTGTTGATTGAAATATTCGCTCAATATTTCAGTCAACGTTCTTAGTCTTTAATACTTATTGCACCAATTCACTTACCTTTAATAAATCTATTTAGCAAAATAAACTAAACAATATAATACTATTATAACTTGGTAAAAGTTAGTATTTTAATAGATGACTTTTTGTGATTTTAAAATTAGTATTTGTGGAAAATATAAGATCGTGATATACAATTAATTTTACGTTACATTTACATAAAAAAAAAGTACCACAAAATTTTACGCTTAATTTATTATTATTGGGTGTCATTATGCATTCATTTTACTACTTTAGTATTATTTTATTTAATGAGGACTACCTACAAAGTATTTTAAATTTTCCCGTGACACCACTTTGATATTAAACTGACTTTGGTAAGTAACTAGATATGTTAAGTTGGCAACGCTGCGAAATCTTGTTACAATTAGTGTCGTCTCATTTTTAGTCGGTTTCTCCAATTATACGTAATGATGATTCCTTCAAAGCGAGATTTTCCGTATTTTCTGTATTTAAGGGCGATTTTATATTGAAAAAAAAAAAAAAAAATGGGGGGTGATGGAGCAGTTCTGACGCCGGATTATTCTTCAGCGCGTCAAAAACATAAGTATACTCGTACATGGATCTAATCTTTGGAACAGACCCCTTTTTGTGTGACTGTGAAATCAATGACGCGAAATGTTTAATTTTTGTGAAAGATAAGAAGGGGAATGTCTCGGAAAAAAACTGTGTCAATTATTTGCTCTGACTTTTCACCGTATTTAAAATCGTATATTTAGAAACTTTAAGACCTTCTTTTATGAAATGAGTAATTCAAGAATTATGGTAGGTAGGTTGTTGTTAGTTACATATACTTAGGTTATGTTATGATGTACTTGGTCAAGGCCTTGATGCTTGGTAGCGTTAATGAAAATTTAAAAAATACTAAATAAAAAATGGTTCTTCATTTTTCGAATAAAATATAGGATATATTTTTTCTTGGGAATACCGTAAGGAGTTGGAAGCAGTAATAGAATTATCAAAATATTCAGTGGAGTCGAATTTCTGAGATTTTTAGTGAAAGTGACTCCCTGTATCTCCGCCACTGGTACACGTATTTATAAACGAATTCAGTGAGGTTTAACTTGATAAATCATTAGACTAAGTTTCACCAATTCTTCTTGAAACGCCTTCAAAGATATTTTAGAAAATAATTTTTTGCTCTCGCCTCAAAATCGATAGATGTACAAATCGTTGATTAGAAAATCCTTTTAAAATCACTAAAATAATTACCCCTTAAAAGTTTGCGTAGACAGAGCTTCCAGTCAGGTCACTTAAATCACTTTTTGTCAATAATGATCACTATTGTCACTTTTTTTGTAAAGGAAACAGCCAATTTATTTTGTAAAAAAGACTAAATCTTTTTATTTTGACGAATTTTGAAATGTGATAAAGCTTTGGTGCAGCACTGAATGGAAAACTGTTTTTCTTGAAAATGGTGCTTTTTATGGATATGAAAGAAACTAACATTTTTTTTTTGTAGTAAAATATCCGTGAATTCAAAATATGGCATCTTGTTTTATTTTAGTATCATTTATTTCGAAAAAAGTTTACTGTAATGATATTTATACGTCACCGGGTTTTGCAATCAACTGAAAATATACCTGGACATTGGTCCTGATATATTGGTTTATTGGAAAAAAGGTGAATATTTTTAAAGTAACCAAATAAATACTGTTTGGTTCTGCTGAGAAACAGAAGACTTATTATTTCTGCGCATGAGCACAGTTGAAAAAAGTGAACATGTATATCCACAGTTTAGATCTCACATAAAAACATAAAAGCAGCTTCTAGATTCTAGAAGTTGTAATCTACCTTAACCTTTACTCTAATAAAAGTTTTATTTTTGCATGGGGAACCACCCTGTATTATTATTAATTACATTAAGTGATTAAGTCAACCATTTAATTAATCTAAAAAGTTCCCCGCAGATATATTGTGCCACGGGTCACAGTGGGATGCGTTTTAAAAATTCTAGACGTGAATTTATAAATAATTAGGTTTATGTTTATTTGTAGACAGTTGCTATAGCGAACTAGTCTCACTTGCCTAGAATTAATGAATAAATTAATATTAATATGTATTTCCAGTGGAATTTATTTAAACAACTTTAATAAATTATTATTACAAACTTACAGAGTGGACCAAAACAGATTAGGTAAAGTGTTAAGTACAACAACTTTTTCACATTGCTGCATGTATCTTAGTTTTGTGCAAATCACCTGGTATATTCTAATAGAATCACACCACGAGTTTTGATTGGGCAGACAGGATCACACACCTTCAACCGGTCTTTTGTATATAAAAAAAAAACAATAATACGTAACAGCTTATATTTAATTATATCCTATTTACAATATATGTATATATTATATACCTATTCATTATGAATATATTTTACAATTAGTTTAATAAGAACTACTGTTTACGATAACATATAAGTAGGTTGTGTTTTAATGGAGTGTAAAGGGGAACGAAATAGTCTGTCTTAGTTTTAAAATAAATATTTTTAATTTTTATTTAACGTCTTACAGAGAGTGACTTTCATAATAATAATAATAATGACAAGACAGAAAAACAAATCTCTTAACTGTTTCAAAAAATACAGTAATTGATTCTGAATAAATTTTAATTCAGTATTTCAAATGTTGAAGCAATTTTTACTTTTTGAATGCCACTCAACAATTCTCAGAATATTTAGGATTTACATATCTAGAGGCGGATTTATATTATATTAAAAACAAATACCTATATCAAGCCTGCATTAACACGTGGCAAATTAATTTTATTTATTTCTAGTAAACAAAATACGTCTCTTTCGCTATGTCATTGTTTACTATTGGGATAAGTATATCCTCTAGTCGAGATTATTTTTTTATAATCAACTATTCATACGATTTTGTAGGATTATATCGAAACTAACTATAGTATGGTTCTAAGCGAATTATGAATTTATTCTATATTGTATTGAGAAAAAAAATGTCTGTTTTATTGGTACATATTGTTCCTAATAATACTGATGATTGTTTTATTATATTAAATTTATCTTTGAAGAAAACAGCAAGTTCCCTCTTTGAAATCATTTTTTTATTTGTGTATTTTGCTAAATGCCAAAAAAATTAAAAAAATAATTTAATAAACCCTTACGTCAACGGTTATTTCTATGAAACTCTTTTTTCCCCAACTAAAAATCAAAAACAGATCACTAAATCAGAATTTGTTAGCATATCGAAAATCTATTTGGTTTTATTTTCAGAACTAGAAATGAGGGTTCTTTTTCAAATAGGTTTCACTGGTTAAATTTTGTTTATTTGCTTCCATAGCAAGAACTTTTATTCTACTATCAATTCCTTCTTTTTTGGTAATTGTAGCAAACAAGGTATGTTCCAAAGTAAACAGGATTTTCCAAAAATAGGTATTTCTCGTTTGGAGAAGACAAAAGCGAAGACAACGTTGATTTGCTTTTACGATTCCAGGAGCATTGTCCACAAAGAGATTGCTTCATCGGACCAAACCGTTTGCACAATTCTATCTTGGGGATTTGAAGCCTTTGGTTCATCGTAATTGTCATATTTTGCCACAATATAGGAAAATATCGTTTGCAGATGAAATTTTTTTATATCCCAAATTGCCCCTTTTCTACGTAATCTTTGTGTTCTTCTATTCTAATTTCTACAGCTGAAGATCTCTCTCTAACATTTTTAAAAACTGTGTCGACAAAATTTCCAAAATATTAAGCTTGCGTTTGGTGCATTAATTGCTTGTATTAATAACTATTCTACACCTACTTGTATATTATCCAATTTCTGAAAATTTCTAATAAAAAATTAATAAAGATGAAACGGGATAAGTAATATTGAAATAAATATTACCAGTCGCACATATCAGGAATGTTTTGGTGAGGAAAAGCAGAAAAATTGCTCAAACAAATGTATTCGAGAGCTGTAATTGTTTGTTTTAATTAAACAAGGTATATTGACCCTTACTATAAGAAGAATAAATATTGCATCAGCCATTTCATAGTACTCTCAGATTTAAGTTTGTAGTATTAGTAGAATCATTCATAATGGAATCTGAAAAGATGATGCAATACAGAAAAGCTTCATTCACATGTCGTAGGTATTTGTAAGGACGCTTGTAATAAATAATTTTAATTTTTATTTAATAATAATGTCAGTTAATAGTTAATTTTTCTTCACTAGGCATTGATAACATCCCCTGGATTTTTAAAGTGGAAAAGTAAAGTATTTTGCATTACAATTGATGAAATTTGAGTTTTAGGATTAATTCTGATTAAAGCTACTTGGCCAGATATTCAATATAAAAATCCTTTAAGTAAACTTTTGAAAAAGTCACTCCAGTAAATTTATCTAGAAGGTTATAAGGTTGCTATAAACAAAAAAGTTATTAGAATCGTGCATATAATGTAGTATAACAACCCCGGGTTCGATCGAAAAAAATATATAAACGTAGTTGTGGCCAAAAATATGTGATAGTCATAAGGAATACCTACGTTGTATACATCTATTTTTCATTCTATGAAAGTGCCAGGGTCACCTAGAGCTCCTGTGGCAAAGCATGGCAGAGAAACCCACGATCGCTGCTCTAACTACCCAAATATAAATACAAAACAACCGCTAACAAATGGCATAAATTAAGATCCTTTGCTAATGATAAATAACACCCTACTTATTTAATGTGTCACTAAATGTCACCTCACTCAAATCAGACGTACACACTTCCAAGTAAAACTGAAGAGGTTTGGTGTTAGTTAGCCGGCAGGGCCGGAAGGTACTGGAGTCCCATACGGGAGGTAATCCAGCTATAGTTGAGATTTCGGAAGACCTGCTTTAGCAATTCTTTTTTTTTTGTATTTAATTATTCTTTTTTTTCAGATTCGTTCCTCACGGGAGAAAATGTTAGTGAATTCAACAAGGCCCTTAAATGCGTCTTGACATAAAGTGAGCACAAGAAATCAAAGAACAACGTAATCATGACAAAACAAGTTAAATGTGAAACAAAGGAGTTGTTATTGCAATATCTGGGCAGTCACGACAATATATACATATTTTAACATGTTATAAATAATGAGCAATCGTTAATAATAATTGTAACAATTTCATCTTTGAAAAATATATGCTCTTGAGCATAAAGCAATGGCGGCTAAACATACAAAGAATTATTATTATTAAACATCTATAACCATCACACTCATAAAATTACATAGAACAATTAACAACAAAGTACTTAAAGGATATTATCTGCTAATTAATAGTTTTTCACCGTGCACCGATCGTCTTACTTTTCACTCTTCGCTGTTCTAACTTCAACTGTTTAGGCTTCCCTCCAGAATTCCCCACCTATAAGCGCTTGTTTTTGCGCTTCCTTCTACCAACTGTCAATATTACGTTTTCATTATTATACAACACCCACGTAACAGGTGACGTCGAAGTTGATACGATAAGTATGGTTTTGCACAATAAAAAAAATTAGATTGGTGTCCTAGTTCATAATAAGCTTCACTGAATATAATCTCAAAACAGAGAAAGTCTCCTTGAATCTTAAGGTTGAAAACGACAATAAAAATTAATCTATAAACAAAATGTATTTTTTGACTGTCAAGATTTTAAATTTCGACGAATGTGATTCTAAATAAGATATTGAATAACCATTTTTCTATAAATCTTATGTTTGGAACTCAATCTTTATCATAAGATATGAGTGATATTTTGCTAATTTTACCCTGAATAAAGAAAATATTAAATGACACGATACTTATGAGTAATAATCAAATAAGGTACTTTAGGTATAATATAGACTAGAACAAATGAATGAAAAAAAACAATATTAATTAGCATCAAAGCGTACAACATGACTAAAGCCTCTACATTATTTTCGAAAACATTTTAGTATTACAATAATTAGTTTTGCGAATAATATATATTATTTAAATGCATATAAATACCTTCAAGCTGCTTGACTTTTATAAAAATATCTGCTTGACTTATCTGAAGCTTAAAATCAAACATTTTTAAAAATTCACTCTTTGTTTTTTACCATTAGTTTTGATGCAACTGTAACTAAACAGTTCATTTTCTACAATGATACAAAAATCAGTCCTTAAAATGCAGAAATATGTTAAACAATAAATCGTAGCAACATTCGCGTAGATATTTGTGCAATGTTGTAGCTATTAGAAACAAGAATCTGAGATAACTTCTTGGAAGGTTTGTAGCATCATTTAATGATTTTAATACGTTTGGTAGCTGTTTCTTCATTAGCATTGCCCGAATAAATTATATCGAAGACTATAAAATATTTTGCACTTATTTACAAACACCCCGTATAACACAGTGGCTAGAACCTTTTACATACTAGTCTTTAACAAAGGATTAATTTTTCTTAATAGTTATCGGAAATTTTTTTTTTTTTGACGCCCATGTATTTCGGAAATTTTTGATATTCAGCAAAACTATTTTTTTGTGAATCCAACTTGAAATATTTTGACAGAAAAACAAATTTCAAATAAAATCTAACACCCAAGAAACTACATACGTTATATATTAATTTAAAAAAACTAATGTGTATATAATATCTTTGTGGAAAAAATTTTAAATCCATACCAAACTTCAGTTATTATTAAATATTATAAATCGCTCCAATCGTTTATTTGTAATTTAAAAAAAAACGTGTCTTTCTAATTGTAGCAAACATTTGTTAACTTTTTCGGTGAAGCGACAATTGAAGGTGATTTTTAAAACTTGAATTTTCAACTAATTTATTATTTATGTATTTATTTATTTGTTAACTTGGAGACAAAGCTTTAACGAAATTTGAAAAATAAGTACAATTTTTTAATAACTTATTGTGTGAAGATATATTTTGTGGTATAGTTTTCGTTTTCTTTTCCTTATTTATTGGTTATTTTGCTATAAAAAAAATAAAATTGAAATGAATGTGTGATTTTTGGTCAGGTAAAATTATTTTCCCAAAAATAACCCTTGATTGACCCCTTTGGCGCAAGGGTTTATTTCATTAATTAATAAATAATATAAATATGATTCCTCCAGAAAAAAGGAATAATTTGCTTAAACCAAAGTAAACGTCGTTAACTACTTTTTTTTGCAATACCGAGAACGAAATAAAAATACCATTTCAGTAAACAGAGGCAATGATCATTTTCTCAACGTCAAAAAATCCAGTTTTGCAGGCACAAGTCTGCATAAATTCCATGTCCAAGGATACTGTAACAGGTATCTCCCTCTCAACTATCACAAACATATTTCCATTCCTTTAAAACTGACTAATTTACATTGGAATTAATAAAAGTTGTTGTTTATCACAAAGCTTATATAAAGGCAACGTCGCAGTTCCGTATCAGTAATTTCAGCATAAATTTTGCGAATGGTGGTGTCCTGTGAGCATGGTGAGTGACCATTGTACAAAAAATTTTAATTTAATATTCATAATACGAGATTTATTTCTGAATTTACTTAGTTTAATAGAGCGTTCTTGCAAAGAAATTCGAATAAAAAAAATCCGCCGCAAACTTGCTGAAGGAGGCTGAAAATTAATTTAACGTTAAGGGTAGGTTGTGCTGAGCTGAAATAAAGCTTTTCACGACATTTCGGCTGATGCAATGTGTTCGCGTATATTGCATCATCTTGCCTCATGTCGAACCTATCCAGTGTACCAGTGTAGCTTCTCAAACGGCAAATATTGGCTTATATTAAAATAAATATAATTACAAATGTTTTCCAGGGGTTTAATAATGTATAAGGGGCGTCGATTTTCGTATTAAATTTATTTGAATGCGTGTGGGCACTCCTCAATATCACATATGTTATTAATTTAATTATTTATGTGTGTAAACTACGCAGTTTTGTGTATTGGAATGTATAATCGATGCATTTTAAAGACATATTAATTTTGTTAATTTAAACAAAGAAAATAGATTCTTTTATACGGGTATCTTTTGTTTCTTTTTTTACCATCTCTTATATTTTTTTAAATGACAAAGTATAATGTTTAATGTTTTAACATAAATTTTGTAATTACCTAATTTGTTACTAATATACATTATAGCTTATTTTTCTACTTATATCTACTATGTGTTGTCCATTTTATACCTTTTGATGCTCGCGCAACTATGAAATAAATCGGTAAAAATTTATTCCTGAATAAAATTACGCATGAATGATTAATAAAAATGTAATACCTACGTTTTACATTTTATATTTTAAGCCTACGGAATGTTGCAATATTCCACACATAAAATTATACAAAAGTGATTACATTCCATACGATATTCGTTGGGACAGAATTTAAGGAAAACATTTTTCTTTGCTGCGTTGTTTTGAACTTGAGCCCATATCATTTCAATGGTGTGAAAAAGTTTATTATTTTTTAGTTATTCTCATTTATTTTCACGTTTTCAACACCTTTGCGGACCTATTATATTCGACACAGGGTGATACTTTTTTGAAGACACTACCCCGAAAGTTCATTTTTTTAATTTTAACCAATGATTTTTTTACCCTGTGAATTTTTTTCATTCTTGTATGCTTAGATGATACAACACAATACAATTTTGTAATACCTACTCTTGTAAGTCTATCTTCTGAATGAAGTAATTACGAAGTATTCTAATTATGTCCCTAACAGTAATAGTCCAGACGGTATCTGTTTCGAAGAGTCCATATTTAGATTAATCGTTTTTTTGGCTTTTTGGCTTTAAAATATCACTAAAAGTGAAAATTTTTCTATGCGCATAAAAAAAAACGTGGGCTTAACTTTTGCCGGCACAATATGTTAAAAAAATTCGAAAAATGTCATATTTTTCTTCCTATTTAATTATGTATCTTTTCAAGAGTTGATTTTAGGCGAAAATGGAAAAGGGGACAAATTTTTGCCTAAAATCAACTC
>NW_019416257.1:1409346-1529362 GCF_000390285.2 Anoplophora glabripennis | reverse complement strand
TCTGGCGCTTGTTTAAACATTGGTCGAATTTTTGTACTATAATTTTGTATTTTTGTAATATAATGAGTTAATTTACTTATACTTTAAACAGTAAATAATATTTGGATTATACTTTAATCACAAAAAAATTATTATTAAATTAATAATTAATTAATTAATTAATTACTAATTTTCGACATATTTTGAAAATAATTGTTTACCTACGACCACTACTGTGAATACTACTGTGAATACTAATACTAAAAACACACCGTCTACGATCAATGTAAGATTCCTATTACGTACGGTAAAAAAATCGTACAGCATTCCTAGCAACCGCCTAGCAACGGTCAATACAATACTGTTTGTATTGACCGTTGCTAGGCGGTCGCTAGGAAAACTGTACGATTTTTTTACCAAGCTGTGCGATTTTTTTACCGTACGACGTAATAACAAATATTGTACGGATCATACCTTAGCTTCTATTATATGATTTGTGCCTTAGCTTCTGCAAATATGAGGTAATTCTTTTAATAAGGTAGGAACATTAACTGTTTGTTTAACATCTATTACCATTTCATTCTGTCTTCCCTTAATACCCAAATGAAACTGAAACTAATAATAAATATATACGTTATTTTACAGACCACTTATACTGACAAAGGACCGAAGGTAAGACCTTTATATTCAACCAGGACTTCAGGTTAACTTACATTTATTGCTTTGTTACAGCCAGAAAACGGGAAATTTTTATACTTTGACCATTTGACTTTCTACGTGGGTAACGCCAAACAGGTGGGTAATTTTTTATCTTCCTTGACAGTTTTATTGCTTCTATCAGTATCAAAATCATTGTAAATTTTTGAAGTTTATTCTTTTCGTCATAATAAAAAATAAAATAAACTACAAAATAATATTTCCATTGTTTTTAAATAATTCATAAACAACTTAGTAGTGATAATTCGTAATACAGCTATCGACAATAAAAGCTTTTTAAACGTTTTAGATTGCATACCCTCTTCCATCTACAGCTACAAAAAATTAAAATTTGCTCGGACAAAAAAATTAAATAGTACTTTATGACTTTACTTTACTTTATTTTTTTTGTAGGCCGCTTCATATTATGTAACCCGCCTAGGATTCCAGCCTGTTGCATACAAAGGGTTGGAAACCGGAAGCAGGAAGTACGCTTATCATGTAGTCAGACAAAATCAGGTATGTACTTGGAGGACATAGCTTGTTTTTATTTTTTCATTACTTACATTAAAAAAAAAACACATGCAAAAGGGGTTTGCTTTAAAAAATACCTAATCCTCAAAATACGGAAATATATAATAAAGAAATTATTGGACAAAAGATTCATTATTATTCTTAATTTCTAATAAATCTCTTCTGGAAGGACACTTTTTTAATAGGTATATGGAAAGAGCACAAATTATTCTTATTTTTAAATCGAGAGATGGACATTCTATTGAAAAATATCATCCAGTGTTAGAATTATGTATTGTAGCCAAGCCTTTCGAATCTGCCCATGATTTTTCATATTATGATGTTTTATACTGGGTGTTTCAAAAAGGTATTACCACACTTGAGGGAGTTTTAGAAGACAGCGCGGTAGAACACTTTTGACTTATCAGTCGAACAGCGCGAAGTCTCGATTTAACCCGTTGAATTTTTTTCTCAAGTCCTTGGCCTATGAAACCCCTGTAGCCACCGAAGACGAACTGTTAGGTAGAGCGATGGCAGCTTGCCTTTTCGTGCAGCAACATCCGCAGTCCGCACATGTTATAACGGGCATATGATTCCAGGATACGCCGGACAAATTTATGTAACCAGTAACAATGTTAGGGGTCGCTGTTTTGAATAATTAGGTATTATAAATTTATTTGTCTTTTGGTGTCAACGAGATAACATTACGTTTTTGAACAAAAATTGCTCCAGAGTAAAAACGGTTCATTTCCGATTCTGGTTTATACAGGGTGATTCAGATATTATCAAAAAAAAATCTGGATGTACAAGAGACTCTTACAAATACAATTTTGTAATGAAAAAATCAAAAAGGGCAGTTCGAAAATGATTTTAAAATACACTTCTGCACGGCACTGGAAACTGGTCCATTGTAAAACCTGACCTCGCAGAATGCAACCGGCATGGCGGTATGATAAAAACGGACAAAAACTTTCGCAAGGAAAGAAATAAATAGAACTTTGTAGCACCTATTTTATATCGGCAAATTCAACTGCTTTTGCCTTTATTAATTAATAAAATTAATTTGCGTTTTTAAATAATAAACATTTGACATACCCGATGTTACACCAATAATAATCGTTCAAAATCCACCAACGTGTAAACACATTGGGATCCGTCTTACTAAGTTTATACGAACTAAGACAAATGTTGTTTTGCTTCAACATAACACAAATGGTTCACCATAATACAAATGTTGTCTTGCTTCACAATAAATTAAAACGATATCCATCAATTTCGAATTGCTATACACGCAAACCATTTTTGACACTAACTACGAAAAAACTATTATCAACACCACAGATAACAGGTAAACACTACCGCAACGACGACTGCAAAATGGATTTCAGTATTCGGAGTTGTTGAGGCCACGTGGCTCGCCACGCGTGTTGCGAATGACCCTAGAGACTACAGTTGTCCAGCTATGTAGTGGTTGAATGTACTATAACTTCAATAATTTTTTTCTCGAAGACTATAAGGATTTTACAAAATTTTTTTTACGATAGTGACTCCATTTCTCATGCCGCATCTATTCCCAAATTTTTTTGGATAAGTTGTGAATCACCCTGTATACAAAAATTTTCTACCGTAATGTCCTCTATAACCCCCTGAAGTTTGGCTACACTTTTTTAAACACTCTATATCAAAAAAATGAGTACAGTCCGTACAATATTTATTGAGATAGAATTCCACGAAAAGCCAATAAAGTTCTGTTATCGGAACTACTTTAACAATTTACCGCGGAAGAGGCGGATTTAAAACTGTCCCCCAATATCTTTCTACTTCGTGTGTCGAATGCGGTTAATTCCAAGAAAATGATGCAGGGATCTTCTTGGAATTTCATCTCAACAAATATCGTACGGACTATACTTAACTTTATGTGATGAGAACTTAGTAATATTTGATTTGGCTTTGACACATTTTGGGTTTATTTCCATATTTTCCCTTGTAGATCGTATTCGTCTTCGTGTCTTCATATGAATCTAATGATAAGGAACATGGCGATCATCTTATGAAGCACGGGGATGGTGTTAAGGATATCGCGTTTGCAGTGGAAAATCTTGACGCTATAATTCTGGTAAGTTTTAGTTTTTCAGTTGGCTGAATTATATCAGCAGCCTTTTCTTCAAATACTACTATGTAAAACACATTTTCAGAGGGCTAAAGCAAAAGGTGCCACAATCGTGCGTGATATTTGGGAGGAGTCTGATTTCAGCGGAATTGTGCGATTTGCAACTATTCAGACAGTAAGTTTCAATTGCTACTGTAACTCTAAATAAGTAAATATATTTCTTAAGACATTATTTATTTAATGCGCAAAGTATGTTAAAAAAACTTATGAAATAATAAAAGCAGACAGCGCTTGAAAAATTTTAAATAACTACAAAGTATTGTTGTTATTTCTTTCATTATTTTGAAATAATTTCAAGTCTCATACCAAAACGTTTAATTTTCCATGTTCCTTTTTTGTTTCTAATAATTTTTCATTGGCGGGAACATCTAAACATCTTTTTAAAGCGACATTTTTACACCATAAAATATATCATTTAATGTGAATACTTTCTAAAAATATTATTTTTTACAGTATGGAGACACTACTCATACTTTTGTGGACAGAAGTTTATACAGAGGAGCCTTTTTGCCTGGATTTGCACCCTGTCAAGAAGATATTTTAGGAAAACAATTGTGAGAACCCGAACCGTCTTCTTTTATTAGACATATTTCGATAGACCTTACACCATGTTTGATTTATGCACTATTTGGAAAAATTTGATCAGTTTTTGGTTAATTTTTTAGACGCAATGTCATAAGGCCTTGTTTAGGCCTAAATTAGTGAAAAAATTAGAAGTTTGAATTTTTGAGAATGCCTTTTGGTTTGGAAAATGCACCTGCAGCTTTTCAAAGTATGATTAATGAACTTTTAAAAGATTTAATAAACGAAACATGCGTTGTCTGTACGAATAATATTATATTTTTATAGGTAAACAAATTATTTCGAAAATAGGATTAAAGGCACATTTAGAAGAAAAAAAACGAGTTTATGAAACGACAAGTTGAATTTATAGGTCTTGCCACGACAACAGAAGGAATTGGACCCAATCCAAAAAAAAGGCGCTATTACTAATTTTCCAATTCCAAAGGCATACCTAAAGGAACAAACAAAATGTGTACAGGGTGATTCAGAACTTATCCAAAAAAAATTTTTTGATTGTACAGGGCTCTTACAAATAAAATTTTGTTTGAAAATGATACCCTTCTGCACGACACTGGAAACTGGTCCACTATAAAACCTGACCTTGCGCAAGGCAAAGCATACACTCGACGACCGGCACGGCGGCAAAGTGTAATAAAAAATGAAGGGACAAAATATGTAAATAATTTTTTTCCCAAGAAATACATAAAAACGAAATTTTATAATACCTATTTTATATCAGCAAATTCAACTGATTTTGAAGTTATTGTTATTATTAATTAATAAAATTGTAGTTTTAATTAATAGAATAATTTGCCATAACTGATGTTACAACTGTTCGAAATTTTGTCCACCGATGTGTAAACACATTTGAGCCCGTCTTACCCAGTTTCTACGAACTAACACAAATGTTGTTTTGCTTCGCTATAACACAAAAGCTGTCTTACTTCACCATAAATTAAAACTATATCCATCAACTCGAGATATAAACACGTAAACCATTTTTGACAGTTAAAAAACTAATGTTAACACTATCGCAAAAACGTTATCACTAAAATCAGATTTCAGTATTCCGAATCGCCTGGGGCCACGCTGGGCCTGACGCTACAGTAGCCCAGCGATGTAGGGGTTGAAAATACTACAACTTCAATAATTTTTCTCTGAGAAACTAGATTTAAATTTTTTTTTACGATATTAAATTCATTTTTCATGACGTATCTATTCCCATTTTTTTTTTGATAGGTTGGTATAAACTAATTTAAGTTAAAATATAATAAATACATAGAAGCAAATTTTTTGATTGGGAATAATCAAAAGATAAGCAGGTTTAATTTTTAGGATACTTTGAGTTTATAAGACTAAATTTTTGTAAATGCATCAAAATATTTTGAATTACGTATTTTTTTACCAACATTACTGTTAACTATATTATTGTTATTATTATTAGTTACATTCAGAAAAATTAAAAAACTTAATCAAATAGAAATATTATACTTTATATGAAAGACTCCTTGGAATCATGTTGCATAAAATGGCGAATGCGCCGCGAATAATATAAAAAAATTGTTTTTTAGGGCTCCAGCAAAGTTGGACTTCATCGACCATGTGGTGGGTAACCAGCCAGATGGTCAGATGGAATCAGTTGCTAAATGGTATGAAAACATCCTACAGTTCCACAGGTTCTGGTCAGTCGATGACAAACAAGTTCATACAGAGTACTCAGCGCTCAGGTCTATTGTGATGAGCAACTGGGAAGAAAATGTGAAGGTAAAATATTGTAAGAGTACCTATATACCTACTTGTGGGTGCTACATCACATTTTTCAAATAAAGGCATTTTTCTGACTAATTATGACGTGTCATAAGGTTTGCTTTACTGTTTACGCCGAAATATCTCAAATTATTCACTTTTACAAAGAGTGCTTTGAAAACGAAACGTCCAACTATTGCTTCAAATGTGGTGTGAATGTGGTGTGATGTGCCTATGCACGTATGGGGACGTTACTAAAGAACAAGACACGAAATCAAGGCATAGATATACAACTTTCTGTCATTTTTCTAATAATTACCACATTTCCAAAGTTGTTGCAGCTCAAACATGTTCACATCGTTCTTGTATAAAACAGGTAACGGCTTCTTCAAACTTGACATAATATCTAAGGTTATGTTCACATTTAGACTACATACTTAAACTGACTTTAAACGCGAATCATACCATATGTAAATGTGGAAATTACATTTTAATTTCTATCACGATCAACTTTTTAAAATATACAGCTACCTACTATTTGTGTTAAAACGAAAGTCAAGTTACAGTTCTCTGCTGATGTCATGCGCAGACTGAACGAAATTGAGTCGACTTTCGAGCACAGCACACATTATTATATTCACACCAAGTACTTCAGGCAAATCAACGATTTTTTTTGACAATGTGAAAGTTTAGATAAAGGAAAATGCAATTTTCATATGAAGAACAAGATAAGCATCAAATTTAAACATTCATTGAAGAATATCTTCTTTGTGTCACGTGAAAATTGTTTTTTTTTTAATAAAATATTATTGTCAATGAAAATTTAATTGAAATATCAAAATTTCGTTTAAAATTAGTGGTTGGATGTTAGGATGTTTGTCATTTTCAAAGAATGCTTTAGGAAATAGATGATTTGGTATTTTTACAAAATCAAAAAAATAAACCGTAGGAGGGTTGCTTTCGATGTACAGCAAGAATAAAACGCTCTCTCAACGGTAATAATAGAGTATTTTATTGAAAACTAAGTTACATAGAAAAATACGTATTGACGGGGTGAGTGTTCGTTGGAGAGTCCCTGTGGTGGAGTCGGTCGTAAGTATATGAGTAAGCATCTGGTCGCCGGCGCCAGTCTGCCGTAGACCCTTCCTGGAACGCTGGTACGTCCGGCGGCGTCCTGCTGGCGCTCTTGACGTAATGCTTAAAAATGGGTCACTTGCGAACGTGTGTACCCACACGTATATGATGCATTCTTTCAATTTTTGATTAAAATAAAAAAAAAACAAAAATTTTCAAAATTCGATTTTTAGTAAGTAGATTTTTGTATAATTTACATTAATCATTCTAATGTAAAAAAAGGATAAAATATCGACGATTCTTTTTTTGAGGAACTCCTTGCTAATTAATATATTACTATAGGAATTATACTATCTTGTACATGTATTAGATTACAGTTTATTAAATTGCAGCTGCCTATAAATGAGCCAGCCCCAGGTAAAAAGAAGAGTCAAATCGAAGAATATGTGGAATATTATGGTGGTGCAGGGGTACAACATATAGCTTTAAATACTAAAGACATCATTACTGCAGTAAGTTGCCTTTTCAGACTAAAAAATCATCATCATTCCATTAATATTTTCCTTGATCTGCTTTAATGTGCTGTAAAATGGATTGGCTTGATAGAAGATAAACTTATCATTAACACCTGAAAATAAACAACGCAGTGTCTGTCGGTTCTCGAATAAATAATTTTGACACTTGTGTTTGGTTTTGGTAAACTGGGTATATCTAGAGATTCTCAAATTTATTTAACTTATTGTACATACCTTTTACAACAGAAATATTCTCAAATAACTCTACTGTAACTTTGAACTACCCATGACACATTTATAGTTCCACAATTTGACACCAGAGTGCTGCAATCTTAATTCCAGTGAAGTTCCTAGATGTCAATCTAGGGACTTTAGTTTTCAGATGCTTACCATTGTATAACCTATATCCATAACCTATTTTTTTTTAATTAGATACAGATGTTTTTCAAAATTACCAAGTATTTTATCTTTTAAGGTGAAAAATTTGAAAGCAAGAGGAATTGAATTCCTACAAGTCCCCGACAGTTACTACGACATCCTCAGAGAAAAACTGGAACATAGCAATGTGAAGATAGTGGAAGAAATGAACATACTTCAGGAATTGAAGATATTGATTGATTACGACGAAAACGGATACTTGCTACAAATATTCACTAAAAATATGCAGGATAGACCCACTTTGTTTATCGAGGTGATCCAGAGAAGGAATCACAATGTAAGTTTAAGAACTGCTAAAGTATTCTTAAAAAATTCACACGCTACGCAATTTTTCTTTCAGGGTTTTGGTGCAGGAAACTTTAAGGCTCTTTTCGAAGCCATCGAAATCGAGCAGGCAAGAAGGGGAAACTTGTAACTCAAACACTTACACGAAGAAATATATAGTTTATTATAGTTTTAAAGTAAATATAAGATGCTGAGTTAAGAAATAGACTTATAAACTAGGTACTTTTAAGCATACTCGTTAAGTTCAATGATTGTACGTAAGATCTTTCATGTAATATTATAAAAATGAGGGTTAGGTATAAATATCACATTACTCAGACTCTTGGTTTTTATCTTAATTTTCTGGAGGTATACTCAGATCCCAAAAACCTAAAGAAAATAATGATAACGTACAAATAAACAAAAGAAAAATTTGTTTTCAAAAAGAAAAAAGTAACAGCAAACATAACAAAAACAATAAAAACAAAGAGAAAATCAGTTTTTAAAATTAGTAAAATTGAACGGTTACAGGGCGTAAATATGCAATACACAGTGTTTTAGAAAACGGTGGTCATGTAATAACAGATTCCTAAGTTGAAAACAATTGAATCAATAACTTCACATTAAAAAAAACTTTTCGTTTCTGATTGCTAGTATTTTTATAATTAATTTTGTAGCAATGTTTATGAAGCAAATGATCTAAACAGTGAAAGAAAAAATTACAAATACAAGGTGTTTCTGAAATAAAGCACGCGTTCCACGAAAATGAGCATCTTTTATTAAGCAACTGATGGTTCAAATGCTTTTGTTTTCAAGAAAATTAATTAAGAAAATTAACCATAAACGTAAGCCGACCCTGTGCATCTAGTGCACGTGCGTTGTGTTGCAGTATTAACTAGCAGGGGTATAAAATGTTTTGCGATGAAGTACCATCAGATATGGTGTTAATGTACGGATAATGTCAGTAGAATTTAAATGAATCTTGTCGTTTTGCATATTTACACATATGAGGACTAATTTTGACCGTCGTTTGGAAGCATGTTTATTAGCACATGGAAACAGCTATGAACAATTTTTATAGAGCATATCGTCTATTGGTAAGTAATTCGTTTAGTTTTTGTGTTACTTTCAAACGAGATTTGAACGAATTTCAGCCTTCTTGCTAGTAAAGTTTTAGCAAGCATTGTAGAAAATTATAAAGAAAAGTTGTAGCAAGATTATCGACAAGTTTTCAACAAACTCACAAAATTAAGTTTTCCTTGATAAGATGTAAAAGCCTCGTAAATCCTTTTACAACTTACAAAGGTTTTATTTGTAAATTGTTAACAATGTTATAGCAATTTCATTTTACTTGGTAGGTTCTACAAATTAAAACTTTAATTTTTTACTTGAAATTTAATCATTTGAATCAACAGAAATTCCTATTTTCCTTAAAAAATCCATAGATTCCTAGATAATAATAAAAATTCATCTTAAAAGTAAAATTTTAACACCTTGTAAATTTTAAATAATTACATTGACATAAATTCAATTATTTTTATCTAAGGAACCTGTAATTGCTGTATGACCATTGTTTTCTGAACACCCTGTACAGTAAATTACATTAGTTTTTTGGAAAAAATAATTATGAAATGAGAATAATTAATAATTTTGCAACACATAATATAGAAATGATTTATTATGTTGTTTTTTAAATAAGAAATTAATAAAGATAATCAGCTATTTCAAATAATCAAATATCATGTTTCACATATTTTATTCCGGCACAGTACATTGGAAAAATATACCTGAACAAAACTTTAACGAACAGAGTTTCTTTTTTGAACAAAGATCCGCCTTACGATCTTCCTATGCTTTTGAACTTGCTGCGATCTACAGAATAATATAGTTAAACACCCACCTGGAATTGTCTCTTCTGGAGGACGATATTTGTACCTATGCCTCGAACATTCATCCATCTTCTTCTGCATTTCTTCAGGAGGCAGCTTCATTTGACTATAGAACTGTGAGAAAAATAACCAGAATGCACAGAATTGCATAAATAATATTGCAAATAATAATTGCATGATTGAATAAATTGGCCGATTTGGTGATATTTTGGTAGTATTTAGAGCTTTTAATAATTATTGTACTGTAGTACCAACTTTAGTTACATTCTGCAATTTTTTTTACTTTAAATATTAAAAGAAAACAACCACTCTAGAATTTTGAAACAATCGATATTTGGATAAATGGTTTAAACAATGCTTTATTATGTGAAGATTGGAGGTATAGATATAACGAATTTCTTGTGCTGAATGGCAACAAAAACTTTAAACACGTTTTTCGAGAACCAACCTTTTTTTTAACTGGCCGGAAGCTTAACACAAAAAGTTTTCAACGAATCGACTTGAAATTTTGTACAGAGCTTCACAATAATATAACTCAGGGATCATCGAAGGGGTTTTTCAATTGAATAACATTTTCATGGTTATTAACAATTTAATGCAAGATTTTTCAATTTTTTTTGGATACTTTTTTTAATGTTCACTAAATCAACAATTATTAATTAATATTTTTTAATTTCCCTACGATGTTCACTAGCTTTTAGTATATAATATCGGAATATGTTTGTTTTTTTTTGTTCCAAGACCATCCGTTACTAAAAAAATCTCTTTGGCCCTTTGCCCTTTGAAAAAAGTGCCGTTGCTTGCCCACCACCTTCAGCCGCTATTTTGAATCCAAATCGTTTGAGGAAATTCACAGTACTACTTGAAAATATGTACAATAAAGCCATGTTGTTCCTGACACTATATCTTGTATCGACTTTTCCTTGAAAATTCCCGAAAATCACTTTTTTGCAACATCTAGAATAGTGGTACCCCTTAATATGGCATAGGTTATAAGAGTTTGTGGTTTGCTATCGTGACTGATTTATATTCTAACAGTTGGTAGCCTTTAACTTGACCAATAACTGGGCCAATTTATTGCAACATGTAAAAAGATGCTATAAATACAGTGAACTATGAACAATTTATCGGGCAAAAAATTGGCAAAAATAAAACAGGTTCAAGCCTTACTACTTACGTCTTTACATTGATGGCAAGACCAACCGTGTAACTGTTTCCTGGCATTTCCTCTTACCACAGGTTCCGGTTCTACAGGAATCACTTTAGGCTTCCTAAATGAATATGAATACTTCTTTATATGTTCAAAAATAAACCGTGTCAGATAAATACTCGAACACAGAAAAACGGCAGATCCCTTATGTTGAAATATTGCGATTTAACCAAACTTCTCTATACTTAAAATTTGATAGTAACACGACGCCAGTTTTATTTCTTATATTTTTTCCAATAATCGAGATACCGGCATGACATTAGAGATTCTAAGTTGTTTTTTGAGACACATTCAAATTCATTCATAGTTTTGGTTTTGGTCAATAATAGAGGGCGACACCTACAGCTCCTCACGCATCTTTTAAATTGGGACAAAGTGTGTCGATTTGACTTTGGAACAATTAATTCTCTTACATTTTTCGTAACTGTTTTCGAGATAATTATTTATTGGGTCCATTTGAACTACTACCTAATTTAAACAGCAAATTGTACTTTACATTTTTGCAAGCTGAGTTACCTGATAAAAATTTTTCCTAAAAAATCTTATAAAATGAAGTTAATGTTCTTCCATGCTAGAAATCTAGGTTTGTAAAAAATATCTAACTCCACAGACAAGACTCCTAACCCTGGGGTTCCGCTATTTTTATAAGTACACACATGTAAGTTACTATAAGAGCTTTATCTATTTATGCAAGTGCAAGTAGGTCGGATTATAACTTATAAGCTGGCGCAGCATTCTTCGCGTTGGTTACGTTGCCTTTACCTTGACTTTTGGTTAGAGATTTATAAGGAATATCCTGAAATTGCTGACCAGGCAATAAATATATGCCTTTTGCAACTACGTACCTGTGTGAAAAATCATTTTCCACGTACGTAGAGACAAAAACAAAGTATTGCAATGCGCTTAATGCAGAATTTGAAATGCTTACGACAATAGCACCTAATTTTAACATATGATGTAAAAATATTCAAGCACATCCCAGTCTTTGATTATATTTACTTTTTTTTTAATTACTCAATAAATCTTTACTTTAAACTTTAGTGTTTAATTTTTACTTAGTGGAATATTTATTTTGTTAATAGTAGTATTTATAAATATATTAAATAATCAGTAAAAAATGTATTCAAAAATTTTTATTAGGTGTGGGGGTACCTCAAAAAAAAAAATCGAAGTGTTGGCAGGGTTCCGCAAGTCGTAAAAGTTTGAAGGCCGCTGGTATAGAAATTGCTGCGGAGTTACCACGATATTAATAGATACAATTTTAAATTAGAAGAACGTTTGTTAAACGAGTACTCAAGTAATGAGGTGAATGGAAATTATTTCCAATGTTTATTATGTAAAAGGTGTATTTATTTATTAACTGCTTCGGTAACTATTGTGATTAAAATAAAATATGAATATGAGTAAAAATATTTATGTCCGATGAAACGAAAGAAATTAAAATACACCTCAGTTTTTTTGTATGTATTATTTCTAATTATCTGTAATAAATCCTTACCTATTGTTTGGTAGTTTGCAAGGTAAAGCACAAATATGAAATGTTCTGTTATTTTTAACTAGCACACTGAACAATTTAAATGTAATTATCTTAAAAATGGTTACTCCTAGCTACTGCAATAAGGTATAACTTTTTTACATAAAAGTATTAGGCGATTTAAGATATTCGTGTTGTGCCGCAAGATTCGTCCTCTATTAGTGACATCAAAACAACAAATATATATTTTTTGACTATAAGGTGTACCATTAATTAGCAGATGCTTTAGGTTTTTTTTTGCAACTGAATATTGGTGAATATCTGACTTGTAGTTACTATTTATATCTCTTTTTATTTAGTTGTTTGGTAGTTTAAACCTCTTCAGTCTTCACTCACTCATACTACACATACCACAACATACGATTTCACTCGGGAAAAAAAGCCTTTTGTATACCCATTTGTAATTAAAAGACATACATGGTGTTAGAAGTTTGACAGCCTTAATTTTAACAGACGATAGAATACATTAAAATAAACAAAAAACCTTATATGACATGGGTCCTAAACTCAACTATTTCCGAGAAAAAAAGTATCAAAATCTCCAACATGATGTACAAAAGTTCGATTAATTAAGGAATATTGACATAACTGCGTGTATAGAATACCATAAAATACAATGTTTATCACTTTTTTGAACATCTTTATGCTTAATTCTAAAAAATAATTAGCGTTGTAATAAATTTAAAATTCGATAAAATTCATATAGAGCAATGTACGCAGCGAATAATACGAGGTACTAGCTGTCCAGCAATACGCAATTCAGTTGATATCTGGAATTGGACCGTGTCTGAGTGTTTTCTGTGTGCCTTTTCTTGAGGTGTTTTCCAGAAAATTGGATTTGAAGATGTCGTGCGTGCTTCAAAAATAGTGGTGGACATTTTGAGCACATGTTGTAGTTTTGTACTTGTATGTACGTTTAAATATTACTGAATTTTGCTTTTTGGTAAGTACCTATATTATTTTCAATACTTACGATTATTTGGATGATGTCAATCTTTGGGTACTTTAATTATCTATTTTTCAAATTCATAATTTGATTAAAAGTTAAGTTCCTGTTTTTTAAGAGATTCATAATTACTAAAATTCAGGCTAAAATGTAAGCACAACACTATATACGTACTATAAAATCGATACATTTTATTTTATTTATTTAAAAACTGGAAAACAATCGTCTCGAAATTTACTAAATGTTTCACAATAATAGTGGTTTACATTTTTTCCGGAGGACAAGTCTGCTGCGTGCAAACTTGCTATGCACCAGCTGTGTAGCGTTAGGTTAAGTGTTGTTGTCACATTGTGATGAAACTCCCCAATATTAATACTCGCTGTATTTTGAAAACTGATCTTACGCTCCTGTAATATACAATTTTTTTGTTCATTTATGATTACTCTATCTCTTGCTCAAGTAATGGCAGTCCAACTTCTTACACCCTGTATTATTTCTTTTTAAAAAAGTGGTTACATATTTTTTTAGACTTTAAGAAAAGGTAGTTTATCAAAACATAATGATAGAAAATCGGTAACTTGCCAGAAAATGTTACTAGTCACTTCTGCATATTCATCAGTTTTTTTTATTTTAAAAAGTTATGTTTCTTTGAATTAGTCTTTTGCTTATTAGTTATTACACATTTCTAAACTGTTTTTGTACTATAAAATGTTTTAACAACAGCCTTTCCATTCTATAGTTGCATGTACCACATTATGAAACTTACACAAACTTATCTTTAACCAGCTTTAAGAAAAAAAAATTATTGGCACTTATAAACAGTGATTTTAAAGGAATTATTGAAATGGAGGGAAATACTGGTTATTTTAAGTATTCCATGAACATTTCGTTAATTTTTGGTGATAGCAAACAGACTTTTTCTTAATAAAGACAGCCGCCACCTCCCTTTTTCTGTTGAATAATTGAAAACACATTTAAAAATGTATCTTTACTGTAAAAAAATTCTATAATAGCAGTGGAATATGGTGCCTTTGGAAAATATTCGAGAAACAAGTATTTTTTATAACTAAAATTTATCATCAAATATCTCAAAACAAAAACACTTTTCAAATACAGAACCTACTATCATTATTTTTTCATAATATACTTGTTACCGTTTAATTAAAAAAAATTGACCATTCTCTACATTATACTTACTCACTAGATGTTTGAACATCTTTTTCATCAAAAATTGCACCTTTGGAAAACTTGTCTATTTCTTGACTACTTGTATCAATATCTTGCCAACTGGTTTCCCCCTCATTGCCCCTTAAAACGTAATTGCTTAAAAACTATATCCTTTAAAATTAATTTTGGACCAATCTTTGTATTTACTTTAGAACAAACTACGAGTCACGAATAACTCAAATCACAATATCTCCTACTTCTTAATTGCATGAAATAATTTTTCGTATTCTCTGCATCAAAACTGTAATGTGCAGTTTATTTCGCATAGTGTTCTGATATGATCAACCCGCATGTGCTCTTGAAACGTTCTATTGTCACAAGTGCCTAATTGAAACGTATCCGTGTCTGTCATAAGCATACAAGTGTTATTATTTCCACATTTTACTCCAATAAGTGTTAAAAATGAATTACATGAAGGTGTTAGCGGACAATCTGATAATCAGGACATGCTCAAATAATCGAATTTAACAGATTAAAGACATTGTAACAAAAACAATGCATATAAGGAAAGAGATTGAAACGTGTATATGTTGATGAGTGATGTGTGAAAATATACAGTTCCTTAACAAATGTGTCTGTCAAAAGAGTTAAAAACTGACAAGATAAAAAAGCAAATCACATGGTAGGAAAATACATCAAAATTGACAATGGATACCTGTTGGATACTTGGATAAACTAAAGTGAGTGTAAATTTGTAAATATAATCTAGTTTTTAATAAAATCAAAATATCCATTTATTCTACATTCAATAATTTTGGAACCCTCTAAAATGATAAGCCCATGGAATCACATTCCCCGCACGTCTTAAACGTCGCACAGATTTACATGTTGAAAATGATACCATACCCATTTTGACACTACAGTAAAATACAATTTATTACCTTTTATCAATTTCCTGTTTGTTGCTATCACTCTTGTTTATATAGTCAAGTAAATCAGTAATGCCCATTTTAGACACACTAGTGCTATCCTCATAGAAAGTTTCGTCTGAATCTGCGCCATCATCAGGTTTTTCATTTTGTGTTCTATAAAAGGAATAAAGCTATAGTCTTTGCAAGATTTGTGGAAAAACATTAACACTATTGCTGTTTTACTGCCGTTGAATTACTGAAGTCACAAATTTGTAACTATTACTTACCTCCTTGAAGAATTTTTGAACATTTGTGTTAGTGTAGAATTGTTACTTTTCCTATTCTTAAATTTTTTCTTCGATAAAAAGTCGCTGACTCTACTGGAAGTTTTAGATTTATTTGTAATGATTTCTGGGGTGCCCTCAATCACAGAAAAATCAAGATGCGATTTAACTACTGGTGTTTTAAAGAGATTTGTTTTTACGGAATTTCGGATGGTTTCGACAGGAGTTACAGGTTTCTCTTGACATTCCGTTATAATACTGAATGCTGGTGGGTTAGGTATAACTTTGTACCTCTTCCTTCGCTTTTTAATAGTTGGGCTGCCTTCAATATTAATCACGTCATCTTCAGATATAGATAAATCAATAACAGATAAATCTGTTGTGGAACAATGGGCATTTAAGTCAATATCTTTGAAAAGATCAGGACTCTCATTATCAGTTTGGTTTTTTCTTAGAGTTGCTTGCTTTAATCCAACATGGTTTTCAAAATTATTTTCTAAAATGGAAATGCATTAATTTAAATTCGATAGTAATAATAATACACCTTTACACCTTTATCAACGGTATTTGGGGACTTTGTCTTTCTGATCTGGGGTCTACGAAATAAAAAATATATGTAAATTATCCTCTTCATTAAAAAATTATTTAAACTTACGATAACGACTTTGTCTTTTTTTCCAAATCATCTTTGTATTTAAGCAGTTGTTTAAGATTTATCATTTCCACTTCCACATTATTCCGTAAATCTGAAAAATAAAAATGATTTCATTTTTTACTTAAACTTCTACATCAAGCATCAAGTAATTACTTTTTAATTCTTTTTGGAAGGCATATGATAATAAGCTGACTCTCTGCAATTCTTTCCGTTCATTCTCCCATATCTGTATAAAATCATCGTTAAACAATGCAATCCACTCCTTATAAACTTCGGAATACATTTCTCATTTCTCCACAAAACACTTCTTTTTGCTCTGCTTACTTACAATTTTAGGTTAGGATTTTAAAAATTCGTGACAAGCAATTGCCAACCTAAATTGTTTTTTACAACGTTTTTTTCTTGTGCAGAAGATCGATGCTGCCAACCTCGTCTCAGTGTTTCAGCAATAATCCCAAGATTCCCAAGCAGAGAACTAGTAAGTTGGTACTTTGTGACTAGTAACTAGTTTCCAATAATTTCAAAATTTCCTTTATTGTAAAAATAAAGTGTAAGTTAGAGAATAAATTGATAAATTCAAATTGATTGAGCGTTGCTGATCGATAGGGTGTAATACTTTCTCCATTTCATTTATTTTTGTGTTGTGCATTTTGTAAGTCTGTTTTTAAAATACATATTAATTAATTTGATGTTAGGGCTAGACGCACAAGAAGTAAATTCAAACAAACAATTAAATCATCATATTATATATTTAGTTATTCTTAATTACATATCTGTTTACCATATAGAAATATGGGTCTAAAACAATAACGAACAAAAATTTGTGGAGTTAAAAGTAAAATGACCACTTTACAAAATATGCATTATATAATATATAAAATCTATACAAAATAAGGCTCAACTATAATGTGAGAATTATTAACTTGAAAATGATTTCTTCATTATGTTTGCTCCCATCGTCAAACCAAATTGCCTAAGAAGGTCCGACAGAGTCTTGCACACAATTTCTGTGTTTAAGGACACACCTTGGTTATTTTCTTCTGAAAGAAAACATAATTTTATGGAAAATTGTACATTTTCAATAGTCGTTACCTTCAAAATTAAGTTGTAACTGATGAATTGACCCAGGATTGGATTTGCAAATTTGTCTTAATTCCGTCAGCAACGTGTCTAAGGGGGCACTAATCTGTTGATCCCACTAAACCAGAAAATTAACATAAACCATTACAAAATATTTCATAAAATGGAGACAAACATTTCAGATTTTTATAAGTATTTAACTACATAAAACTGCCTTACATCTACCTGTGACTGTTTGGTGGAGCAAATCTCCATTAAATGTGACAGTTGCACTGAAGTTCTGTTAATTATCATCTGCTCCAGATTGTAGAGCAACTGATAAAGATAGTTGCGACTGTCTACGTCACTCTCTGTCGAGTCTCTCGGTGGTGTAAGTGAATCGTCTAAAAGCCTCTGAGGCAAGGACGGGATGCCAGGGGCAATCCCTAGTAGACCGGGGCCAGGTTTTCCCTTAAAAGCAGCAGTTGCTAAGGCATAAGAAAGGACTGCTGCATCGTACGCCTCCATCTTCAACACTTTCGAAGAACTGAAATACGAAGTTTGAAAGTTATCGTACTATATTCAGCAGATCTTGTGCGGGTTAAAGTTAAATGAGAATAACTAATTATTATTTTCAAATGAAAACACCAACTGATTTCTGAATATTTCATTAGCTATTTTAAATTCTATTGATGTACCTCTTTGAACTGTCTTCATTTAAAATACGTTTACTAGTTCCTAGTTTACTGGCCCTATTAAAAACATAGGTGAAATAGTAGTTCGCAATAAGACTTTATTAATTCCAATTAGGGTTAGTACCAATCGATGCCAGTACCGTTAAAGGTAGTATAAAGAGAATTCAGATCAGTCTATGTAGCAGATCTGTGAGCATAATTCATAAAAGAAGGTTGACAACTTTTATTGTGTGTAATCATTTTTTATTTGTAGCATTTTACCCACAATTTGCATCATATCTTTTAACGATTTCTCGCATATAGTAAGCATATCGCCTTTTATCTTTCGGTAACTTTTAAATCGGATATAGATGTTTATTTAATATATAATATCTATATCTATACTAATATTATAAAGAGTATATATTTTTGTATGTATGTATGTTTGTTACGAATAAACTCAAAAACTACTTGACGGATTTTGATAATTCTTTCAGCATTAGAATGCTACATTATCCCTGAGTAACATAGGCTATATTTTTTATATCCCAAAATGTTTAAAATAAATGTCCACCCGTGCGAAGCCGGGACAGGCTGCTAGTATTATATATAATAAATGTTGCTGTGCACAGATGCGTATTTTATGAAAACATTAATCTACAATAATATAGTTGCTTACTCAACTAAACTCGGATTTTAAAGCTCGTTTTAAAGAAAAAAGTTTTATTATGTAGTTTGGCTATGATTTTAATGTTTTAGTACAAACCCTACTACTTACCATTTTTCTTAGGTAGATTTAATACATATAACATATATTTACTAATTATTGTATTTGGGATTACTGTATATTCTTTAATATGTAAGAGATACTCGTCATTGAATCTAACTTTGGTTGTGGGATACTTTTACAAACTTTTTTGTAGTAAGCTTGCAATAAAGAAAATATTTTTGTTATTGATAAAAAATATGAAAAACGCCTCCCCGTCTTGAAACTACTATTTCAAGTATCAAATATATTTCTTTACTGGGCGTATTAATATTAACATTTTAATGATTAGTTTTGAAAGTTTTTTTAATTATGTATATACAAATATTCTGAAAACCGTGAAATATACACAAAATTGTGTGAAAATAGTGTGAGTGATGAAGTGTTGTTTTTATTTTTTCGACACTTTTGTTTGAAGAATCAAGAATTTCATGAAAACTTTTGCGATATTACAAATGTTCAAAAATTAAATTACTTTCATGAATTTGTATACAGGGTGTTAAATATTTAAAAAAGTACAAAGAAGTTTTAAAATCGAATTTTTTTTTGGAAAGTGGGCAGTTCCCGAACTTCCCGGTTGTATGTGCGTCTTAGCACTGTTGCCTGTTGTTATTTTTTCAAATCAACTGTATGAAACTGAGTGGCAGAGAGCTAAACTGCAATAGAAAATAATTTTGTAAACGCATATTGCTTTTGTGTGACTGTAAAATGTTACTTTCTAAACCATGTTACTTTCTAAACCAAAAAGTCATTAAAATGCTAATATAGATACACCCTGTATTATTAAAATATGGTAATTAAAATTGTAGCACTATTATTCATTTTTGATTACGAGGCATATACACAATGAAAGAGTAAGAGATTCTGATGTTCTGTTGTTTTTGTTTTTGACAAAGTTGTCAACATTGCATTCAAGACCAAGACATTGGAAGTACAATGTACACTCATTTGTCTCACTCATAATCATTTTTCTTCGGGCAAAGGGAAAGGCGCTGTTCTAGATTTTTTAACGAAATGTATTGTGAATGGCGACGAAATGTAGGTGGCACAATACATCCGTCTTCACCATTAGTGAAGAAATTCAAAACCGTTGTTTCGGCCCGAAAAATCATGACAACTCTGTATTGGGACTCCTCATCGACTTTTTCCCCAGGAAGAAACAATTAAAGTTGCACGGTCTGTGAAACCCTGAACAACAGTACGGAGGGCAATAGAAAACAAAAGAAGGGAGTGTGCTTGTTGCATGACAATGCATGTCCCTACACAGCCAACGCCACAAGGCAACTTTTGGATTTATTCAGTTGAAATATCATCAACCACCCCGCTCACAGCCCTGAACTGGCACCTTCTGATTTTCATCTTTTCTCTTTTCTGAAGGTGTTGATGGGTGGAAAATGGTTTGCTACTGATGATGAGGCCCACAGTGCTGTGAAACAACAGAAAGCTAATCCCTCGGCTCACAACTGCATTGAGGTTGAAGGCGACTACGTCGAAAAATAGTGTTTGATGTACTTTCCTGAATGTATGAATTTTTCATAAATATGCTGTTTCGATTTTTAAAAAATTGAGTATCGCGCCAATTTCGAGATTTGGGGGTTTCTCATATATGATGAAAATTGAAAAACACTTTATATCTCTTAAAGGAATTGAGACATTAAGATGAGGTTTTACGAATTCAATTTTTCTCAAAAATCAAGTCCAAGACATTTGAACTACTTTTTGTATCAGATTCAGTTCACAAGAGGACAAATGGACTAAAAAGTGAAAAATATGAAAAAAAGGCAGGAAAATACGAATCACCATGATGAACTTCAATTTTATCGTACAGGGTGGGTAAAAAATACAAAAAACAAATTGTTTATGCTACTCGAATATCAAATCAATATCCTAGGAAGATCAGAAAATCCTTCAGATATCTATGCAAGCAATGAAAAAAATGTGTTCAATATGGGGGTGGTGTTTTTGAAATTTTATATCTTTATCATATTGCTTTGTTTACTTTTTTTAGTTTAATTGTTGTAATTATGTTCGTATTTGAAAATTACACTTGAATAAGACGTATTTTAGTTTTGTAGTACTTTGTTCCCTGCATAAAAAATTAAATTTTTGACAACGGTACTCTTAATCACTTTTCAAGAAAAAATGTATATCAAGAATGCCTTTTTTCGTATCTTGCAAAATAAGGCATGACAATGCACGTCCTTACACAGCCAACGCCACAATTCATTCGGTTGGAACATCAACCATCCCGCTCACAGGCCTGACCTGGCCCCTTCTGATTTTCATCTTTTCTCTGAAGGTGTTTATGGGCGGAAAAAGCTTTACTACTGACGATGAGGCCCACAGTGGCGTGAAACAATGATTTTGAGAGGCGCCGGGAGATTTTTTGACGAAGTATCAGAAAGCTAGTACCTCGGCTCACAAGTGCATTGAGGTTGAAGGCGACTACGTCCAAAAATAGTGTTTGATGTTCCTGAATATGGATTTTTTCAGTTTTGATTTTAAAAAAATTGAGTACTCTGTGGATATGCCTCGTATTAAAATGAAAATTTGTTTTTCTACGTGAAGTTGCTTTAAATTCTGCAATCGCACCAAATTTCTTTTTAACTGTTGTTAAAATCAAAATACCGGGATTTTTTGAACAAAAATTAAGAAAGTAAATGAAGAAAAATTCAAATTTAAAGCTTCTTGCTTTTCAAATTGAGAACCGTCAGTTTTTCCTTAAAAGTACAACAGAGGGGTGGAAATATTAAAAAAAAAATTGAAATAAATAACTACAGACCGATTTTACCAAATAACCAGCATCGCAATTTCATTCCCGAACGACACAGACGTTTACCTTCATGCACACAAACTGAAACGATCGACAAACACAGCTATGCACCTTAAGGGAAAATAAAAAGCGGAAAATAAATAAATCCCATTTATTTTAATTTCAAAATAAAATAAACATATGTACAAATATATCAATAAACAAATCAACTAATTTGCTACCTATAATAACTTATATATTATTTACAATAAATAGTGTACTGATTTCACGTCCTGATACAACATAACTAATTTGATTCTACGAATTAGTGCTGTCACGATAATTTTAAAAAAGAACTAGTCGTCACCTATCTTTGAAAAGTCTTACCAAAGCAAGGCACTGAATACAGGCGAAAAACATCAATATGCTTTAAATTTTATAAATATTAACAACGTTATTTACAAGGTCCATTATTTCTACAATTTCCTTCTCGAAAAACGTCTACGAATAAAATTAGTTACTTAGCACCTTTCTTTTTTTTTTTCGATCATTTTATACAATTTTATACAGTTTTTTATAAACATTTTTGGAAACATTCCGCCGTGTTTGCACTCGTACAACACCACGGCGTATGTTACATCATAAAATCAATATACAGAAATTATAGGGAACATTCAAATAAAAATAAACTAAGCCGTAAAATAAAAAAAAAATGATCGATATAACATAATAAAATTGTTTCAGTCCGGGATGCACTACGACATTTACATACTGAGCTGTTAGCAAGGTTAAAATCACTCTAACAGTTACGTCCTTGGTGTCACTTAAATACCGCAGGCAAATATCTATAAAACCGACTTTCTCTCTCTATCTCTCGTCACGTCGTATCACTAAAAGTCACCAGTCGCGGCAATGAACAATCGTATCGTTATTTAAAGTACTAACAACTCAGGGTTGCAACACAGCACCATCAAATCACTCACCCTCCGCCATCCATTGAGTCGTCCGGTTTTCCCGACGGCTTGTCCCGTCCTAGAACGGACGGCTTGCCCGGCGGGAGGTTCTGCATCGCCTCGGCGTGCTCCCTGATCTGCCGCTTCCGTTTCTTGCTCCACAGCTCGTGGCAGTCCTGCCACGTCGGCAGCTCGGGGGCCGATATTCTGCAAATTAAAGTGAAAATGTTATTTATGTCACGACTAAGATGTGTAGATTTCTTGAAATAAAATTTTTCCACATAATTTACAGATTTTATAAAAAAAACCTATTTATCAAAGAAATAACAAAAAATAAAATTAGTCATAACTAAGTTAATTTTTTAAGAGATTATATTAATCAAGCAAATATGTGAGTTATATACAGGGTTTTCAAAAAGATTGGAATCCCCCTCTATCTCAGAAAATACTGCTCAAATAAGAAAATTATTACAAAAGTTGCAGGGTTTTGAGTGAGCAATCCAACAGTGACCTTGACCTTGACCTTGAAGGACATTTAGAGGTCAAGTTCGAAATTTTAAATGGAACTGTATACTTCTGGCCACGGAAATGGTAAGAGCAGAAAATTTTATGTTCGAATGTGACCTTGATCATGACCTTCAAGGTCATTTAGAGGTCTACCTGAAAATTTTAAATGGAACCGTATATTTTTGACCCAGGAAATGGAAAAAGTGTAAATTTTTACATTCGGATATGGCTTTGACCAAACCCTTCAAGGTCATTTAGAGGTTAAGTTGAAAATTTTAAATGGAACCTTATATTTTTGACCTAGGAAATGGAAAAATTGTAATTTTTATGCTCGGATATGGCCTTGACCATGACCTTCAAGGTCATTTAGAGGTTAAGTTGAAAATTTTAAATGGAACCGTATACTTTTGATCCCGGAAATGAAAAGAGCGAAAAATTTTACATTCGGATTGATTATTTGACCATGACCTTGAGGTCTCAAGGTCATGGTAGTTTCAAGGTGACAGTATTTCCAACAGCCTGTCTCCGAGGGTAAAACGTACTCGGGGTTTTCGGGGTCACCCTTTTGACTATTGGAGGCAAATGTAAGAGTTCCCGTTTTAAAAACCATTCCGACTTTAAAATTTTGTTGGAAGTAATCGCCATTTTTACTTTTGGAATAAGGACGAGGTCATAACAATATCACCATCCGATAGCTAAGAAAATTTTTTCCGTTAAATTTTTTCATAAGAGCATTATTAAACTTAAGTTCTTTGCTTACATTTGACGTTACAGTTACCTTTAGGTCATGGTCAAAGACATGGTATAGGTCATTTTTGAATTTTACGCTCACTCAATTTCCACAATCAAGAATATCGGGTCATTTATTAAAAATCGTCCTGACCTGTAAACGACCTTCAAGGTCATGGTCCAAGATATACGGTTCCATTTAAAATTTTCAGGTTGACCTCTAAATGACCTTGAAGGTCATGGTCAAGGTCACATTCAAACACAAAATTTTCCGCTCTTACCATTTCCGGGGTCAAAAGTATACGGTTCCATTTAAAATTTTCAATTTGGCCTTGTCCATGACCTTCAAGGTCATGGTCAAGGTCACCGTTTGTTTTCTCACTCAAAATCCTGCAACTTTTGTCCTAATCATTTTTTTGTTTGAGCAGTATTTTCTGAGATAGAGGGGGGTTCCAAACTTTTTGGAAACCCTGTATATTCCGCTGATAATTGTGTGTTTATGAGGCCCGGGCGTGTTCAAATTCAAATTTTACTCTCCCGGGATATCCCCATTGCAACAAAATAAATAAATAAATAACACTTACAGCTCCGGATTAATATTTTTCAGCCAAGGAGACTTTAAGGCGTCCTCAGCTGTAATTCTCTTGTCCGGATCCAGTTCCAACATTTTATCTAGTAAATCTAATGCTGAAGCAGGCATGAAAACGAAATCTTCTCGCAAACGCCTCCTGTGAAGTTTGTTCGGTTTGAGGGTGTGGAACAGGGGGAGTTTGATTACCGACGGCCATACCGCCGGCGTAGGCGTACCGCACACCCTCGATATCCTCTCCAACTGCATGAGTTCCGCGTTAGCCTGGGAAAGTGAAATAAAATGTAGGCGCCTTTTACATCTATTAATGTTTAGTATTCGTTTAATTTTTTATTTGATAGTTGAATAAACATAATAAATAATTTTAATTTGGAAAATGAAAATTTAATCTGCAACACCCATTGGCTATTTCACCAACCAGTTGAATGTTGAATTTGCACCGAAAGCGAGGAACAGAAAAGTAGTGTGCACACTCCTTTTTCTCTGATTTTGAAACGAAGATTCGCAGCAGCTTCACCCGCTGCACACAAACATTTGGTAAGCGCATTTTTAACTTCAATATTAGTACGCTTTCCAATTATCACACACATTATTCATAATATAGTTAGACAATTAATCAAACTTAGGATTGGAAATATTAGATGGCGACTCTTCCATAAAATCTGTCCTAGTTTTTAAATTCATCAACGGAGAATGTGCAACTATCAAAATTTCATTAAAACGTTCTAAAAATTAATTATGTATCATTATGCGAATTCTAAGAACTATTTTCATAAATGCTTATTACCATTCAATTGCTTTTCAAATTAAAAATTAAATTAAATCGGTTGAGGTCTATTGTTGTCAACTGTTTGTCAACATTATGAAAATATTAAAAATTGACGGTAGAGAGTTGGACTAGGCGGTATCTGTTTTGGTTTGGGTGAATCGTATATCCACGGAGATTTTTGGCTTTTTGGCTTTCAAATATCACTAGAAATGAAAATTTTTCTATGCGCATAAAGAAAACGTAAGCTTAACTTTTGGCGGCACAGGATGTTAAAAAAATTCGAAAAATGTCATATTTTTCTCCCTATTTAATTATGTATCTTTTCAAGAGTTGATTTTAGGCGAAAAATTTGCCAAAATTAGGATTAAAAACATTACTTTTTAGGGAATTTTTTTTGTGGTCTTTAAATTAAATTAATTACAAATTAAAGAAAACTTCATGTTATGTAGATTTGTCACACTAAATTTCATCAAAATCGGTTTGATAGATTTTGCATAATAAGTTTGCAATCCAAATTTTGAAAAAAAAATTTGCAAATTTTCAAAATTTTGCTCAGCAAAAACCAAGGCTTTTAGATACTTGAATATTTAATCACATATAGAAGGGCTCTCAAGCTTTCAAACGCTTTTTGAAAAATTCGAATCCGTCAATTAGGAGAGCTCTGGCGCTTGTTTAAACATTGTTCGAATTTTTGTACTCATAAACAATTAGAATAACTTTGTGAATATTCAATCAAATCAACTTTTTTTAAGCAGGTTTTAAAAGTTATTGGAAAGACGCTTCTTAAAAAAAAACAGATCGATTGGTCAATTAGTTACGTAGTTATAGCCGATCTAAGTTAACCGTCATTTACACTAAATGTATCGGGACATTCGGGCTAATTTTTCGAAAAATACCTTTGGTAGTCTTGAGTACTTACCAAATCTAAGTTTGCAATACTTTTCTTCATTGGCAACCTACTTTAAAACGTGTTTAAAGTTATTTATGCAAGCGAGAAATTTAAGAAAATCGAACGAGTGGTGGTAATGGGAAAAGCAGAGAGCGCGGTCGCTTCGGCCTGCTCGAAATTGAATCGGTGAGTTCAAAACCACGATGCGATTAAAAATTTTTAATATCTCAGGATCTAGAGGTCCCATTTTGATAAAATTTTTTTTAAATTAATGTCTCACAATTTAAAAAAAACAATTAGCATATTTCCAAATGCCTATCGTTAATAATTATTGGTCTTTCAACAGTCCGATAATTATTTATCTAATTAATTATTCTAATTGTTTATAAGTACAAAAACTCGACCAATGTTTAAACGCCAGAGCTCTCCTAATCGACAGATTCGAATTTTTCAAAAAGTGAAAGCTTGAGAGCCCTTCAATATGTGATTAAATTTTCAAGTATCTAAGGGCCTTGGTTTTTGCTGTGCAAAATTTTGAAAATTTGCAAATTTTTTTTAAAAATCTGGTTTGCAAAATTATTATGCAAAATCTATTGGACCGATTTTGATGAATTTTGTGTGATGATTCTACATAATATGAAGTTTTCTTGAGCCAAGTATGAAGGTCCTATACCCAATTTAAAGACCCCAAAAAAAAGTAATGTTTTTTAATCCCATTTTTGGCGATTTTTACAATAATAATCATGATTCGTTCGATTTGTAACTAGTCATATTTTGCAAAAAATTTAAATACAAACATTTTTTCCTCTTCCATTTTTGCCTAAAATCAACTCTTGAAAAGATATGTAATTAAATAGGAAGAAAAATATGACATTTTTCAAATTTTTTTAACATATTGTGCCGCCAAAAGTTTAGCCCACTTTTTTCATAGAAGTTTTCATTTCTAATGATATTTGAAAGCCAAAAAGCCAAAACTCTCCGTGGATATACGATTCACTCAAATATGGACTTTTTGAAACAGATACCGTCTGGACTAAGTCTCTGTCTAGTATTTTCATTTCTAAGTTGAGAGTTGTTTTAAAAAACATATATTTTATCTCGCACATTTTTTTTACTTTAAAGTTAATTCAAACAAACTTAATCAGAAATATTGAAAGCAAATTTAATTATATTAAAAACTCAAAAATAACACGATCTGCTACGTTCGACAAACACTTATCGGTCAAACACTTACTTGGAAAAGGGGCTTCTTTAAGAACAGTTCCCCGAGTATACAGCCGCAACTCCAAATGTCGATTGCGGGACCGTACCTCTCCTCGCCGAGGAGTAGCTCCGGGGGTCTGTACCACAGCGTGATCACTTTGTTCGTGTACGGCCGCTGTCTGTCTTCGGCATTGTAGAGTCGGGCTAGTCCGAAATCGGCCAGTTTCACCTCGCCCCTGTTCGTTTGTTAACGGGTCAATAAAAGGCATGGCATAATGTGACATGAACTTTAGATCAAAAAAGTAATTTGTGGTCTTGTAAGGGGCGCGCCAATTTCAAGATTTGAGGTTTTTTTCATATACAGGGTGATTCACAAATGGTGAGCAAAAATGAAATCCTCGTATTCCTGAGAGTCTTTCAGATAAAGTTTTCTTCGTCTAGGACACTTCGTTAAAAAGATGGTGTGTTATACTTCAAAAAATATTTTTAATTTTTATATGGTCGTTTTCACACTGGCCGACACGACACCAGCCCAACAACGACAACGATGACGGTGGATGCGTAATCTCATATAAATAAATGGTCATGTTTTCACACTCGCCGATATATCGGTATCGTGACGTGACAGGCTGCTCCGCTCGCGTCGTCGCTGATTTTGTGTCGGTATTGGTGCTGTGCTGATGTCGTGCATGTGTTGGTGTCGGTATATGTGAAAACGCCCTATCATTATTGGTCGTTATAACCAACAGACTCTATGGTAAATGTATATAAAAATGCGTCGCTAAATCCGAAATGTCGTTGTAAACGACGTTTTAATATGATATTTCTATAGGATTTAATCGGGACTTCCAAATTCCGTCGTTATATCCAATATGTGGTATAAAGCAATGTCGTTATAACCAATTTTCACTGTATTTTGATTTTGGACAATGTTTAAATAAATACATGTGCCCAATTTGAAATTATTTCACATACTAGTTTTTAAATTATTTAAAAAAATTAAAAATATTTTTTTAAGTGTAACACCCTGTATCTTTTTAACAAAATAGATAAAAACTTTATACGAATAACCCCTTAAAATTTAACAAAAAATACGAGGTTTCATTTTTGGTCACCGTTTGTCAATCACTGTGTATGATGAAAATTGAAAAACACTTCATATCTCTTAAGACATTTGAACTACTTTTTGTATATATGTTTTGGAAATATAAGAAAACCCTAATAGTGTCGAAATTGGTCTACCATATACTTAAAAATTAGAATTTTATTTAACTAAAACCAACATTACTTCCCTTTAGTACTAAAATTTTAAGTTACGAATTTCTAAATTACATAATCCTGGAATAAGCAGAATTTTGTGATAAAAATTCACTTACTCTGATTCAATTTTCGAAGAACAATGATTGCTGAAAACCACATCTTAACATCTTGATTTGTTTCAATTTTTCTCGAAAATCAAATCCGAGACATTTGAACTACTTTTCGTATATATACTTTGGAAATATAAGAAAATCCTAATAGTGTCCAAATTGGTCCACTATATACTTAAAAATTTTGAATTTTATTTAACTAAAACTAACATTACTTTCCATTAGTACTAAAATTTTAAGTTACAATTTTCTAAATTACATAATCTCGGAATAAGTAGAATTTTGTGATAAAAAATCACTTACTCTGGTTCAATTTTCGAAGAAAATTGATTGCTGAAAACCACATCTTAACATCTTGATTTGTTTCAATTTTTCTCCAAAATCAAGCCCGCGACATTTGAACTACTTTTCGTATATCTCCTTGGGAAATATGAGAACACCCTCAAAAGTTTCAAAATTACAGTTTTATTTTACGATTACGATTTTTAAAATCAGATAACCTTACAATAAGCAGAAGTTAAATGTAAATAGATAAATACTTATGTGATAATTACTTCTGATAAAAAATTTCGCAATTGGTCCAACTTATAGTTCCAAATTAGAATGTTAGTCAACTAAAACCAATGTTAATTTTCCTGTTTGAATTACAATTAAACAATAATTATAAAAATAAAAACCACCCCCTAACTTTTAAACGAATCAAGATATTGACATGTGGTTTCTGCCGTTCAATTTTTCTCAAAAACATTTGACCTACTTTTTGCATATCTACCTGGGAAATATGAAAAACCTCCGAAAAGTGTTGAAATTGGCAACCTTTCAATTTAAAATTTTATTTAATTAAAGCAAAAATTACTGCCGATGTTATTAAAATTTAAATTATGAGATTTAAAATTAAGATAGTCTCGGAACAAGCAAATTTTGAATTATGGTCGATAATTAATAAAATATAATTTGCTTACCGGTTATTCATCAATATGTTACTGCACTTAATGTCCCTGTGAAGGAAATTCTTTTTATGGCAATAATTCAGGCCGTCCAGTAGCTGTTTCATGATGCATGCGTTGTTCAACTCATTGAAGTCGACCATACCGGACTCGAGCAGTCCCATCAAGTCGTGGTCCATGTATTCAAATACCAGATAGAAAGAGCCCTTTTCCTGAAAAAAAGGGAACATTATTAAGGATTCTCTTTCATATTTTTTCCCAGAACGTAATACCTTCCTGAAATCGACAGCGTCCTGCTTATCCGTGACGATCTCTCGGAGATTGACGATGTTCTTGTGATTGAGCTGTCGCAGAATTTTAATCTCCCTGACGGCGGTAATCGGAAAGCCCTCTTTCTCGTTCTCCAACCTTACTTTTTTCAGTGCCACCAGCTCGTTGGCATGTACGTCTTTGGCTTTGTAAACTTGCCCGTAAGTCCCTAAAATATTACCACAATTATAAATTTTGTTTATATTAAACGCCATGCTCTTTTACCCTCTCCGATTTGTGCTATGACCTCAAACATGTCCACGCATCTTTCACCCCAGTCCTTCCCGCTCGTCTGGAAGTTCCTAGAACCCTTCCTCTTGAGGATCGTAGGCCTTTTCAGTTTCGGTTTGGCCGGTGCTTTGCTTTTTTCAACCACCTTTACGTTGTTTCTAGGCGGAGTGGTGGGTATCTCGTCGTCGCCACTGAGCTCCTCGGTCCCGGGAATGACTAAAAAATGGTAAAGCTTCAGGGCTTTTTATGGAGAAGCAAACGCTCCAGTAAATATCACTAATTGCCGAAAAAGACAAAAATAATTTGGGTAAAAAAATGGATAAGAAAGTGATAATTATACATTCGTTACATGTAACTTTAAAGTTTGCGCAATTTATTGGACTTGCAGCGTCTTTCACACTTTACGATACGAAAGTTGTGCCATTTTCCAGATTGAGCATTACAAAAAGTCTACAAGTGTGTGAGCAGCTTTAGAGTTAGATTTAACCTGCAACATGAAGCTAAAATACTGTTGCCTCATTCTGAATCATTTTCTTGATACACGACTTGGCAAACTGACATCTTTCGCTGTTTATGATTACCTTCACACAAAATTTAATTCAACACAATAACAAATGCGAATAATGTACCAAATTAATCTGAAAACTTACCTGGAGGCATCGGCAAGTCTTTAATACTTTTCCTAGGCGGGGTCTTGGCCTTAGGAGGAAGTACGACAGGCAGAGGGCTCGGAGACCGACTCGGTGGCGACTCGATCGCCTCAAGTTCGGTCTGGTCTATACCGGGAGGCATGGGCAGCTTCGTGACGTTCTTTGGCTTAGATTTATTGGCTTCAGGAAGAACCTTCTTCGCCGGCGGACTACTCTCGGCGGTTACGGTGGCCGGTTTGGGGGGCGGCGCACTATTTGGTAACGGAGGAGTGGGAGGTGATGTTATCTTTTCCGTGTTACTGACCGCGCTATTGTTACCGTCCGGTAGTTCAATGTCATTCAGTTTGGCCGGCTCCGTCTCCGGAATAGGTATGTCGTCGATGTCCATCACCACGGGACTGGCAATGACATTTTCTTCTTTACTTTCCGGCACAGGCTTACTGTCAACTTCGTCATCCTTTTCTACCGACTTCTGACTTGTTTCCGTCTCGTTGTCCGCCCTGGTGTGATTAGATTTGCTTTCCAACAGGTTCTGTTCCAGTTTCTTCAGTTCCAGCTCGCGCTTATGCCTGTCTTTCACTAACTCGGCGAATAAACTCGTGTCCGTTATTTTGTTTTTCAGTTGTGATGACCTGATCGAGTGTGGGGATGGGCTTCTATGCCTGTGTCTAAAAAAAATATTTATATACATGTCCCAATTTATAGGTATCTATTATTAAATGAAACACTCGTATTTCAAAACAGTAACTTCCTTAAAACTGCAAATTCTAAGCCTGTTTCGGTATTTTTGGGTGAAAAGATTTGATTTTCTTTATTTTTAATATGTAATGGCCAAAACGCCTATAAATTGGACACCCTGTATATATCGTAGAAACTCTCCATGCACCCCAATGAATTGTCTGAAAAGGACTTTGTACCTTCGATTTTAAAAAAAATTGTATATGTACAAATACAAATGGAGTTGTTTTTAGGTAGATAAATGGTAAATAAACACGATCATTCATTATGTTATCTTAATCACCCAGATTACAAGTGTACAAGTATTGCATATAAAATTAGATATGTAATTGGTATGTTCTGCATGACTTCCCTTTTTGTTAGAAATATAGACTGCTATTTCTGTAATTATACTGTGTAGATAATTCATTATTACCGAAACGAAGTTTCGTGACGTTTCGTCGAACATGTCAATTTTGCTTTTTGGAAACACAGTTGTTCATGCATTCTCGCCTCCTTCAGTTTCAATTCTTTGTGTGCCACGACGTTATCGAATTTTTTTATTACAGCTGCCGCACTGGGTATTTTTATTATATGACCCCATTTTTACGTTCAGTTTTTGTCGTATTCCAAGATATGCAGCCGATAATGAATAATTTCCATTATTTAGGTTATTTTGAATTCTCTGATTGTATCATCATACGCGTAGGGTAAAAGAAGAAACTGATAAATCACTATGAATTAAGGTGGAAAAAAAATAAGATATGATATGCGGGTAAGCTTATTTTAACATATTTAGCAATCAAAAGATTTTGTAGCGCAAGTAATTGAAAGTGAAAGAGGTTGTACATGCCAATTCCATTTTCTGTGGAAATATCATGAAGTTTCATCGTTTTGGATATAATTAATTGACAGTAAAACCCCGATTATCCGTGTGCGGCTGATCTGTGCGACGGATTCTTCATATGCTGCAATGTCTATGATTATCCGCTATCCGTGGAGCAAAGTGGGATTTTTTGGTATATTTATGGACAAAATTCTTGTTACAAAAGAATTTTCATCCAATCGTAGCAAATTTTTTTTTTTTAAATACTCGTAAACATCTGTACTTTAAGCAGGAATTGTGGAAATTTCGATATTCTTAAACCCTAAACTATAACAAGTCATTTTATGCCCAATCACGCAATTCACATATTTGAACTCTGCGCATACTTTTGGACAAACTGCTCTAAAATCCACAAAATTCATGCAATCTTAGCAATTTTTTTCTTAAAATACTCGTAAACATCTGTACTTTAAGCAGGAATTGTTGAAATTTCGATATTCTTATGCCCCAAATTATAGCAAGTCATTTTATGCCCAATCACGCAATTTACGTATTTGAACTCTGTGCATATTTTTGGACAAAAAGCTCTAGGAACCACAAAATTCATGTAATCTTGGCAATTTTTTTTTAAATACTCGTAAACATCTGTTTAAGCAGGAATTGCAGAAATTTTGATATTCATATGCCATAGATTCTAGCAAGTCATTTTATGCCCAATCACGCAATTCACGTATTTGAACTCTGCACATACTTTTGGACAAAATGCTCTAAAATCCACAAAATTCATGCAAACTTAGCAATTTTTTTTTTAAAATACTCGTAAACATCTGTACTTTAAGCAGGAATTGTTGAAATATCGATATTCTTATGCCCCAAATTATAGCAAGTCATTTTATGCCCAATCACGAAATTCACGTATTTGAACTGTGCATATTTTTGGACAAAAAGCTCTAGGAACCTCAAAATTCATGTAATCTTAGCAATTTTTTTTTTAAATACTCGTAAACATCTGTTTAAGCAGGAATTGCAGAAATTTCGATATTCTTATGCCCTAAATTCTAGCAAGTCATTTTATGCCCAATCACGCAATTCACGTATTTGAACTCTGCGCATATTTTTGGACAAAAACTTCTAGGATCCACAAAATTAATGCAATCTTAGCAATTTTTTTTTAAATACTCGTAAATATCTGTACTTTAAGCAGGAATTGGGGGGGAAATTTCGACATTTTTAAGTCCTAAATTATGGCAAGTCATTTTATGCCTAATCACGCAATTCACGTATTTGAACTGTGCCCATATTTTTGGACAAAAAGCTCTAGGATCCACAAATTTCATGCAATTGCAGCAATTTTTTGTCCAAAAATATGCGCAGAGTTCAAATATATGAATCGCGTGAATGGGCATAAGATGACTTGCCAAAATTTAGGGTTTAAGAATATCGAAATTTCCGCAATTCCTGCTTAAAGTACAGATGTTTACGAGTATTTTTAAAAAAAATTGCTACGGTTGGATGAAAATTCTTTTGTAACAAGAAAATTAAAAAAAATTGTCTTCGTCTAAATTTCATGAAATAAAAGAAACTTTAAAATCGATAATGTAAGGTATTTTAAACACGTACAATTAACATATTCATGTTTTCCTTATAAATAAAAACAATTACTACAACAACGAAATTAAAACCTTGTGAATTTTTTTACCATTGGTCTTTTTATATTCAAATTATTTTGGGACGATGACAAACGAATTATAGAAATTTGTGAAACATACCTGGGGCTCTTTTCTCTTTCCCTCCTTGGGCTCCGAGATTTGTGCCTTTTCGCTCTGCTCCTAGACGGCGACGGGCTGTAATGCCTATTCCTGCCGTAACTCGACGACCGCGACCGCCTCCTACTAACGGGGCTTCTGCTCCTCGAGTAATTCCTCTTATCCCTCACCCTGGCCTTCTCCCTCCTGTGCTTCCGATGCGCCTCCCTATCTTGTCGCCTTCTCCTACTCGGCGAGATCGACCGGCCGTGCTTGTGACTAGGCATCAGCGACTCGGGGCTGGGATTCCTGTACGGGGAGTGTACAGGCGAGAGGCTTTGGTGGTCGTCGATGAGAATGGGGGAGTCTTTGATCCGTATCGGTTCGTCGGAAATGTAATGGTTGTATTTACTCGAATGCAAGGGGGGAGTGTGCGGGGATTCTCTGGGGTGGTATCCCCTTATGTACTCCTTGTACACTTTTAAGGGAGGGGTTTCTGAAGGCGTCGGCGACTTTTCGTACGCCGGTTCGGGAGAAGCTATGTGACTGTCATTCGACACAGGTGAACAAGCACTCGTGTCTATTTTAGGGTCGATGGGAACCTTAGAAGCGACGGACTCGGGCGGTTCCCAGTCCGATAAAGGTTCTATTTCCGGCCTTGGTGGAGTTTTCCTAGAACTACTCTGTGATTCATCGGATTCACTGTCGATACTCTCCAAACTTGTACTTCTAGAACGGTGTTTTGCTTTCTTCTTTTTCTTTTTGTTCTTTTTATCTCGCCTGTGCTTTTTCTCTTTCTTTTTTCGTTTCTTTCTGTCGATAGAGTCGAAATCCTCTGCGTACGTTGGTGATGCGATCGGGGCACGGTACTCTGCAGGGGAGTCATCTACTTTTCTTCTGTGTCGCACATCGCTAGACCGAGAAGATCGTGACGACACTGACAACTGTCTTTCTCTGATCAAAATTGCATCAGGTGTTGGAGATCTTGGTATCATAGATGGATCTAGTCTATGGGTATGCCTTCTCCCTAAAAATATATTACAGATTTCTGTAGAGATTACAAATTTTTTGATTGATGTAAGAATATATCTCAGAACCCCATAAAGTAAACATTTATTGACCCAATAACTCCTGTTAATATTGATTTAACATATACAAATAAGCTAACCTGGAGAATGCAACATTTGTCTTGATAAGTAAATTTCCTCCTCTAGGCGGGAGTACCTACTGCGGTGACTATTTCTATGCATTATATCTAATTCACCATCGTCACTTAAACTCGGCACACTTCCTTCTTCACCGCTTTGTATCTCTCCAGCTTCGGGGCCTGACAAATCTTCCGAACTTACATCAGAATATTCAACTAATGGTTTGGATGGACCTATGGAATTACTTGGTGAGCCGTTTTCATCTCTATTTCTACGTTTTTTAGATTTCTTAGATTTATCCTTAGTATGTTTTCCATGTCGACTCTTTTCCATTTTAAGAATTAATATTTACAACCCAGCACATAGTATATAGTGCTGGTTTGCCTGAAGGCAGTAGAGTCCTAGGAAAAGTCCACATACTCAAAATTTGATTGAATAGAGATTTTATTTGGTTATGTTGACATTAGGTTGGCATGCATGTTTGAGGAACCATCACCAGAGCTGATAGCCACTTTGCACTCAATTTTAAAAGCAAAATGATTAAAATGCGATTAGTTATTTCGGCCACAGACAAAAAAAAATGTTTGCGAAATTAGGATTTTTCATGAGTTGTGTTAATTTGACGTCCGTGACCTTGAACAAATGAAATGATAATGGCGATTTTGTGGTGATGTTTTGGGTGGGTCAAAATGTGGTTACTAAGCAAATTTGCAGTACAGCGACATTAAACATACTGAGAAACGATAAACCACTTACCTAGATATTGAAAAACTAAAAGTCCATACTTCCGCACACACTGACGCACCTCACAACACTTATTTCAAAACAAATTTCGGGCCATTTCAGATACCCCCTTTTCCTTGTATTTTCTGGTCTTTATCTCAATTTTTCTCAGTAATACTTATTCAACTATTTAATTCTGACTATAGAGAATGTTTTTTATTAATACATAATGTATGATGTAGCATAGGTCATGAAAAAATTTAAGATTTTGATTGTTATCGATACCGATCCTGACAACCAACAGGACGCCATTTTCTTCGTAATTTGTTTTCGATTTGGCATGCGTCATCACGTCCCCACCACCCTTGTACACGGATTTCGTGGCAGAATATTTTAAATATTTCCAATTTTCTCCACGTTACATTGTTCAAGTGACTGGAAATAATGTTTTTAAAGTTAAAAAAACAACTATTTTATAGTTTTTTTCTGAGCAAAGCGTAATATTAATTAAAATTAGAAACAATAAAAATAGCGGCATCTATGTTGGAGGAATTTTAATTGCGAAATCATGAAATTAGGCAATTAATTTTCAGATAAGATTTGCTGGGAATAGATTAAAATTTAACTTTGCAGTAAAAGTAATATTAATAAAAAATTATGAATATATCTAATAACCGTATTATTTACGATTTTTTATATAAATTTGAAGAAAAAATAGCGTTGATTGAAATTACAGGTTTCTATTAAATAAATCAATGTCCCTGACAAAATCTCGGCAACTACCCAAAAGATGACACTGTATAGAAAAAATGGAATTACCCTTACCTACCACTAGATGGCGCATGTTTCATTTCTTTTGATGGGTTTTCCTGAACATGCAATAAAATTTTAAAGAAAATTGTTTTATTAGCATTAATTATTTTGGATTCATGGTATAGGCATATTAAATTTTCATTATTTTTTTTTTAATATACAGGGTGGCTCAGATTGTAATTCATGGCCTGCTGTGATTATTTTTAGGATCTATTCTTGAAAAATCACAGAATTTTCTTTATCAAAAATTTGGTTACAGTCTTAAAACTGTACTATCTCAAACTCAGAAATGTAATCTAGTGAATTTCTGAAAAATCCGAAAATAAAAAAAAATGGATCATCGTAATTGGTTTAGCAAGTATAGAACGTCCCAATAGATAATAGCTTTAAAATTTTAGGGGTAATAATATTCATCAGTAGAATGCTAATTTGAAATATTTTTTTGTCTTAGTCCACTTAAAACTTGTTTTTTAAATTGCGTTTAAACTCTATCTACGACAGACATTCAAATGTTTTTAAAAAACTAATAATTTCTGCATGATTAATTGTAAGTAGATTCAATTTATTATTTGAAATAATTATTTTCATTTTTTATAAAATATACATAATAAAAATAAATAAAAATACAAATCTAACGGATTTGAAATATTTTTTAAAATCATTTCAAGTTTCAACTTTGTTGCTATTTTTTTGAAAGCACTGTATTTAGTTTGTGAATTTCTCAGAGACTTCTGAACTAGTTTCAGTGAACTACACAATATCAATCCACCTGACGTGATATGACAACAGCATGTTGCGGGCAAAAAAACAAACTGTCACGTTAATTCGACGAAATGAGGATGGCTAAATATATCACAGCTTCATTTCATTACATTTATTTTTGTTCTCAGCTTATCAGTTTATGAGGAAGAGTGTTTGAATAAGGTAATTAGGTAATTTCGCATCTATCTGTGTAAAGTATTATTTTTCACTGAAATTGAAATAGAATTTGTATGGCGTTTAACTAATTTTAATTTTATAGTAAAATTTAAAGTTATTTATTGACACTACGATGTGTTTGTGTGTCTTCATTGTTAAATTTCCATGTGATATGAACCAATAAAAATACATAAAATGTGCAAGAAATGCACATTATTATCTTCTATCTATTAAAATATTATCTTGGAAACAGCTGATTTTTAACACTTGGTACCTATTATGAAAAAGTTGCTTAATTCTTTGTAAAATATAAGAATTCACTCAAATACAGGGTGTTCCATTTTAAAAAATTCAACTTTGGTCAGCCCTCCGAAAAAGAATCACCCTCTATAACACAAATTATTCTTAAAATGTGCATTTTTTGTCTCCCTACTCGAACCTATTTTGAAATATTTTGCCTCAATTATATTCTAACGATAAATCAACTTTGCCACAGCATTGACTCACCCTGTATATATATTTAAGTAACTTACCTCAAGGTTGAAATCGTCGATCAGTAGTTTTTTTAAATGAAACAATTTTGTTTGTAATTTGTTTTATTAATAACAATATTTTACAAATGTTTCTGTTAATGGTATAAAATCTCTAAATTGTCACCGATAGATTCAAAAATAGTCAAAAAGTATTTGAGATCACATTGCGAATTTTGTGCTGTAACATTTTTCTGCGTACTTTTCAGGAATGTCTTATAAAATTATTGCATTTCCATATACGTATTTATATGAGTAACACGCTAGTACAAAACATATTTGATATACATTAAATTAAGCTTATCTGTCGATACTAACTATATTTACATTCACTTTAAATAAAAATTTATGATAATCACATTTTTTCCTTATATAATACAATATTTCGGGAGTATTCGTCTAATATACAGGGTGCGCACTACTATTATATAGTCTTACGATCGGAAGATTTCAGAAAGATCAATCACTTCGAGAACCTTACAAAATTGTACAAAATCTTGCCTGTATGAGTAAACTTAAAAGTTTTAAACTTTCCGTTACTTGTCATGGTTGATATAAAATTTAAAAAAATGAAATACATTGGCTCGCCCACGGCATACAGGGTGTTTCGGGGTTAATTGTCGAACGTAACATTTGAATACGTTGAAATTTGAAAAAATTTCTCGTTTTGTAAAAATAACGTTTGGCCTAGTGATGATGAAACTTGAGCTCAAGATTTATTTAAAGATAAAAATTCATTGAATTCGGATATAAATACGTTTACCGGCGGTGGAGATGCAGGGAGCCACAAAGCATTCCCGAAATTTACCGTCACTAGGTTTTCTTGAAGTTATTAATTTTTTTAACTTACATTACCGTTACCAAGCATTAAAAAAAACACAGCTAGAACTGTATGTTTAAAAATATTATTTCGAAAACAATATAATAATCGTAAAGTAAAAAAAAAAAATAAAAAATACAGACGTAGTAAAAAATGCAGAATTTCATTGACAAATATTCCTTCAGGCTTTTTCTGGATTACATTATATTAAAAATATTTTTACAAAAAAAAATTCTATGACCTTTTTTGTGAAACAGGTCTAACATTATTTTAATGTTAACGAAGCGCTTGGTAACAGAACAATTTTAAAAAAGAAATAACTAGAAAGTGGTTAGTTTTTTGAATAAACTGAATTTTTTTTCAGAAAAATATTAGGCGTTATAGTGACTCCCAGTATCTACAGTGCTGGTAGACATAACACTTCACGCAATAAGTTCATACGATGACATACAGATGGCGCCACTATTGGTGTACTAACCTTCAAATGATACATGTCAAAGTTTCATGACAATCTGACGTTTAGTTCACAAGTTACACTGGTTTTAGTGACGCTACTGTTGCAATTTTGAAATCAATGGAAAAATCTGTGTTTCGTGTGTTATTAAAGCATTGTTTTTTAATGGGAAAAAGTACCGTTCAAGCAAGGCAATAGCTTGACGAGTGTTATTCGGAGTCTGCTCCATCGAGACAAATGGTAGATAAGCGGTTTGCTGATTTTAAACGTGATCGTACAAAATACTGATGACATTGATTTTTTATCCGAATTCAGTAGATTTTTACTTTTACAGTTTTAAATAATTAAATCATTAGCCGAATATCCATCTCTCAACACTAAAAATATTCGGAGTTATTTTATACAACGTGATTTTCATCTCTGTATCTTAGACCAGGGTGCATCTGTTTTAGGTGGATGTGAGAGGCTGCAAGCTAATTTTTTCTGGATTACCGTCAGTACAACTCACATAATAAAAGTGTAGATCCCTAGATCCGGGCGAGGTCCGGAACATTTTCAAATTTGCAAAAATGTTTAAAAAAATTTAAAAAATGCTTAGTTTTTTACTTATATCTTGAATCCTATGCATTTTGGAAGAATATTGAAGAGGAAAAAAAGTTTTAGAATTGAATTTTGCACAATATACTGTGTTAAAAATGTTTAAATTTATTACCGATGTTGCAAAATAGCAATAATTGTTGAAAAAAAGGCAAAATAATCAAGGTTTTTGGATAATTTTTTAAAAATATTTTAATTGCTCTGAGAGCATTTTAATTTTGGTAAAAAAAACTTTAGAATATAATAAAACAAATTTCATTAAAATCAGTTCGATAATTTTGACAATAATTTTTTGAAAAATTTTTTTCGAATTTTCAAAATGTTGCACAGCCTCAAATAAAGTATCAAGATACTTGAAAATTTTTTCACATAGAAAAGACCCTCGACCTTTCAAACGGTTCTTGAAAAATTGAAATCGGTTGATTAAGACGGCCACAGTAAATTTTTCAAGTTAATGCTCTTTTTTTTATTTTTAAACAATTAGATTACGTTTAACAATTTGCAATTGTTTTTTTCAAAAATTAAAATTTTAAAGTACTATTTTTTCTATCTGTATTTAACAAAAAAATTAATTTCCAGATAAATTAACGGTAAAAGCTGATAAACTCTGACTGCTTATATCTCAAGAACCAATAAACAGAATTTAACTTTTTTTTTTAAAGAAGCGTCTTTCCGAGTTCTCTAAAATTCAATTTTTCAAAAACCATTTGAAAGGTAGAGCGGTCTTTTCTGTGTGAAAAAATTTTTAAGTATCTAGATGCTTTATTTGCGGCTGTGCAACATTTTGAAAATTCGAAAATTTTTTTTCAAAAAATTTACAAAAACTATTGAACCGATTTTAATGAAATTTTGTGTATCGTTTTAGTATACTATAAAGTTTTTTTTTACCAAAATTGGAATGCCCTCGGAACTATTAAAATATTTTAAAAAATTATCCAAAAAAACTTGATTATTTTGCCTATTTTTCATCAATTATTGCTATTTTGCAACATCGGTAATAAATTTAAACCTTTTTAACTTACAGTATATTGTGCAAAATTCAATTCTAAAACATTTTTTCCTCTTCAATATTCCTCCAAAATGCATAAGTTCCAAGATATAAGTAAAAAACTCGGATAAAATAGGTATTTTTTAAAATTTTTTAAACATTTTTGCAATTTTGAAGATGTTCCGGACCTTGCCCAGATCTAGGGATCTACACTTTTATTATGTGAGTTGTACTGACAGTAATCCTAAAAAAATTTGCTTGCCCGCTCTTACATTCAAGAAGTGGGATATTTCGACAGATCCGCACGCATTTCTGGAATATTTTTCAGATTTTGTTTAATATTTTGACCATCCCAATTCGAGTTTTGCCAATTAACGTGAACACCCAGTACACCTACAATTTGAAACCATTGAAATATCTAAAGAAATGCACAGTGTGTGTAAAAATACATCTGGACTTTGCACACTAGTTATTCGCCTGAAAATCTGTCCACTAATAATTGCTTTATATAATTTTTCTCATTTAAATCATGCGAAACACCACTAGTGCTCTGATTTGATACTGTCCGTTCTTACACGCACTGTGCCCCGCGATTTGCGTGCATAAATAAACTCTGCCGATTGTCCCTCGTAATATAATCTCGTTATTTACACTTCCATCTCCTCCAACGTTTTCGATAATCTATTGTTATCGATCCGCCTCCTCTGACTCCTCCTAACCGCGTCCGCCCTACGGTAAGGCTCACTTTTAAGTCCCAACAAAATGTCTTCCAGAGCACCGTTGTACACTTCATCTTGATGAAGCAACTTCTTCTCTTGCACCAGTCTTGTTTTAGTTTTAAGTTCATTTATCACAGCCTCCTGTTAATATTTCACTCGGTTTATAAATTTTTCAAATGGGGGTGATTAATTTTAGTTTTTGTGTTTGTGCATTACATGTGTGGCAGCTAAACAGAATTAGTTTCTTTTTGCTAGGTAAGCAGAGTGAGCAGTGGAAGGGGGTTAATTTTGTCACTAATTCATACTGTGATAAGTTTTTTGAGTAGCGTTTTTACAAGTTTAAGTTGGCTTATTTGTGAATTTAATCTTCTAGTATTTTAGCCAAAAAGTTTGGCAATTTTGGAGGCTGAAAATATGAAATAACAAAGATAGATTCACTCCATATATATATAACTCTCAAGCTACTGTCATGCCAATAAAACACACTTTAGTCACAGTACATCGAAAAATTATGCTCAAACTTACGACACTCCGTTTGTTATTTCAAATTAATGCGATTAGTAATTCGTAAAATAACACAAGGGGTTAATACTGGCGGGGGGAGTAATTTCTAGAAATAACTTTGCAGTTTCCGAAAATATTCGAAATAGCAATTCTGTTTTGTCTGAAAATTTTGTAATTTCAGGAAAAAGGAAAAACCATTTTAAAAAATATGCGAACGTACAGGGTATCCTTATTAATAAGTGACATTAACATAATGAGTAATCAACAAATGATCAAATATTTTTTTTTATTAAATATATCCGAAGGACGTAGATGCTTGGAAGTTTTAACTGCTTCAAAATAGCAAATCATGAGCCTACTACGTTTTTGGTGCCAATTTTTTATTTTAGATTTAACAATTTTTTTGATACAAAATTTTATAACATGATGTTTCAGTCGGAATCTGTTTCGGCCTCTGAAAAAGTTGTGTATAATTGTTAGCGCAAGAAAATGTAAAAAAATTTTGAACAAAGGCGCATTTTCTCAATTCTTTCATGTATAACTCGGAGAATATTGACGTTAGAGAAAACAGTCAAAGCAAAAAAAGTTTCGTTTTGAGATTCTCTTCAAAATAAAAGTGGTCCGAAATTTTTATGTGCATTATTGTTGCTGCAATACAGTATAGACCGAAAAAAAAATTCGTGAAAAAAAATGTTTTTTTCATTAATTTATTTCCGACCTTGACTTTAGAGCAGCCATATAAAAAGTATGGTTCTGAGTACTTCATGATATGGTAGTATTGCAGAAATTTTTTCATCGAAATCGGCGGGGTAGATTTCGCACAATTCAATTGTTAATTAAGAAAATACAGAATTACACTTATTTTTCAATTCTCTCCCACGGTAAAACCCATGATTATTTTGAGCTTTCAATTTTTATACATAACTTTTGGAGTCTCGATTATAAATCCCCATTTAAAAATTTTCGATCTTATGCATTTTGCAGCAATTAGAATTTATTCAATATTTTTTCGAAAAAATACTTATAAACAGTTAGAGCTGGAGCTAGAGTAGTTACAAAATCTCATGAGCTGCGAAATGCGTGAAAGGTGTGGCGCATAATTCGCGTATCCGCATAATTCTTCTAATAAGCACGTTGTGAAAACATTGACTCAGAATTAGACCACGTGCCTCATTACAACCAGAAATGAAGTAAGGCGCTCGGGCATCAATAAAGTCAACTGGCGAACGTTCTTATATATATTTCTATTGCTTATATTAAAATAATAAAGAATAGGGCATTTTCTTATGGTTGTAATCGGATCAAAGGCTTGTTTACGCCAAGAGAGCTTGAGATAGACTGTGAATAATAGATATTATGTTTTTAGGATGTAGAATAATTTAGGCGACGGTCGGAATTATGTTTCTGCGCATATAAAGGTCAAAGCTCATAAGACTCTGAAACAACTTTACCATATTTGCATATTCCTCAAATGTAATTATAGGATCAATAGGCTATTGATTATGTCTTAAAAAGCAGGGTACTAAGGAACTACAACGTTGATGGGTTTTTATTGCATGAATCGCTCAGACGGTTATTCAGAAAGAAAAAACCCAGAAGTGCTATTAAATTAGAGGGTGGAAATTGGAGATAGGGTTGAAAATGCAACCCTTACGGTTTTTTGAGTATATCTTGAAAACGAAGCAAAATGTGAGGGTATTGCATAGGAAAATTTTTGTAGATAATGATATTTTCTATCGAAATAGTTTATTTAAAAAAATTTTAAAATTTATTTACTGCAAAATATATTAAAAACAATTTAACAAAAAAATTTAAAAAATTCAATTTTTTGTTTATTTTTACTTTTATGCAAATAACTTTTTTCTGAGCCGAGATAGGTATAGGCATTGCTTCATAGAAAAAAAGTATATAAAGTTTCTTTCCAAACAAGAGGTTGTAGAGTATTTTTGGATGAAAATTGACTGATATATGGCGGCTTAAACTTAGCCAATTTTTCGATTTTTGTCGCATTTACCCTTATACCTTTTAATTCTCATTTTTTGCAAAAAAGGAAGGAAATAAGACGTTCAAGGATTTTCATCACATGACTTGTTCGAAGCGTCATTAAAAATTAAAAAACCGCGGTGTGCTATTAAATTAGAGTTGAAATTGAAGATAGGGGGTGAAAATGCACATTGCAGTTTTTTAAATATAGCTCGAAAACGAAGCAAAATTTCGGTATAGTTCATGGGAAAAATTTTGTAGAGAATTGAATTTCTCATCGAAATGGCTTATTTGAAAAATGGAAAAGGAAAACTTTATGCAAAAAATCGTTAATAAACAATTTTAAAGAAAGCAAAAATAAGATTTTTTGATTTTTTTTTACTTTTTTAATAAAATAATTTAGTAAAAACTTGAGAATTTAAGTACAATAAAGTTTATTAATAACGTATATACAGTGTGTCCACGGATGGAGTTACCAAGAGCGGAAACTCTTTTGTTTTTGATTTACTCGAAAAATGTCACTCTTTACAAAAAGTTCTGCCCTTAGATTAGATATATAGGGTGCTCATAAATTAAAAAAAAAACACGAAAATACTCAAGAGAGAAGTACCATTATTTATTATTTTATACAACATTTTTATAAAACAAATCTCTTTATAACCTCAAATAATGTCCTAATACAAATTTCCAAATCAAAATTTCAATTTTTGAGGTGGGAAGTAGCTATACATATTAGTAAAAGTCAGAATTGGAATTTTTATTTTAAAATTTGTAGTAGGACATTATTTGAGGTTATAAACAGATTTGTTTTATAAAAATGTTGCGTAAAATAATAAATAAAGGTACTTCTCTCTCGAGTATTTTCGTGTTTTTTTTAATTTATGAGCACCCTGTATATCTAATGTAAGATGTTTGTAGGGCAGTCTCATTTTTTTGAGAGAGAACTTTTTATAAAGTGACATTTTTCGATAAAGTCAAAAACAAAAGAGTTTCTCCTCTTGTCAACTCCATCCGTGGACACACTGTATATACATTATTAATAAACTTTATTGTACTTAAATTTTCAAGCTTTTACCAAATTATTTTATTAAAAAAATCTTATTTTTTGCTTTCTTTAAAATTGTTTATTAACGATTTTTTGCATAAAATTTTCCTTTTACATTTTTTAAATATGCCATTTTGATGAGGAAATTGTCTACAAAATTTTTCCTATGAACTATATCGAAATTTTGCTTCGTTTTCGTTTTAAAAAACTGAAAGGGGTGCATTTTCACCCCTATCTCCAATTTCCACCCTCTGATTTAATAGCACTCCACGGTTTTTCATCTAAAATGACCCTTTGAACGATTCATGCAATAAAATTGCTTGCACGTCATAGTTCCTTTTAACGCTGCTTTTTTGGATATAATCAATAGCCTAAAAATGCGTCCTTTTAAAAATTTTTTTTATATTTTCTTGCGTTAACAATTATGCGCAACTTTTTTTTATCATTTTACATAATACTTAGTAGAACTATTTCCAACAAACGTCCATACAACCTACTTTTAAAACAGATACCGAGTGGACTAGATATTCTATACCCAATTTCTGTAAAGATAGTTCATTTTAAAATTTCATATTCCTCAACTCCCAATCACGCTTATAAATCGGGACACCCTGTATATATTGTACCCTGTATATACCTTTAGGCACAAATCTATGGATAATAATAAATGTTTCTCTAGGAATTCACTGCAAAATTTTTCTAGAATCACAAAGGTTAGAAAATGGAAAATGTTGCTGCTCATTTTTAATTATGATGCTTTATAGACAGAATTATTTAAATTATTAAAGCAAATACTTTTCTATAAAACATCATTTAAAGAAAGAAGCGGAAAGTTAATGAAAATTATAAAGTAAATGTTAGAAAATGTTTATTTACAAATAAAATGGAAATACAAAAATAAAGCATAGATGCAAGTGCAGTTTCTTAATAAAAGTATGTTTTTAAGTTAAAATTACGTATATACATAACAAAAAAAAATCAATAAATATAAAACTTAAAACATAAAAAAAGAACAACGGTTAGTCACTATGAAATTAGTTGGATGACTAGAGGGATGTGAAAACGAAAAGCCACTACTATACGTTATACCACCAGCTTAGAGAGCCCAGTATTTCTAAGGATGCAGCTATTTCTCTGAGCAGAAATCAGTTCACAAAGAAAAATGTCTTTGCCGATACATACCTGCTGTTTCTTCTGGTTGATCTTGTTCTTTTTCGCTACGTCCTCGTTCGTTTTGCTGTGGGCGTTCTGCGCCGCCAGCTCTAACCTTCTCCTCTGTTCATTTTCCTGATCTGCTGTCTAAGAAAACAGAAAAAGAACAACTGTAACAACGGGCCTTTCTAACAATAAAAAAAATATTTTGGCCTCAACGCTTGATGATAATGATGATGATGATGATGATGATGATGATGACGACGAGGATAATGACGATGATAATGATGAGGAAGATGTTGTTCATGATGAAGATGATGAAGATGAAAATGATGACGATGAAAATGAAGATGATGAAAATGATAATGAACATGATGATAATGAGAATAAGGATGATAACAATAATGTTGATGATGAAAATGATGACAAAGATAATATTGAGGATGACGATGTTGTTCATAATGACAATGAAGTAGATGATGATGATGATGATGATGATATTCATAACAATGATGACGATGACAACAATAATGACGAAAATGGTGACACTAATGAAAATGAAGATGATGAAAATGATAATGAGGCTGACAATGACTATGACAATGATGATGATGATGGTAACGATCATGATTACGATGACGATTATGTTACGTTCATGCAATATTTGACTTTTTTACATCATCAGTAATTTATGTCGTGTCGAAATAATGGCAAACAAACTTTTAACACACTGTAAATAAGAAATTCAGTGAAGTTAAATAGGTATACATGTGTTATACGTTCCTGAAAAAAAAAATCGTAAATGACAACTCAGTTTTATGACGGAATAACGTCGATGTGCAGAATTAGTATTGGTAAGCGCGGTAACCACAATGCAACTTTTTTTTGTTTAAATTAAAATGCCCTCGAAATAGGTTGAACAAAGTTGTAATAATGAAAAATAACCACCAGAAGTGACATATTATGGGACTCCATCTGTATAAAACGGTAAAAGTGCATTCCACACCAACTCGACCACTTTTAACACTTTTGATTTGGCTGAAACTTTTTTATTACCCCCATTGAAAACCTCTTGAGAATTTTTTCATCCAACTCAAAAAAAAATATGATTTTTGATAAAACTTTTTCAAAAATTGAGTTATCGGGACGTTTTTTTTTCAAAATTTTTGTTTTTAAATGTACGTTTTGAAAAAAAATATATCAAAATTATCTGGACCTATCTTGTTTTATTTTCAATTTTCGAAAAAAAAAAAATTCTCAGTTTGCCATTTTTGAAACTTTTTGTTTTTTTCTTATAAAAAGCTGACATTTTTTATAAATCCTCAAATATTTCGTTTTCTATTTTTTTTTTATTTCAATTTTTTTTTTTATTTAGCTTATTTCACATAACAGTAACACCATTGAGAACATTTTTAAAAACGTATATAGAATCCCAAAATTGAAAAAAAATATATGAAAGAAATAACTGAAAGTGGTAAACATGAAAATAATTTCGATTTTTTTTGAAAAAGTTAAGAAAAAATAGATCGTTTTGAATAATTTTTTGTATTTTTTTCGAAAACTACATCCAAAAACAAAGAAAATGAAAAAAAAGTTATTTGGTCCAATTTTGGTCAAAGAGGACTAAAAAAAGACATGCAACGCATTTGAACTCAAATAAATCATTTTGAAACCATCGTCTTGATTTTTTGAAATTGTCATCAATCGCTGCATAGAATAAATTTTTTCAATTTTGGGATTCTATATACATTTTCAAAAATTTTCAAAATGTGAAATAAACTAAATTTGAACAAAAATTTTTTTTCAATCAATAAAAAAAACTAGAAAACCGAAAAAACCACTAAAAAAATTTGAGGATTTATAAAAAATTTCATTTTTATAAGAAAAAAAAAATTTTCAAAAATGGTAATCATCGAGAAATTTTCGTTTTAGATGGGTCCAGATAATTTTGATCTATTTTTTTTTCAAAAAGTACATTTAAAAACAAAACTTGAAAATAAAACGTCCCGATAGCTCAATTTCTGAAAAAGTTATGGTTATTTAAAAAACGCAATTTTTTTCAAAAATTCAAATTTTTTTTTGGGTTGGGTGAAAAAATTCTCAGAGGTTTTCAATGGGGTAGAAAACAATAAAAAAAGGTTCAGCCAAATCGAAAGGGGTTAGGGTTACTTAAAAGTGGTCTATTTGGCGTGGAATGCCCCTATATCATTCACATAAATATTTGATATATTCTTGAAAAAAGTCACTCCAAATCAAGTTTCAACATTTAAAAAGATAATTAGCAATTTTGATATTTTTTGGCTAAAAAAAATCCCTAGAACCGCAGAAAAAATCTACAAATTGGCAACATGGCATGGTTGTGCTCGGGCATACTTTCATAGCATAGCATAGATTTCCAGACTTACATACATCCACCAAAAAATAATCTGCACAGACCTACCTTAAATGCTTTAACAAATCTCACGAGCAAAGAGAAGAAAGTATTGGCGTCGGTGGTCCTGGGCGACTCGGCAAAGTACTCCACGCACTCCCTAAACGCTTCCTGAGCCATCTTTGAGTCACTTTTCAGTCTCCTGAGCTTGTCCTCGGCGTTTGCCAGGAAATCTCTCACGACCAGGCTATGGCTACCCCTTCCGCGGATCTCCGCCTCCTTCCTAACTGCCTCCATGCCCTTCTCTAGTTCAGTCACATCAGTGTTGATGTTTTCCAGAGAAACTGAAATTGCAAACGTTGCCTTGTAGATATTAATTCAGTGAAATGATGTGTAACAATCATTTATAAAGTCACTGTAGATTGTTATTACAAAATGACGACTATTAATATGTTCCTAATCCACGGTGAATGGAAGCGAAATGCTGTAGACGCATCACATCGTTAAACAGTTCATCGCGTAAATGCCAGTTTTATCCATTTCATATTCGTACTAAGGCTTTGTAACCCCAAGATCATCCTGCGGGTCTTTGACATTTTTGATTTTGTCAAAATAACGATAAGAATTTTACGAACCGCGTTTCAGTGGCGCACGAGGCTACGTTTACACAGACGAGTAGTGGAAAAGAAAAAGATAGTCGACTTACCCACAGCAGCTTTCTCTATATAATGGAGTTCGGCATCGAAATTGAGCAGTTCCGGGAACTTCTGTCTTATCGTCGCCACTATGTAGTGCAGCAGACACAGACGCTTGTCCGTCGACTTCGTGTCCAGCAAGGTGTCCAAAGACTGCAGTTTGAAACCGTAAGCCGGCCCCCTTTTGCTGCTGTTCAGGTAATTGCCAAACGCCAGGATTATTTCGAGGACAGATCTGAGTTTTCTCGAGTTCTTCACGGAATTCGATCCCGAGATTATCGCGTGCACTTGCTGAAAATAAAAAAAGTGGATTAGATTCGCAACAATTTAATTTGTTATACACTTACAGGGGTTACTAGATGTAGGTTATCGAAAAAGTTTCCAATGTAGCTCATTATCGACAGTTTGGCCGATATCCTCTCCACCTTCGTGAGTTGCAACAGGAACTTGTCTTCTTCGGTCAATAAATTAACGTTCTTCTTCTCGATGATGTACTCTCTGTACGTCTTGCTCTCTTGTTCGGAAGGTACCATTCGCTGAAGCAATTCAACGTTTTCCAGAGAAAGTTGCTTCAAGTCCAACATGTTTATCGCGTTTATCACTTTGTCAGGCGTCATTTCCAACTTTCTCCTTGATATAGCTGAAAATTAATATTTTGTAATTAAATATCCAGTATTTAGACCGATCAAAATAACTCATTTAGAGGGGAAAAAAAGAAAATTGTTACTTGGACTTTTATAAGCAGAAATGGTAAAAATTGTACCATTGAGATTTCTGACGAAAGTTGATGTCAGACATAAAAGTATCTGATACAAAAATTATAGATCATGCAAAAATCTACAACTTTTGTAGAAGCAATGTTTTAACATTACCTCAAAATTTCCAAGAAAAATGCGAAAAACCAGTTTTTTTTCTGATTTTTCGTTTTTTATTTCTCATTTCCGCAAAAATAATTTAATTTTGATGAAACTTGGTGAATGTATACCTTTGTCTGTCTTAAATAACCTCAAATTTGTTTAGATAAAAAAATCAAGAAGTTTCTGATATATTCATTTTTTTCAGCCTGAAACACTTTTTTTTCAAAGAAAAATTCTACTCAAAAAAATCATCGTACATAGTTCTGCCATAATAATTTTTTTTGTTTTGACATATACTTTTTGGTGAAATAAAAAAATTTGTAATCACAGTTCAAAAATATGCTCAAAAATGCAAAAAAGTAAAAAATGACTTGCAGCAATGAATTTTTCAGTAATTGTTGATAATTTGTTTAAATTAAAAAAAAATAAAAAACTGACTACACCATTCAATTGTACAGAAAAAATACAAAACAAAACTGTCTCATTGTTTGACCCAAAACCATTTTTGTACAGTAGTGCAATAAGTCGAATAGTGAATAAATAAAATAAATAATAATTTTTTTTCCATAGGATCGTTTAGTGTACTTATTTTTTTTAAAGTTTGACGAATTCAGATATACAGTGTGTTCAAGATAAGGATGGGATAGCATTAGGATCTAGGAAATGGTATGAGATACGGGGTGGCTCAGATTAGAAAAAAGTTGTGTTTTCTTATACCTAACAATATGCTGTTTATAAAGTTTTAAAATTCCGGGTAGTTCCGGAGATATCCGGAAAAACCCGAAATTTTGCAAAATTGTTTAAATTAATTTTTTTAAATACGTCGCTGCTATTTTTATGACAAAATCTAGTCAATTTTAATTCTGAATTAGAGGATATTACTATTGTAACTGCTTAAAAAGTTTTTAGCTCTTTTTAGCTATAATATAAAATTTTTCTTGAGTACGGCTCTGAACTAACTAGAAATAATAAAATATTTCATAAATTCATATTATTTTTTATTAGGTACAACTTTTTATATTATGGGTTAAAAAAATTGTTGGATATTTTGTGCTGTATTGACTTTTATTCTCTCCTTTCTCTCTCTCTCTTCCAATAGATACAGGAATTTTGAAAGCGTTCAGAGCCGTACTTAGGAAAATTTTTTAATGATAGCTAAAAACCTTTTTAAGCGATTACAATAGTAATATCAGCTAATGCAGAATTTAAAATAGCAGTGATATATTTAAAAAAATTAATCTGATGAGGGCCCCTCGAAGACGAAACGTCGGATTGCAAAAATGTTGACGGCATTGGATACAGCAAAAAAAGTGGTAATGTAAATATGCAATTTATTTAAAATTTATTTTCAAAGCCAGAAAAAAATAAAACGATTTCGCAAAATTTCGGGTTTTTGGATTTCGCGTCAACAGTAGACTTTGCAGCGAATACTTTGTATCGCTGAAATCTCAAATCATCCAGAGATAATTTATCATTTGTACATTTGTAATTCGACTTTTATGTTTATAGTTTTGAATGTTTTTTAATTTAAACAACTTATCGATAATAACTGAAAAATTCATTGTTGCAAGTAATTTTTTACTTTTTTGCATTTTTGAGCATGTTTTTGAACTGTTATTAAAGATTTTTTTATTTTGCCCAAGAAGTAAATGTGAAAACGAGAAAAATGATTAGCGGCAGAACTCTGTATGATGATTTTTTTAAGTAGAATGTTTCTTTGAAAAACAAGTGTTTCAGGCCGAAAAAAATTAATATCTCAGAAACTTCTTGATTTTTTTATCTAAACAAATTTGAGGTTATTTAAGACAGAGAAAGGTATATGTTCACCAAGTTTCGTCAAAATTAAATTATTTTTGCGGAAATGGGAAATAAAAAATGAAAAAAAACAGAAAAAAACCTGTTTTTCGCATTTTTCTCGGATATTTTGAGGTTATGTTAAAATGTGACCTCTACAAAAGTTGTAGCTTTTTGCATGATCTACAACTTTAGTATTGGATACTTTTTTGTTTGACGTCAACTTTCGCCAGAAATCCCAATGATACAATTTTTCATAACTTTTCAACCCCCCCAAATCAACCCTCCGCTGCCCCTGCTCACGCATTTATTTTTTTTAGGTTTATTATAAGCACTTTTACCATTTCTACTTATAAAAGTCTAGGTAACAATTTTTTTTTTCTCCAAGTGTAATTTGGTTGGACTAATTTTAATGAATGTTTGCACAGTAAATTATTTCGACACATATATTACAAACACCCTGTGGATCATAGAAAATATAAATAGTTTATTGCAAAAATTAATTAGTGAACGTACAAATTCGTGTTTATAGCAAAAATACACTCACCAATATTCCTCAATCTCGTGTGCTCCAACAGCGTAACATTCTCCGGCTTCTTGAACCTCTTGCTCGGGAAAGTGGACAGCCCGTCCGTTTCGCTCATGCCGTTCGACAAAACATTGGCGCTGCCGATCTTGAACCTCTCCTCGAAATCGTTGAAATCTATGTGGCCGTGCAGCTTATCGTCGTCTAATTCGTTAAAAATCGTCCCCCTGACCTGATTAGGTTTCAGCGCTATCCAGTTGATCGTGGGTAGTTTGTACTTGGTTTGGACTTTCCTCTTTATCGTCATGGCGCCGTCGGGAGCCTGCATGAAACCGGCAGGCGGCGGCGGAATAGGTCCCGAGGAAGGTTTTGCGGGTGGCGGAGGAGGACAAGGTGGTGGCGGCGGAGCTGCGGGTGCGGGGGGAGGACACGGGGGAGGTGGTGGCGCTGATTCGGCTTTGCTGGGCGTCGAGGTGGCGCCAGGTACTGTCGGGGGCAGGTCTGAGATGCCAGACACTGGAAATATAATGTAATTACAGTTTTTTTTTATAGGCACTGTAAACAAGAAGTAAAAAAAAATTAAAGAGAAAATTTACATACAGGGTGACCCATGAAGAATGGAAACCCTCGCGTACAAAAGTCATTTATGGACCGATTTGAACCGGTTTTTTTTTTAAAGATAGATCTCCAAAAGCTCTATATTGATGCAAAATTTGAAGTCGAAATTTTGATTTTCAAGGCCTACTACGAATTTTTTTTAAGTGAAATATAGCAAAATTTTGTTAGCGATTTTTTTATAAAAAATCTGACTACACCACTGGATTTAGGAGCCCCTCAAATGCATCTGTGACAGACTCCTTTTTCATTTTTAAAAACGTAATTTTTTAATCATTACTTTTTTTATCAATTGTTGTAATTTGTATCAATTAGAGTAATTGTTTATTTTGTGTATACTGGTTTTTATTGATTCTTATTAATAATTATTAAACCAGTGTTTGTTATTTAATTTTGTTTCCCTCTGGGTTCTATTCGGTTTTTATAAAAGAATATCACCCACCGACAACGGCAAACACTGATGATGCCGATATGTCATAACTTTTTTAGGAGGGAACTTTTTTCGCAAAAATTGGTACAAATGCATTTAAGGGGTTCCTAAATCCAGTGGTGTAGTCAGATTTTTTATAAAAAAATCTCTAACAAAATTTTGCTATTTTCCACTTGAAAAAAATTCGTAGTAGGCCTTGAAAATCAAAATTTTGGAGTTTTTGGAGACCTATCATTAAAAAAAACCCGGTTCAAATCGGTCCATAAACAACTTTTGTACGCGAGTGTTTCCATTCTTAATCGGTCACCTTGTATATGAAATTGTTGAAAACTCCCTTGTCAAATTGTATTGTTTTCATGAGTTTTTAAACAGTAAAATAGTTGAGTTATAATCCGTATTTATTATTTTTTAAAGCACTGTGTTTAGTTTATGAATCTTAGTGCTAATATCGACCCATCTGATGTGACATGACAACTTAATGATTGTTTTGTAATTCTTTTTGAATTATCAAAAAATCTCAGCATGATACAGTCCCAAAGGTATTGAACCGTTATGCATTAATTACACTTCCTAAAATTAGTAATTTTTAAAAACATTAAATTTATTTACTTGACGATCCCCTTGGCAAGCTTTTGACATGCTCGAGCTCAGCAATTTTCGATTCAAACATCGACTGCCTATTCTTGGACTCCTGCTCGTGGTGCTGCACCACCCTCCTCAAAGTCGACACTTCCTCATCGGCCTTCTTCTTAACCTCCACCAGTTCATCTCGCTCTTGTCTCACTTGTATCAACTCAGTTTCTAAGTTCGCAATCTTCTCCAGTGCTCTGTGTTCCACATCTTGCAAACTTTCGTGTAACTACAAAACAAATTCTCTTTAGACCTGACCTTAGATATATTATACGGGAAAAGTTTACTTGTGCCACTTCGTCTTCAAGTTCCGCGACCTTTTCTAAAGCCGCTGTTTTCGTTTCGCTGTCCTCCATCAAAGCGGCTACATCGAACACGTTATCTAGGTAAGCGGAGATTTGAACTTGCAGTTCTTCGCTTTCCGTGAACCGCAATTTGTCCAAGTAGTTGTCGAGACCCAGAGCTGTGAACTCATACTGTAAGTGTACCCTGAAATTCATGTCTTCCACCGAGTGTACTATGATGTTGACAAACTGCATACACGCTACCTAAAACATGGAAATTCACTCGTTAATACGTTTTAATATAAATCAAATGTTTAGTGGTTACCATGAATTCTATATGGAAGACTTCGAAGTTAAGGAAATAGTCCATCAGGGTCTGAAACCTGTGCTCTTCGTTGCAAACCACTTTGAAGTTATCGAAAGCCGATAAGATTATTTCGTGTCCGCCTTTTACTAAACAAATCGCCGCCAGCAATTCCAAGACGAGGGCTTTCGTACGTAAACTTTTGTGTATCAGACTCAGTGATATGCAATTTATCGCTTCTCTGTGTTGGATCACCATATTAAAGCCATACTGGAACACAATAGTTTTTCTTTTAATGATTTGTTTCGCTTGTCTCTATTTTATGATTAACTGTGACAAGTATTTACGTATTTAAAAAATTAAACGAATTGTTTTATTGCCGCTAATTTACCTTATTATTCATAATAGCCCTCATGCACATTATACAGACGTGAATGTCATCCTTCGAGTCACCCATATTCAGCTTGGCTACATGTTTCGACCTTCGTTTTAAGCTAGGACTTCCAGGTATATCCAGGGGCATCCTGATGTAGCCGTTGCTCTTATCGAGACTAATACTGGTCGTGTTTATCGTGCTGTGCCCAGTTTGACTTAGTTTCTCCTCGGATGCTGTTCGAGATTCCGCTATCCTCTGCTCGTGGCGCATCATACCGAGACGGAAGCTTAAATAGTCTATCAGCACGTCTAGGCCGAGGTTTTCTTCGTTCAAAAACTCTCTCACCCATCTACAAAGGGATAATTATAATGTATGGAGTGGAGTGGGTAACTAAGATGATTATATTTCACTAATTTGTTGTACCGGCATGAAAAAATATAAAGGCAGCAAATTTATATATTTTATATACAGGGTAATTCACATAATAATCAATGTTCTTTGTTTTTTTACTCTTCTATCTAGGAAAAAGTGGCAAAATTTTAGGAAATTTAATTCCGACATCCAAGAAATATAAAAAAACAATTGCCTGCTGCATTTCAAAGATATAAACCAAACATTTATTTTTTTTTAACGGAATGCCATGCATATTTTTATTTTTTATAATTGCAGTGATATATACATGTCATATGTTTTGATACGATATTATGCTTTATTTACTGATCCTCCACAATAATAAATAAAGATCTAAGAATTTATATGAACTAAGCGAGAAAATATTGAACGAAGTTAATACTATCAATCAGGAGGGTAACAAAACATTTAAAAAAAGCATGAAATATACAGGGTGATTCACAACTTATCCAAAAAAATTTGGGAATAGATGCGGCATGAGAAATGGAGTCAATATCGTTTGCGAGAACAAAATTATTGAAGTTATAGTACATTCAACCACTACATAGCTGGACAACTGTAGTCTCTAGCGTCAATCTCAATACGCGTGGAGAGCTACGTGGCCTCAGCGACTCCTATTTTGCAATCGTCGTTGCGACAGTGTTTACCTGTTATCTGTGGTGTTTACAATAGTTTTTTTTAGTAATTAGTGTCAAAAATGGTTGGCGTGTATAGCAACTCGGAGTTGATGGATATCGTTTTATTTTATTGTGAAGCAAGACAACATTTGTGTTAGTTCGTGGAAACTGAGTAAGGCGGAACCAAATGTGTTTACACGCTGGTGGATAAAATCTTGAACAAGTGTTGTTGTAACATCGGGTATGTCAAATGATTTTATTATTTAAAAACAAAAATTAATTTTATTAATTAATAATAACAATAAAGGCAAAATCAGTTGAATTTGCCGATATAAAATAGGCGCTATAAAATTATATTTATTTCTTTCCTTGTGAAAGTTTTTTGTCCGTTTTTATCACACCGCCATGCCGGTCGCATTGCGCAGGGTCAGATTTTACAGTGGATCAGTTTCCAGTGCCGTACAGAAGTGTATTTTTAAATCATTTTCGAACTTCCCTTTTTGATTTTTTATTTACAAAATTGTATTTGTAAGGGTCCTCTGTACATCCAGAATTTTTTTTTGGATAAGTTCTGAATCACCCTGTATATTTTTTGTCTAGAATAGGATGAAGGTATAAGAAGGATAAGACATCTTTTATGATAAGATATTTTTTATTAAGAGAATTAAAAAATTTGTTTAGTAAATGTGACAGCAGGAAACATACCCACTCAGTGGTTCCATGGCAATCTTGATTATCGGGATCAGTAAATAAACCAAAATATTGTAGAAACTATCAAAGCAAATATATGACAGGTATATATCATTGTAATCAGAAAAAGAGATGAATAGAAAACATGGCAAATAGGTATCTAGGATTTTCCATTTAAAAAATTAAAAGTTTAATTTGTATCTTTCGAAATGCAAGAGTCAATTTTTTTACATGTTACTTCGAAATTGCAAGAAAATTTCCTAAATCTTTGGCCCTTTTCCTAGATAAAAAAGTAAAAAGAGATAAAGATTATTTTTTTATCTCTAACTAGAGACCGGGTAAAAATGCCACAAGTTAAAATTTCGTCATTTTTGTCCGATTTTAAAGAGCAAAAGACTGGCATCAATTGTTCCAAAAATTTGTATAATTAGAACAAATAACGTTAATCTTTTAACATCGAACCAAAATCAGAGTAATAAACACTTCTTATAAAGCACCCTGTATAAATCTTTTCTGACACAATATCAAATTCTTTGCCAAAAAATATATTTTTAAATGTAGCATTTAAATTAAAATTTAAGATAATAATTTATTCACGAATAATTTTATTTATTAATTTAGTTGAGTTGCACATTTTATTATACACATCAAAACATAAATAATATGATAAAATGAATAATAAAGTTGCACAACAGGTATGTTTTTACTGAGTAATTTACCTCGAAATATATTTTTTTATTAATTGTTTTCTACATCGGTGAAACTCTTGTTGTTTTAATGATTCATTCAAAATTATCTACACATATTACTGATAGACGGTTTCAAAAGTGTAGTGGAAACTCCTTTGTTGATAGATAAAACATAAATATATTTAATGAAATAAGAGGTTTCTAAATTCTTTCTTTTTTTTGGAATACATCGCCTTTTTCATAGGGGTTATTTATTCATTAAAAAATATTTATAAGACGGGAATGTGATATGTTTCAGTTATTTTTATATTCCTGCAAGCTGCTAATTAATTTAACTGTTGATTAATATCCATTGGACAGTATTACAAAAAACTATTATCTTAATTAAACAAGGGTAGAGAAAAGCATGTTTATTTTAGAGGATAAACACACAATAACCTTAGGAATATACATAAAACAACGTTCAATATTATGCATTTAACGCTGATAAGATTTAATACCAATGTAATTGTTTTAACAAAATTTAAATAATGGTAATGGAGTCCAAATAACCATTGAAAATAAAAACTAACCATGAAAATACAGTATTTAGGCCTTTTTTTAAACAAAATGCTGTAAAGTACAGTGCATAGTTAATGTTAACACTCTTTTTTTATTTTTAAACAATTAGATTACATTTATTAATTTGCAATTTAGTTTTTTTTTCAAGATTATAATTTTAAAGTACTTGGAAAGATATTTCTTTTTTAAAAAACCGCCCTGGTCAATTAAGAGATATTAGCAAAGTGAAATATACCGTGGCACAAAAAAGTTTTGGCACTTTAAATGGGTCCTAATTGTCGCTTGTGGTGCCCTCTAGAACATACAACGAAGTCGTTACTAAATTCGAATTTCTCATCCCAAAAAACCCCCGATACGAAATTTCACGAAATTAGTTCGAAGTAGTAGAAAGATATTAAAGAAAATGTTACTTATTTTTTCAACTTCAATACCATGTATTTCGAAAACTAGCGTTTATGAGCAACATTGTATGTGACTTTTCCCCATTAATTTCCGTCGTAGAATCTAGTGGTAAAGTTTGGCCCATTCTTTAACGGACACCCTGTATTAATAAAACAGTTTGAGTAGTTTATGTGATAAATATGGGTTAATTAGGAAGTCTGTTGTGTAGGTTGTAGTAGATAACTCTTTGACTTTGGGCTGCAACCAACATTACAGCCGTGTATCAGGTTTAAAGTTCATAAAATACGGTCATTCAATGACTGCAATACTGTACTAATCACTCGTATACTTACTCTATGTGATTTGTACGTAGGGAAATCTCCAAGTCCCTAAGAACCTGCGTCGAAGTCGAGTCCACGACCATTTTCCTTTTCTGGAACAAACGATTAGGGTCAATTTAATCCAATAACATTATCATTAAACGATTTATTATGCATATTGTGACGCGAGGAGCGACATAGTCGCACAGGCGTTTGAACGCTGGTATTTATTTATTTGCATGTGATCTGAATGGACTGTATTAAATTAATATATTATGTCGCGTTCAACTGCATCGGCATGAAAGGCGCTGTTATATTCAGAAGTCAATCATCGTTGAGCAAATAAAACAAATGAGGGGAACATCTGGAGATGAGAGAGGGGCCCATAGAATGTTACAAATGGGGTTGCGCGCCGTTACGTCGAGATAATCTGGGAAATAATATGTTCGGAGTAAAAAAATCCAGGGTGATAAATTACGAGCATGTATTTTTGTAATTTTGTACATTTTCCGTAATATTTTCCCAGATGTATTGTGAAAATTTTTAGAATATACAGTGTCCAAAAAATTGTGCGAGTAGAATTGAATATTCTTTTTTCATACAGGAAGAATAATAAATGTGTCCAGAAAGTCACTTTCAAAATTAGAAATGTTTACATTCTGAGATCTGAAACTGAAACAGCGAATTGGTGAGTTTCTCTGTTCACATGGAACGTCATTATTTTTGCACGAATATCAACGAATTTCGAGTTTGCCAAGTCATATGTCAAGAAAATTATTTAGAATAAAACCTCGATCTTTAGTCTTATACTGCAGGTTAATCTAACTTTAAATTCGCCCAAATATCAGTTTCATAATAAAGAAAACACTAAACGATAGAAAAATTGCAACAAGTACTATAACAAAATTTAAAATTGTACTATTTGGAGAGCAAATCTGTTGAATTACTTAAAAAATGAGTTTAACAAATAAATATTTATTTACATAATTATTGAAAAATAAAGCTGTAATTAATTTACAACAGGAAACTGAGAAAATAGAAAAGCTGATACTTCATTAGTTTTCAAAGTAAAAACATACAAAATTAATAAAACATAGACTGCGATATACAAATAACAAATATTAAATTTGAAATGATGTTATTTGATTTATATTTATGCTTGTAATAATAGTTATTTACACCATAAAGGAGGTAAATACTACTTGTATTTACCAGTCGAGCACGATTTTGCGCCCGAGCGGAGCGAGTCCGAGACTGGTAAATTATACTTAACTTATGGTTCATGAAATAAAGATTAGGTTTTATTTTTTGACATTTCTTAATCAATTCATTTTGACATTATTCGAAATCTTGCAAAGTCGCCTTGGCTGTTTGGATTTTGTCGTTTCTAATGTGTTTATAAACAATGCTACATAAAAGTTGCAATTTTGCTGGTTTTGAATTATTATTTCTAAATGAATGATTTTCAAATAGAAAGTGCAGCAAATGCTGCCCTGCGAATTTTTATTGCCCGAGAAGTCGAAAGTGTGCTACGGACGAGCATATAGAGATTGCAAAGAAAATACCCCAAGCTGAGAGCATTTTTGAAATGACGGCCATACACCTAAAAAGTTAAACGTTTTTACAAGAGGACAAATCAACGATTTTCTCGTTCAGGCACCCGATAACACATATTTGCTAATGAAGGTAGTGACAGTTTCAAAAATTTCGATGACATTATTGTAGCTACAATTCCAGATTCTGAAAATGGTATGTCACGTACGTTTACAATTACTTTTCGTCTGGATTCTGTTTCTTAACTAGAAATTCTCAAGAAATGTATCAAGATTATATTGGAAATTATTCATGCTTTTTTTATGCGCTATCAAACAGGTAGACGTTACAACCAACCAGTCAGCAAAAATATCCTTTCTACGATTACTAATAAGATTACACAGTTTTTGAAACTACAACATCCTGAAACATATACAGGTCATTCATTCCGAAGAACATCGATAACGTTACTGGCTAATACAGGAGTTGATGTATTAGCAATCAAGAAACATGGTAGGTGGAAATCAGCCACAAATTTGAAGAAAGTTATGATGCTGGCAGTTTAAGTAACAAAAAATGAAATAGCCAACAGGATTCTTTGAAATGACACTTCAACTACAGGTTCTAGTAGTACGTCGCATCATGCTGTTTTAAAGGATCAGTCAAATAATATTGAGCCTCCGGTGACTGAAATAGAGCGGTCAAATCATTTTGAGAAAAATGTGACAATTAGTAAACGCGAGGGGAATAATTATCCAGATTTTATAAATGTTACTAAATGTGATAACTGTACAAATACTATAAATATTCATTCTTAATAATTAATAAAATGTAATATGCATTATAACTCGAAGTCACTTTTTTCTTCTACTTCTACGGTAAAATCCAATTACCTCCTTAAAAACAATGTATTAGTATATTTACTATAGTGGGAGCAGATAAAATAATTTTCAAAGCAATGATTTGTTAGTCCATTCAACTTCCATCAACCTTACAATTTTGTAATCAATGTTTACAAAAAGAAATACAAATTTTTGTTATATACAAAATATTGTAATCTTTGAATAAACAAATATTATTATTTTCCATTCCCAATTAAAAAAACTGCTTTTATAAAAAAAAAACATGCATTTATGAGTCTTTTACTAAAACAAGTTTGATGACATGATATGCCAATAATGACAGCGACGTAGATACAGCAATAAAAGATCTCTGTGCTACGTGTTTTTAGATTTGAAAGCTTTCAGCATGTTGCCTATTTAAAGATTTACCTAAAATACGGCTTGTTTACTTTTATTTTCACATTTATATTTTATACAGAATTTTCTAAACCTTTTACTTAGAAAACTAGCCCTCGATCTGTTTACTACATTACTAGTAACTTCCCATTAATCAAATTATTTTTAACATCAGAATTACTCTCTGAAAATACCCCTTTCCTCACTTTTATCGAATTCGGTAAGATTACAAAACCATGATGTTGAGTCTGGGCACACGCCAAATGGACTGTGATCGCCAATAACAGGACGAATTTAAATTTCTGCGCTCGATAACTCTCCTGTACCGGATATACGCCTGTCAAATCTATTGAAATCTAATGATGCGTCCGACAATCCATCACAATAAAGTCAAAATTGATTAAGGGTAAACGGAACGAAATATGGAAATGATATTTTTCGTCCATATACAAAACGTTGGGATTTTGGTAAGCAGAAAAATAATTTTGATGTAATAAATATTACTTATCTAAAATTATGCCACAAATAAGTAACTTACTAATCAAACTAATGAAAATAGTGAGATTTGATATAATTTTCATTGCTGTAAACGAAAACCAAATTGAAAAAATAATACATAAAACAATAAACAATTTACAAATGATAATGACATGACAAAGTGAAATTGCAAATTTATTAATCAATCAGTCTAATTTCAACATTTATAAAAATTTTCGAAAAATACTTAAAATTGAATTAGCTGATTACCTTACATTTCTTGTAACACAAGTAATGCTATATATCAATTAGTAAATGGAATAAAAAATTGTCTATAAAATGATCAAAAAGGTATTACTGTATCTTTAGATCTTGCAAAACCTTCGATATTGTGCCTCATATGCAATTCATTGTTGTTCTGGACCATTACAACGTCAGTGGTAACACATTAGAATTATTTAAAAATTATTTGGGCCATAGAAAATGTAAAAATCACAGCACAGCAAGAATTTAGAAGCCAAAATTGGAATTCCTCAGGGAACTGTACAAGGCCCAGTTCTTTTTACCACTTACATAAATTCCTTGCTAAATTTATATATCAACAGTGTTTCAATTTCTTATGGAAGATGATATACAGTTTAATTTTTTTAAGAGACGATTAAAAATAAAAACATATTTGATACATAAACTTTATCTTTTAAAAAATATGTTATGTATTAACAAAATTACCGATTCAGTTATAAATCTTTGGTGGAGTCACTACTTACTACTTACTTTGGAGAAGACTATATGACAATGAGAATGAGTAGAAACCACTGAATGTTGTTCAAAATTAGGTCCTAACAATATTTTTTTTTCAAAAGTTAACTGTATTCGAGTGAAGAAGGATTTTTTGAATGTTAGGTAATTATATTACTTTATAAATTATTGTTAGGTAAATAGATACAAAACCAAACCAAAGGTATTTAATATTTTATCTCTTTCACTAAGAACACATGTTAATTACAACATATTTGTATAAAAAATTCAAAAATTTTATAAAAAAGAATATATACAGGGTGTTTTTGAATGGAGTAGCATAAATGATACCAGTGAATCTACATTTCAAAAGAACACGATCTGCAAAAAATCGCCTTAGTAAAATATTCACCCCTGAAGAGATATGGGCCATCAGTTTCCAAAAAAATTATGAAAATTGGCTGTATTTTGAAAACCGAACGAGGTACAAATAACAAATTTTTTACAGGTTGTTTACTAATACAGATGCGAGTTTTCAACTATTTTTCGAAAATTTTAACCCCTCGAAAGGGGTTGAAATAACCACCCCTCAAGCCATTTTTTTCCATAACTTTTATATTTCGTAAAAACTCGATATCCAAAAATACGCATTAGATAAACTGGTTCTTTTAGAAACTTTTACCTCTCTAGCAATTTTCCTTTAAAACTTTTCAATTATTAATAAAAAATAAAATGTATTACCATTCACCTAACACCGTATATGATTGCAATCAATCAAAGAAAAACTAAGTGTGCTGCTGTCATGCCAGTTGTCACAATTAACTCTTCTGTAAGTTGTCACTGTTATCAGCTAAATACTTTTTGGGTGTAAATTAACAAGAATTATGCCAAATTTTACTAATGATGAATATATTAATAAACGAAAAGTTTTAAAGGAAAATTGCTAGAGGTAAAAGTTTCTAAAAGAAGATTCACTGCTATCATTTATGTTTCTTCATTCAAAAACACCCTGTATATACATAGTATAAGTATACAAGCTTCTGGTTTTCCTTTCTTTATTTTATTTCAAAGATCTGTCGACTCCGTATGATATTTGTTGAGATAGAATTTCAAGAAAACAACCGAAAAAGTACGCCTTCGTAACTGCAAAACACAGTATGCACTGCAAGCTGCTACGGTGAACGTCACGCCGCCAATGTCTTTCTATCTCGGGTGTCGAATGCGGTTAATTCCAAGAAAGTGACCCAGGGCTCTTCTTGGAATTCTAAACAAATGTCGTACCATGCCAAAGCCTGCTAAAGCAAGCTGAAGCGGTACAATTTCGTCTCTCTGCTTATCGAATACGATATTTTTTTAAATATTTCGTTTTAGGACGTTGACCAGAGATCAAAAAACCTATCTCTCAGATCCGTTATACGCGGATATAGATGTCACTCACGTCTCAGTTCCGTATATTTTTAGTCACGCACCTTGGTGGCGAATGGAAAAAATGAGTCACTTCCTTGATGGGTATCTCGTATCAGTTTTAAAGCGATCTGTTATTTGGTTCAAATTAAAGGTCACTAAAATCAGCGGTCTGTTTAGAATAATATGCACCATTAATGTGGAAACAAGAGATAGGTGACCTTTGTGCTTATCGTGCGTGCAGAATCCGGTGTCTTGTTCATTTGCGCAGTTTCGGTGGTTAAGCATTTGTTTTTCATGCATGTCAGTAAAAGATTGTCCAGAATTTCTGTATTAGTAAAACGGTTTCTCATTTCAAGATTAAAACTGCCAAAATGTATTTCCTGACAGACCCATCTCTTAATCAAATTCATTAAAATTATCATCTTATGAACTCATATACAAAGTGTTTTGGAAAAAAGCACCATAGAACACCAAAAATATGAATATTTTTGTTATGGTGGAGGATTTTTTCAAATAAATTGTCTAAGGGTATTCTGAACCACTTTAATAAGGTCACTCGAGGCTACCACTGGGCTACCGCCATCTGGAGCTAGCACCAGGCCTCCACCAGCCATGACGACTACGTCCTTCAAAGTTCTGCTGAAAAAGTGTCATTGGGGTGCGGGGATGGGGGATCTGGTCATTGGTGACGGACCCCTACCTCTTCTTCTGCAAACAAGATCTCCCACCCTGCACCCCACTGAAACTTCTTGGAGGGGCATGACCTTGGAGGACATCGTCGCTATGGCTGCTGGAGACCTGGTGTCAGCTCCAGTGGTAGTCTGGAGTGACTTTGAAGTGGTCCAGAATCACCCTTAGACAACTACTGCTATTATATATTTTCCAAAAAACTATGTAATATAAAAATGGTAGGTATAGGTCACTTTTTGAGGATGCTAAATACATCAGTGTTACTATACTCTATTTTTAAACTAAGAGGAGTGAATGCCAAAGACAAATTTACACTGCAAAAGTTACTAAAAACTACCCCAGATAGCATCAGCACAGAAGATAAAACTGGATAAAACTTCTGTGGCATCAGACTATCAAGTATATACTCACTGCAAGTGTTTAACCTCATTTTGAGTACAATAAGCTTTCATTACTTTTAATGAGGTTATTAAGTACCTATTCAAAATAATGTGCAATGAATAAATATCTAATTCTAGGTTTATTTAACTTTTATATATAAATTTTTAAAGTAGGTAGGTAAGTACTTACTACATAATATTGAAAAACTGAATATGAATAAAATAATAAACTACGAACCAAACATATATAAATGATTCCAGTTTTCACTTTTTAAAAACAATTTTATTGATTCACATTTTTACATCTAGCATTGGAGTAATTATATAATGGTGTTTTTGTTACTTTGAATTGTTGCATTTCTACGAACTACGTTTATTAAGTTACCGGATAATTGCCAAATAACTGATAACTGAACTACGTTCGTAATATATCATCTGCAGGTGTTCAAAGTAACAAAATATGTTTTTATAATTTATATTATTGGTAAAAATTAGGGACAAATCATGTCTAACAATTTTCTGAATTATTCGACGAGTCAGTATCCATATTGCTCTCACTATTATTAATTGATATAATTAAAGGTTCAATGAGATCGTACATAATTCTGTCAAGTGTTCCCATTTTTTCTTCCTCCTTAATCACATGTTCTACACATTTTTTCCAGTTCATATTTGTAACATTATTAAGAGCCTCTATTAGTAGTTCCCTTACGTTCTTCAATTTATATGTCTTCAACCTTACTTGAAATTAATTTGTTTCATAAATTTGTATAATGATGAACGGGACATCTGTGGCAAATCCTGACGACTTTTTATTTCGGTTAATATTTTGTCCAAAGTGGGGATCTCATTTTTAAAGAAAAAGCTGTGTACTATACGCCTTATGGAATTCTTCATTGCTTCATCCAAACATGTAACAATCCCAGGTCTTCCACCACAGTGTTTGGAAGTAGACACCCTTCCAGTAGATTTATACTGTTTTATGGCTCGATATACTGTTGATTTTGCAACACCTAAAAAAGTATAATGTGTAATATAGTTAGTTCACAACAGAATAATGTTAACATAAATTTACCTAACGTCATCGCTATTTTGGATACAAGTTGGACAGTTTTAAGAGTAGGTTCATCATCTAGGCTTTTCTTGTACAAATTCAATATTGTTTGCTTTTCTGCCAGAGACAAATGCCCCAAACTGAGTTGTTTTCGTTTCCTTGGGGGCGACGGCGATGTAATTCCCGCGCCTGCCTTACTCGTGGTCGGCACAGCATCATCCATATCCAATGGAAAATTGGAAAAAACGGATGATAAACAATATAATAAGTTGTTTAGTTCTGATAAGAACTGATTTATACGTAACTGGGATATTAAATAGAAAGAAAAGCAGGTAAAAACACGATGACAACGAACTGATGATAACTAAGAGGCAAAATGACAACAAATGTCAAAATGTAAAATTTATTAGCAGTGTAAAGTGGGCTCGAAATTAACCAATAAGAAACCACCATTTTGGCGCGCAATATTCAAAACGCTCCTCTTAGTTTAAAAATAGAGTATAGCTTTTGACCATCTACCCCAAGGTCACTAGCTACGACCTGGTCCAGCGACAGATTGTCACATTTTGACATTATTGTTTCAAATTTCATTTTTTGAAAGAGTCTTGTATTTTATATACAGGGTGATGTCATTAATTCTAACCACGTATTAGGAAGGCCTAATAAAGACAGAAAATCAAAAACAACCTTTTAGAAAATAAGCAAATTACCCTTTAATCCGGTTAACTAGGTGCCCTACTTCGCATCAGGCAAAGCGCCGACCGCCGGACTACAAAGCGTTCGACCGTTGAAGCGAAACAGCAGATTTCCCGAGTCGTCTTGAACTTTGCAACAGGTTTCTACATCAAAGTGCAGCGGATTCCAATTTTATCATCAAAGTGCTATGGACGGATGAGTGAGTGCTTTTTTTATCCGTACTGTCATTTTAAATAGGTAGGTACAATACTACTCTTTGACAAGCAATAAGTCACTAGGTACTACAAAGTGAATAATTAATTGAATATAATACTAAAAACTCATATTCAATTATAAAACAGTGAAAATGTTACCAATATTGAAAATACTGAATAACCTAACATTCGAAAATGATTTTTATCATTATATATACGTTTGTTTTTATTAACAAATAAATAATATTTGTTAACATTTAAAATGTAAAAAATATTTATGTGTCTAGGTAAAACGGTCTGTTTTTGTCGTTCACAATAATTAAAAACGCATTAAAAGCTAGGTTAATGACCGAATAATACGGCAAGTCAAGATTCACTCTCGAAGAACCTTTGTAGGTCCGAAAAGGGACTTAAATAATGATTTGAATTATATGTACATATTTAAAAAAAAATTATCGCGTATTCGTATTCTGCACATTTTTCCCTATCTTCCCCTAAAATTAATGACATTATGACTGAATCACCTTGTATAATTTAATATCTGTAAATATTAAGATATTAGTTTCAAGGGGAGGCCACTTGAAATAACAATCTTTTCATGCATAAAATGCAGAAATAGGTCAGCTCATTTATTATGGTTAAATTTTGAAATATGATAATTCCTTGTTTCGAGAACAAAAATAAAATTATTTTTCGAAACGTCAACCAACTGAAGTGGTTAATTTTTTTATTCATCTGATTTTTTTTTGCTAACTAAGCAGTCTCATTAAATAATGCTGGTTTAGTGCACAAATTAGACAATTTTCAATAATTTTCAAAGCCAAAAAGATCATTTTCGTTTTGAAGAGCGATTTGTACTTAGGACAAAAAATCCTACAAAGTTCTTGAACGGCTTAAAATAAAGAGGATCAATCGAACTAAAAGAGCTGGCAGGTTTGATTGCTACAAAAAATTTAAAACCCGTGGACATTTTGCAAGCAAGAATTTTGAAAATTTTTCTGCGCTGAATTTTTCCTGATACCTTAAAGGCGGTCAAGGGTAAACGTTTTTTACTTTCATATGTATGCTCTTGTAACATATATTGTTGGTATGGTCTGCTGTATCCCGACTTCCAAATAATTAATTTTGTAATTTCCCCTCCCGTACTTACAAAAATAAGCCGAAAACGCAGTAGGTACATTGGCTGGGATGGATAGATTATATTCCCATTGTGGAATTAATCGAGTCGGACCCTCCTGTCGAACTGGATTACATGGCTCTTTACGTTGCACTTACGCGAGAGGTGTTATTCGAAATTAAAAATGTAAATCGAAAAGCGTTGGGGATTAAATTCACTTCGATATATAGGAGCAACATCTGCATGGAACATATGGAATGTGGGATGTCTTCCCAACTCGAACGCCATCAATTTGTTTTGTATTCTTTCCCGGCTTTCCCCGGGTTGGGTTTTTAATTGAAACAAATTTTCAGTTTTTCAATTTAGTTGTCGAAAACGCGAATTTTATTGACGTTGGAAATAAATTTCCCCCGATGCCAAAGAATGTACAGGGTGAGTGAGATGTAATCTACGAAGTGTATTTATTCTTGTACAGGGTGTCCCAAACTCAATAGTATGGGGCTACTGTGAGAACATAAAAAATTTAAATAAAATTTGGGACACGTGGTGTTAAATGGGATGAGGTAAGCCCCATTAACAATCGAAAGTATTTGGAATTTGACAGAAACGATTAATGACGTCATCAATTATATTTTTTCCAGAAACATACCTTAATTTTTTCCTTTTAAAAAGCTCTCTTTTTTCTAATAAACTTTTATTAGGGAAAATTTTCTGCAGTACTTTAAAAGTTATAAGCAATATCGTCCTAAAGAGAGAAATACCACCTAAAAATCACGGAAATCACCCCCAAATCGAAGTTGAAATTTATAATGAATTGTAAAAAAAAATTCTGCCGTCAGTAGTATCTATGGAAATATTTTATATATTTTTATACTAATTATAAATAAATATATTAATAATAATTTTACAAAATAATTAATCCTTTAATCAATATACAAAATCCATAATTATATAAAATGTATGAAAAAATAAAAAAATTAAAATATAGATTTTTTTGGGGGTTGAGGGGGTGCAATTAATTTTGAAGGGTTAAAATAATTTTGACAACATTTTTTTATTGAGAACTAATATCTAAAACATTTCAAATTAAAAAAAATGCAAAAAAAAAATTTTCAAAAAATTCATTTTTAGGGGGGTAGGGGGTGGTTTTACAAGGGTAGAAATAATCCAGAAGTAATTTTTTCGTTGAGCTACCACCACTCCCTAAAGGGCTACTGCCGCGTACCCTTACTTTGACGGGCTCTGGATTGATCAATTATGGCCAAATTCAATTTAAATTAACAGGGCATAAAGTTTAAATCTTCGTTTACAAAATGTTAAAATTTCAGGTCTTAATGTTTATAACAAATTGTTCTGTGATTAAAAAAAAAATTGCTAACTCCGGACCTATTGGTCGTAGAAACTTGTTTTTTTTTTTCAATTTGTAGTTTTTTTTACGAGCTTTCGATTAGTTTATATAACTTCTTTCAAAAGTTAAAAACCGCGGAGTTATTTTATTTGTTTATTAGGGAAAAAAGTGCCTTCTATTTGGTAACAATTATATACAACTAAATTTGAAAAAAAAAAAAAAAAAATTTAACTAGAGGATACTTGGTGTCCCTTCGAAGAAAATGAGCCCAAAAAGAATGTTTTAGTCATAACAATGCCCCCGGAATAGTCATTTGAAAATGGGTCTTTTTGCATAAATGGGATAAATAAATGGAATTTTGCAAAAACTATTTGACTGATCGAGCCCGTCTTCTGCACATCTCTTAAAGATATAAAAACTCACATTTTGGGAAAGTTTGGTAAGATTTTATTAATTATTTAAAAAGTTATTAACAATTAAAGAAAAAGCACTTTTTCCGTTTAATTTTTCAATAACTTTTTTTGTTTATAAAGCAATTTTAACTTATAGAGTCTCATTTTAAAGATGAGTTTCTCTAGATCAAATCGTCTGTTGAACTTTTTTGCTAAGATTAATAGTTTTTTTTACAATACCGCGCAGAACGAAAAATGACGAATTTTTGACATATTTGTTGATAAAAAACAATGACGCTATACTTCTTTCATAACCCATTTGATGGATGCCTTTTCTATTATCATTCCCAAGACTTTCCAACAATAAAATCATGCCCAGTAATTAATAAATTTCAAAATGTTTCCTTTCCTGGTCTAGTAGTGTTCGTTGCGCCTGTTTGGCAAACCATTACTGTCAAACCGACTTTCGTCCGTCCAAAGAACGTGCCAAAAAAGGTTCTGATCAACAGTTTCTACATTTACTACAATTTGAGCTATAAAATTAAGTTTGTTTTCAATATGACGCTCGCTCCGGCAAATACTCCAAATTGTGAATTTTGTAGTCATGATACCCATTGGTCTTTAAAATTCGCTGAACGGCTGATTTATCCAAATTTAATTCCCGGCTAGCCTGCCGTATAGAATTTCGTGGATTTTGTTCGAAATATTATAATAGTCTACTGTATTAACATTGTATCTTACCCTTCGGTCAATTATTTGATTTTTCCGAACAGAAAATGCATCTTCATTCCGTCGTAAGATTGCCTTCAATCTTGTAAAGGTTCTATGATTAGGAATGAGGCGCTCTGGATACCTTTCTTGATATAACTCTACAGCTCTTCTTGAATTTTTTGTGACTCGCCGTAAATTACCAACAAATCAACTTTTTCTGAATGAAAAAACATTTTGTAAGCACAAAAGTTGTACGTTTGACGATCGTATTGAGTAATGACAAGTAACGAGCGTTCAAATAAAAACGTGGTCAAGTTGGTTCTGAAAATTTGGACGTAGGGCGTAGCGTATAGCAAATGAACTTAAACGTCATCTGTCAAAGCGCTATATCGCCGCTATCAATTTGAATATTTTCGTTTTAAAAAGCGTTTAAAATGGTGTTTTCTCAAGAACAAAAAGTGTTTATCATAGAGTCCTACTTTAGAAATGGACGCAAGATTGATGGAATATGGAAGTATTCTATTGAGGAATGTTTCATAGAATTTCAAAATCAATTTCCCGGCGTTGTTGAGTACAAAATTTTTCAAAGTGCAGTTCAGCGTTGTGTTAATGTTTTTCGTGAAACGGGCAGTGTAACAAGAAAAGAAGGAAGCGGCCGACCTAAAAAGCGGACTGAAGAATTAAAAGAAAATGTCCAACAAATAATGGAAAATGCGCCAAGAACTTCTGTACGTGTTTTATCACAAATGGTGGGAGTATCAGTCGGTACCTGCCACACAGTGTTAAAAAAAGATTTGCGTTTGTTCTCCTATCGTTTAACTTGTCAGCAAGAACTTCATGAAGTTGATTTTCCGCGACGGGCTGTATTTTGTGAATGGTTTTTAAACAACTACGGTGAACTTCATAATATCACCTTTTTTTCTGATGAAGCCTGGTTTCATTTAAGTGGTTACGTAAACTCACAGAATATGAGAATGTGGTCTTCTGAAAAACCAGATAACTTTTTTGTCGAGGGCCCTCTACACGCTCAAAAAATTGGAGTTTGGTGTGCTCTCAATCGAAGGAGGATTTATGGACCTATTTTTTTTAATGGTACTCTTACTGCGCAAAGGTATAGAGAAGAAATTATCGCTCCTTTTGTTAACCAGCTGGAAGAAAACGAAATTACAAACTTTTACTTTCAACAAGATGGCGCAAGGGCACATACGGCAGGCGAGACGATGAATATGTTGAGGGAAGTTTTCCAAAATCGACTAATAAGTCTCAATGCTGAACATGAATTTCCACCGAGGTCATGTGATATTACGCCGTGTGATTTCTTTTTGTGGCCTTACCTTAAAAACACTATTTTTGAACTGCCTATTCCTGATTTAAACCATCTGCAGGCTCGACTTATAGACAAGATTCGTGAAATTAACAATACCCCGAGCATCTTAGAAAATGTCTTTAATTCTTTGAGGAACAGGTGTGAAAAGTGCTTGGAACAAGGAGGGGGACACTTTCAGCAGCTGCTTTAATTTATTGTTATAACAAGGAGGGGGACACTTTCCGCAGCTCCTTTAATTGTTTGTTATTGTTATCACGATTATTCTTTAAAATAAAGTTATATAGTCATTAACGTTATTGAAACTGACAGCTGCTATACAGCTCGTTGAGAAATGAGGTTAAGTTGGTCGCTATAAGCTACTCCCTACGTCCAATGTGTCAGAGCCAACTTCGACCACGTTTTTATTTGAACGCTCGTTATTTTGTGACAATATGCACATTAAACAACGAACATGCAATTATTATTGTCCAACGAATACTTGATCCATTCACCGCTAATGTGATTTTTAGGTGGAATTTCTTTTGAGATTCTTTAGGATGATATTGCTTATAACTTTTAAATGGGAAGCAATATAGAAAAATTTCTCTAGTAAAAGTTTATTAGAAAAAAGAGAGCTTTTTAACAGTAAACAAAAATTGGGTATGTTTCTGGAAAAAATATAATTGATGACGTCTTTAGTCGTTTCTGTCAAATCCCAAAGATAATACTTTCGATTGAAAATGAAGCTTACCTCATCCCATTTAACACCACGTGTTTCATTTTTTATTTAATTTTTTTGTATCCTCACAGTAGGTCCATAATATCGAGTTTGAGACACCCTTAACCTACTAACAGGGCGCCACCTACAGAGGTTTCATAAATGATTACAAGCCACGTGATCGTCGAGCTTATGCAACCAACACTGCACGATTGGTACTGTCAACTAAGTTAGTTTACTGAATGGTGAATTTACAAATCATTTATCTAATAGCACTGCTTCTCTGCAATATAAAATAAACTCAAATATAAATAAATAATTAATAAGCTATTTAAGTCTAAGAAACCTGTATACTGGAGGAAACAGAAGATCCACTTGTTATTTATTAAATACCCTCGGATTAAAAACTTACAGTGGATATAAATAAAGCTTGAAACGAAACACTCACTTATTATTTAGAGGCCAAGTGTATATAAAACAGAAAAGACTCCTTTTAGAATTAATTGGATCCTCTCATTCTTATTCAAATGTCACGCCGTTCCAGTAGAGAATAATAATGGAACGGCAGTAAACACGATTGTTTTTAACGTAAATAGCACAGTGTCGGCCTGTTATTAAATTGATAAGTACTGCACGCGTTGGTTATTAAAATATATGGGATTACACGTGTTTTAGATCTAATCGAATTTCGTTTTTTGATGAAAAGTTTTAAGTGCGGTCTATTGCAGAAGTAGGTTAAGTCGTTAACCACGAAAAATAATAGGATAAACCAGACATTTTTCATAAAAAAGTTATATATTTTCATGTTTAGATTTATTGCAACAACTACTGTCATTTTCAGTATGCGATTTTGAATTAATTTAAATAGTTTAATGAAAATAAAATAAATACTTAAATAAAAACTTTGCACAGAGCGGGCGTTTAAAAAAAACCTGAGAAATAAGTTAAATTTTATTTTGAGGAGGCATTTTTTTTGAATTTCCAAAAAAATGTCATTAAAAACTAATTGAATCGACAGATTTTTAACGTTTTAGGATGAGTCAAATCGTCAGTAAAACAAAGGGTATATACAGGGTAGCCCATCGAAAACTTACCGCAAGGCATTACAGGGTAGTAATGAACTTTTCGGCAAAATCCAAAAACAGGTAAAGTTTGCTTCTGAGGGGGACAACTTTTGGCGCAAAAAGCATAGGAAAATCTTTAACCCCCTAAGTGGGGGTGCCATCCCCCAAATTTTTTTAAATGGGAATGGGGGTCAAGTGGGGGGTCATTAGAAAGGGCTTTTAATTCTCTATACATCGATTCTTACTTTTTGAAAATCGATCCATTATTTTAGAAAATATGCAGCTTTGAAAATACGAACAATATTTTTGACGAGAAATGCGAAAATCGATTTAATTTTACTTCAAAACTTACGGTATTAGCTTGGTAAATTCCTTCAAAAGAATTCGCTTTTTTTTTTCTGATTTGCGAATTCTTTAGCCTGATTTTGGTGAGCAAAAAATTGTCCGCTTTTTGTTTCGTATTTAGATAGGCCACAAGAAGTTGCTAGATAACTGTCTTGTGACTTGTAGTTGAAGAGTACCAATACTGCCGAGTCTTTTAAATTGATTAATTATGGTGTACTCAATTCCAGAAAGAGTAGAAATTATTGAGCTTTTTTTCAAAAACAATGAATGCGGAAATCGGGTCGCCGAACTGTTCAACCAACGGCATCCTGAGAAACATGCGTCTGGAAAAATTGTTCGCGAATTGGTGGCCAAATTTCGCGAAACTGGCTCCGTTCATAACAAAAAGAGGCAGGTTGAAAATCCGGTACTAAATGAACCTACGGAAATAGCGGTATTGGGGCAAGTGGCAATGGATAGTACGCTGAGTACAATGCAATTGGCTACTGCGACAGGAGTGAGTCGTACAAGTGTCCAACGAATATTAAAAAAATACAAATTCCATCCTTATAAGATTCGGCTAGTGCAAGAGCTAAATGAAGACGATTTTGATCGTCGTTTGCAATTTTGCGAAATAATGACTGAACGAGCGATAAACGATAATTTCCTCTTTAATGTGTGTTTTTCGGACGAGTGTACGTTCTTCTTGAATGGTTTAGTGAATCGCCATAATTGTCGTTACTGGGCTGATACCAATCCAAGGATTTTCCATGAGACACACTCCCAACACCCCCAGAAGTTGAATGTATGGGCAGGTATTTTTGGAAATTCCATTGTAGGTCCTTTTTTCCTTCCTGGAAATTTGACAGGCGATATGTACTTGGATTTACTACAAAATGTCATCGACCCAGCTCTAACAAATATCATAGAGGACGACCCTGCTTACAATGAACACGAACTGATTTTCCAGCAAGACGGAGCTCCTCCACATTACTCGCTCAATGTGCGCAATTACCTAAATGAGACGTTTCCAGGACGCTGGATAGGACGAAGAGGTGCAATTGAGTGGCCCCCTCGGTCACCCGACTTAAATCCTTTAGATTTCTTTCTCTGGGGGCACATTAAAAGCAAAGTTTACAGCACTCCACCTGATACCTTGGAAGATCTGCGAGGACGAATCATTAATGTATGTCGCGAAGTAACACCGCAAGTGCTCCAGAATGTTCGACAACGGTTTGAAGACAACCTGTATCATTGTATGCAAGTTGGCGGACAACATTTTCAGCATTTACTTGACTAATACCGTAAGTTTTGAAGTAAAATTAAATCGATTTTCGCATTTCTCGTCAAAAATATTGTTCGTATTTTCAAAGCTGCATATTTTCTAAAATAATGAATCGATTTTCAAAAAGTAAGAATCGATGTATAGAGAATTAAAAGCCCTTTCTAATGACCCCCCACTTGACCCCCATTCCCATTTGAAAAAATTTAGGGGATAGCACCCCCACTTAGGGGGTTGAAGATTTTGGTATGCTTTTTGAGCTAAAAGTTGTCCCCGTCAGAAATAAATTTGACTTGTTTTTGGATTTTGCCGAAAAGTTCTTTACTACCCTGTAATGCCATGCGGTACGTTTTCGATGGGCTACCCTGTATATGTATATGTTTCAGTTATAAAAATAGTTATTTGTTATTTCAATAAGAAAGTATTTTAATTTTTTTAACAATTTTTTATTTTAAACGTGTATAATAATAATTTTGATCATATCAAAAGATAATAAAGGAAAAATCCTACATTTGTATTTAAAGTTTTTTTTTATCTTAAATCATTAAAGGTGTAAGTGAAGTCAAAATGCAAACGAAAACCCAAACATATTAATAACCAAAGTCCTCTGTAAGCACAAATTGCGCAGCGGATTTTGTATTCTGCGCATAATTTACCATTTTCAAACACACAGGCACAGGACAAACCCCCCCCTCCCCCGCTTATATAATATATAAATATATTTTCTGCGGTATATCAATACCAAAAAATGAAAATAGTAGCTAATAACGAAATTATGATTAAATAACTCAACTGCGACACCGCTGCAAAATATCCGATCGTCTCAAGTTGACTGCATAGGTTCCTTATTCATTCATTCCTTAAAACATTTTTATCAATACCTACATCATACATTTAAGTAAGTAAATAGGCATTGATAAAAAAAGTGTACAAAATAAGTTTCGTGCGTACGCGCGACAACGTTGTCAAACTGTTTTTATGCGTTGCTAGGATACGCATAAGACGTTCCATTTGAATCTTCCTAAAATACTGCTGGTGGTGTACTCTATCGGCAATTCGGAAATTTAAAACTGCTGTCCTAGTCCAGGCGCTGTCTGAAGCGAAGCTATATTGTCTGTGGTTCAGATAACTTTTTCTCAGATGTTCAGACTTAGAATGAGCTCACTCTGGTGCCAGTCTGGTGACGTTGCCACTGCGCATCTCTGACAAGATGAATTTGATCACGCTATAAATATCGTACAGTATCGTAAAACCCCAGAATACCAAACAGCGAACTTCCCAGTCGATGTTCAACTAGTGAAAACCTGCAAGTGCAGTAGGTATACCTAGTGTAACGGATTAATAGCGCTGCCGTTTCACAGACAATTGAACCGTTTGAAAAACCGTAAGGGTTGGCTGTGACCCAATAGGCGTTAAGCATACCTTAATATATTGCATAATGCAGTTGCAAGCAGAGCGGAACGTGAATATGCATTCCTCGGTGGACTATTAGTACTGCACCCTAGTTATGGACTGACGACTCGTCGTCTGATCGGGGTGCATTATCAGCGACGTAAAACACCCTTCTGTTTGCTTTTGTGCGTATTTATTTTGTGCGGCCGGATAATTAATGTTACGGGGTGAAAATGGGAAATGTTTTTATAGCTGTAACGCCCGAATTTTCAAAATGTACTTTAAATTTCAATTTTTTTTTATCGTTAGGAGAAAAGGGAATAAATTTTTTGGTGAAAAAAACAAATATCGTACGGACTGTAACTCTTAAGGTTATTTAATTTCATAATTATAATTTATATTAGAGCTGGGTATGAATACAGAAAAAGTATTCAATCCGTGAATACTGAATATTCCGTTTAAAGAAATGTCCATGATTATTTGAAGCCTGCATTCAAAGAGTACTTAGATTAGATATACCTGACTTTATGGCTTATGAAAATTTTATATGGTGCCTATATAAATTACATTGACTTACGAGCTACGTTAAGACTAAGACCAATCTGTGAGTCATGTATGAAATTGGATATTATTTTTAAATAAATTTTATTACGGCGACAATAATCATTACTATTATCCAAACGACACTGGAATACTGATATTAAACACTTACCCTATGGCTTCTCGAGGCTTTAGGGTCCAAATAGGTGCGTAATTTGTTTAAATAATAAGAAGGAGGGTCCTTGGCTTGGACCATTTCCTGAAAAAAAAACAAAAATTTAAGGATTAGAATGTGGTCGTCGAATGGCGATTGCCTAATACTTATGAAGGGTCTAAACTAAATATTTATTCGGTAGCGAATGCAAGCGTCCAAAACATATTTACTTCGCGAGTAAACAAATAAATCGTTGGCAATATAAGTAGGTAAATATTTGTAGCTTTCAGTATATACGAAATCGTATATTTTCCGTGTACCTACTTATATTATTCCGTCTTAGATATGTCATATGTATTGTGAAATATATTTTTTTATAACGACTACACGACTCCATTTTGTATAAAGTAAACTAGGTAAGTATATGCAAACAATTCCGCGGAATCAGGATATGTAAAGAAAATGTTTAAATATCAGTTCGAAACATAGTCTAAAAACTATAAATTTCGATCATACTAAAAGGTGGCTTGGTAAAGTAAAGAACATATTCATAAGAACGAAATTTTGTGTCGATCCATCTAGTCATTTAGGTCAAAATTCACCACCCTTTCCATTCGGGACTGAAAAAGCGGAAAAAAACGCTTAAATCGACATCAACTGCACCCAGAGTCAAGGACGATGTCCCAAAGGACCCGGAGCTCTTGTACGGTGATGCCCGGAGTGCGGCAAAGGTCAAATTTTCACCGATCTTTCCATTTTTTCTGTCATCGCCGTCGCGCTCAAAACCGCTCCAGGCAACAAAAAAACACCCTCTCTACAATAATCGACGTTGACGAGGCTCGATGCCCCCTTACGAACGACGTGGCCTAGGAAGTCAGACGTTTTCATCGATGTTTCCAATTTCCCCGTCACCACGCCCAAAAACCGCCTCTCGCAGCCAAAACTACCCCGATGCAGTAATCATCATCTCCAACAGCTTATTTGCATGCTGTGACGAAAAATTAGGTCGGAAATTCCAAAATTTCCGAATTTGGACTTAATCCGAACAGCATCCTGTATATCATTTTACCAGTCAACATAAAATAGAAAAATCCTAAGAGGCCAAAACCAAGAGACGCGGAATCCAGCTTGGGTCCAGGGAGACCGGAGTAGTTGCCGTAGGTGTGACCGAACGTCTACCCTGGACATTATTTGCAGTTCTTTAAGCAAGGACGGAATCCTGCCCAGAGTGTGTACTCACCATTGAACTTTTTATAGCGTTTATGCTCATTTCATTTATGTTGTATGACTAAGCTCATAGGTATACATACTATTATTGATTATTTTACACAGAATAACAATAAAATACAATTTTTTTATAAAAATTTTTGAGTTAAAATCACAAAAAATCACTTTCGAATTAGATACTCTCCCAAAATATCACCCCCGAGTCAGATTCTCTCCAAAAAATCACCCCCGAGTTAGATTATCTCCAAAAAATCACCCCCGAATTAGATTCTCTCCAAAAAATTACCCCTGAGTTAGATTATCTCTCAAAAAATCAAATAGGAAATTTTAGAGACTGAGTGACTGCAAAAAAGCCTGTGATTTTCACCCGTTTTTCACAATTCGCAGAGAACTAAAAAAAATACATAAAAATATGTTTTTGGTCGCAAATTACTTGTTGTAAAAAACTGAAATGAGCATAGCTTTTGGTATTTTGAAAATTTAAAAAATCACCCCTACTTAGGGGTTGAAAAAATGCCAAAAATGAAGAATTTGAATATTACCAATTGATATAAAAACTATTAGCATGCGAATTATTCTATCAAATGAATTATATTGACATATTTTTTGAAATTTTTACAATTATTTCTGATTTTCTCTATTTTTGGGGATGATTCCACCCCTGAGCGCGCTTAAGGGTGGATTTTCTAATTCAACATGCCTATTTCAGTCATGAGAATAAATCTTTTTTTGTATCAAGAATCATTCAATAGAAAAATTCACATGCTAATAGTTTTTATATTTATTGGTAATCAATTCTTCATTTTGGGCGTCTTTTCAACCCTTAAATAGGGGTGATTTTTGAAAATTTTCAAAAAACATCTTAACTTTTTACGACGAGTAATTTGAGACCAAAAACATATTTTTTAAATATTTTCTTAGTTCTCTGCGAATTGTGGAAAAACGGACGATTTTTGCGGTCACTCAAGATAGATCTATCTGTATTAATACGGGAGAAATATCCAATCCAAGAGTGTGTCGTAAGCCTAATACCTACGTTAGATAGAGACTTGGATGCATAACAATTAAAATTACCTTTTTCTTATCGAGTTTGGAACAAGAGTATCTTATTGCAAGATTTTTTTAAGATAAGCTGATTATTTTGTTAGACTGTAATTCATTTCTTACTCAATTTATGCTCTGTAGAATTTCAAAATTTTTGACTTTATATATTTTTAAATGTACTAAATTTGAAAAAAGTCGACTACCTAATTGAAAAAGGTAAAATATTAATTAAAAAAAATAACTTTTTTAAAGTTGCTTCCCTTGCTTTAAATATTGCCGCACGCTACTGTCTGGCAAATAGGCGTCCCACTACAAGGAAACATTTTTCATAGGAGAGTTTATGTTAAAATATAACGTTCCCTATTAATTAAAAGCCAAATAATTCAAAGGTTAAATAAGGAAAGTGTGTCCCAGTTCAGATATAATTCATCATATTGATATTAAGTAATCCCATGTCAATATTTTGTAGACTGAAGTTGTAAATTTACATCTTTAAGATAAATAATGTTTGATTAAAGCAGATAAATGCAGCTAATTTTAAATGTGATCTGTTTGTACTTAATATTCAACATACTTTACAAGTTACACTCGAGGTAAAAACTAAAAGTTAAATTTAAAAAATGTAACACGCTTTTGAACACCTTCCAATCTTGCAATGTCCTGCTTTAATAACGGAGACCATGTGGATACTATTCTTTTATGAAATGATCACATGATTAAGAGTTGCAAAGTATTACTTTCAATAAGATATGATATGATACTGCAAGAGATACAATTTAATTTTTGGAAGAATTTTACGATAATCGACTAATTAGTCAAGAGTTCTGGCCTGCCAGGTCACCGGATCTAACTCCTTTAGATTATTTTTTGTTTAGATATCTGAATAATACTATTTTTTAACAGCAATACACAACATCTAAGAATTAGCATCAGTAGTTATTCGAGAAATTAACAACGTAACAAAACAACAGCTGCAAAATGTGTATCAAAATATGCACAGGAGAGTGAATTTGTACACAGCTGATGAAGGACACCATTTTGAATATATGTAATGTTTTTATCGCGAATATGGCAATATAATAATAATAATAATAATGATAATAATAATAATAATAATAATAATAATAATAATAAATAATATTTATTTGTTTATGCCAATATAGTTAAATGTAAAGTACAATTTAACAATAAATGTAAATAAAACAATAAAAACAAACAAATATAATCAAACCCTCAGGAGAGCAAGTCTATTCGAGGGTGTACAAGTTTTATAATTCTTTAGAATCAAAGTGAATAAGTCTTAAAAAGTAAAAGAAGTAAAATAAATATATTATATTAAAATATAGCTTACTAATTTATGAGTTCTTTTTATGAATTTATTTACATTATTTTACTTATGAATGTATTTTATATTGTAACAAAGTAACATTATTAGAGCAATGGTTTATAAATTAACCAAAGAGCAAACAGTAACTTTTTTATAATGGTATGTGATCTATGTATACGAAAAAATAAACTGTCTGTTCATTTTACTAATATAATATTCCAAAAATACTTTTATTTAACTACATCTAACCCCGTCAACGACTCCACTGCAGTTTAGGGATTTTTAGTTGATATACCTACATATGTATATGTATTAAGCACAATTTTAGTAAAATCTAATTAATGACGACGAAATTATATATTAGAGGGCTATTTAAAAAAGCTATAGTCTTAATAGTCCACATTAATAAATCGTTCCTAGTTTAAAATAACATCATAACATCAGTTGATTAAAATCAGGGCAATACTACGAGTATAACTATGATTAAGCTGTAATTCCAATTACTTTATAATTCTCGTTGTTCCCATACATATTTCTACGAGAGCATGTTTAAGCTAGGTCAATCAGTTCACACATCATCTTGTAAAGCAGCTAAAAATATAACGTTTGTACGATGAAACAAACTTGGAATCATGTCGTCTTTCGTCGCTCCCAATCCGTAATATTTACGCGAGTTTTATGTAAAAAAAACTTTGTAGCGAATATCTGACGTGTTTTAAATTATATACAAACAGCGAAGTGTGTCACGATGCGAAAACCGCGATAGTTTGTTAGTCACCCAATTTAATTCAAGGCGCGTTTTTTCATTTGCTGTCACTTCGGTTACGTAACAGTAAAGATACGCAGTCTTAATTTTTATGGTTAAAGTTGCCTCAATTTCGGTTTCGCTGACGGTTTTACGAGAATTGCGTTGTCGTGCTCGGGCGGCTCGAAGCGACTTTCACTTTTAGTAGCGGAAAATCGACTTCGAAATAAGTAAAAATCTTCACTGTCGCCAAAGGTTGGTTTATCTTATTTCATTCTATATGGAACGCATTTAGGGTTACCGCCTTTTGGTTTTAAAATATGGGACGCTCAATACAGGGCAAAAATCACAGTTTTCTTATCTTAAATCCCCTAAAGAGAAAAATGTTAAAATTTGTACATGAATAGATATCAACCGTGTCTTAAGAAAAGCATACAAATCATTTTATCCAATAGCAGTGGCGTGGATATGGGTAGTTTGAGGGATATAATTGAAGTAATTTTATACAGGGTGTTAAAAAAAGAGTGTAAAATATTTCAGGAGGTAATAGTATGAACCAAAATAAGCAGAAAAGTTTTAATAAACATGGGTCCGTAAAGTAAGGTTGCGGAGATATGGACCACTATTCGTTTTTCAAACATTTTATTTTGTTAGAAATAAACCGACAAAGGAAGCTTTTAACAAACAAAAAACAAAGTTACAGAAGATGTTCAAAGTGCCCTCCGTCCATTTCCAAGCAGGCACGACATCTTCGTCTCAACGATATTCGAACTCTTTGGAAAACATGGTTTGGATTTCTTGACACTTTTGATTAATCCGTAGCTGCAGCCCTTCCAGGCTATTTACAGGAGTACCATACACTAATGTCTTCAAATATCCCCAAACAAAGAAATCTAGAGGGTTTAGATCAGACGATCTTGGAGGCTATAAAACAGGTCCGGCCCTTCCTACCCATCTATGTGGAAAAGTTTGGTGTAAATGCTCTCTAACGGCCATGGAAAAATGAGCTGAAGCACCATTATGCTGGAACCAAATTTGTTGCCTCTGATTCAAAGGAATGTCTTCCAAAAACTCATACAGTGTGTTCTGCAGAAAGTTGAGGTAAGCAGCGCCTGTTAATCGGTTTGGTAAAACAACAGGACCTAGAAACCTGTCACCTACAATACCCATCCAAATGTTTAATGAAAAACGTGCCTGATGTCCAGATTCTATTAGAGCATGAGGATTTTCGTCGGCCCAAATATGCGTATTGTGAAAATTAAACACTCCATTTCTTGTGAACCCGGCCTCATCAGTAAAAAGAATGTTTGCAAGAAAACGAGGGTCTTCAGCATCATGACGTAGAAACCAGCGGCAAAAAACCAAACGTGCTTGATGATCATTTATTGGATTTAAGGCCTGTACTCGTTGCACATGGTATGGATAAAGCAGTTGCTCGTGAAGGATTCTCCAAACAAGAGGACCACTAATTCCTACCTCGGCTGATATTCTCCGCACACTCGTACCTGGATTCTGCTCTACTAGTGCTAGAATTTCTTCTTCTGCTCTAGGAGTGGATACCGACCTTGGTCTTCCGGATAATTGGCACTGTTTGCTCAAGGAACCGGTATCACGCAATCTTTGGTGAATTCTTCCAAACATGCGTTGGAAGAAATCTGGCGATTTGGATAAGCGTCAACATAAAGACGTCGCGCTTCGGTGGCGTTCCCATTAGCACGACCATACATGAAATGCATGTCTATTAATTCTGCGTTAGAGTAACCAGCCATAGCGAAAGAAAACTTGTGCACTGAGAACAACTGTCAAATACGTACTGTTTATTTCACTAAACATCAACCAACTATTATAAGAAAATACACAACGTTTTTGCAAAATAAAAAAAGGGGCTAAAAAACATAAAACATTCCATATCTCCGCAACCTATACTTTGCAGACCCATGTTTATTGAGACTTTTCTGCTTATTTTGGTTCATACTATTACCTCCTTAAATATTTTACACTCTTTTTTTAACACCCTGTATACAGGGTGGGACAAAAGTACCGGAATGTCAGGATATCTGGGAATATTTAAAGGGTAGGATAAAAGTAAAGCACTAGGGGTTTAGGATTTTTCCTTGACTATCCGATGGTGGCCTTGAATTTGACATGGACCATGACCTTCATTTTTTCGGTTATTTCAAGATCAAGTACGGCCACGGTCGGTTATTAGAGGTCACTAAAGGAAACAGTTGGTCACTGTTGGTCTTTAGTGGTCACCAAAGGTAAAAAGCGGTTATTGAAGGTCAACAGTGGACATCGAGAGTTACAAAATAACCAACTAGGCCTTGAAATAGTCTGTGGATATGGAATTTGAGGTCAGGGCGGTGGTCAAATCCAAGGTCACCGGCTTAGTGCCCATCAAAAATCCTTGAACTAGTGTGGCGAACATTTTTCCCGCCGGATTATTCTGCCATTCCGGTACTGTTGGACCACTTTGGGACCTTTTGATATTTGACCTTGAGCTTGACCTTCATGGTAATTTCAAGGTCATATCAGAATGAAAAATTTTCCACTCTCTCCATTTTCACGGTCAAAATTATGGCGTCCTATTTAAAAAAATTCTCGTAACTTTGAAGGTTAAATTCAAGGTTACCATCAGATAGCCTGATCGGAAAGTAATTACTTGCCGAACGCTAATTGGTAAACGTCAGTTAACGTGCAAAAATTGTTATTTATACTTTGCACTTTCAATTATTATAATGAAATAGTTTTACAAGCTAGCTATTAAGTAAGCCTGACTTTTGCCCACAAATATTGAGTTGAAGAATTGTTATTTGTTAAATTTATTACTTTTATTTACGATCGTGTCAAAATAGATAGTTTTTTTACATGACTCGCAGTGTACAAAATGGCTTTTATGAGAACCTGTGCAATAAAAGTTTTTATTACTCGCTTTTATTGCTCAAATCTCTATCAGTAAGAACATTGGCATTTTATCCATTATTCATTTTTAACAATGTCTACATTTACTTGATAATTAACAAAACGTTCAATAAAAATTGACAGAATATATCAGTAGCAGCAATGGCACTGACATAGCTCCTGTCTGCGTAAAGTTTGATTTCACTTCGCAATTTTGTTTTGAATCTGCCACCATTGATGACCTCCAACCACCATGCCTCAACTTCAAAACATATCCTTGTACACCCTGTACAAGTTTTTGCATTGTAACTGTAGACATTCGCAGGGGAACCCATTTTGTATTCATTAACTTCAGAAATACATAGAATCAGGTGTACCTACCTACTTTGTGTTTTAGATTGTACTATTAAACTGCGTACGAGTCTGAGCAACTTCCATTTTCCTTTATTGCAGTCTACAATGCCTCAGAGACATTACTATTCATAGAATTTTATATCCACCTGTACAATTTGAATGTTTGCTCTCGGCGGTGTATCAGCAAAGCGTAGAATAACTTCACCGTGCAAGAACGAGTGCGGTTAAATTCTTCAACAACAAAGGTTACTTCATATAAATCGCATTCAATTATATAATTAATTATAAAATTTTATCAACAAATTGTTAACTAACAGCGTATCATAATGATATGCCGTTTCGTTCTGCCTTGCATTTCATAGTTAATATTATTATTTTTAAGTCTGTTCATTCAAATGTACATTTTGGGAACCACTGTCCACAAGCAAGGTAATCACAACCCCGCGTTGCTGGTTGCCAAGCTGATCGGGAGGGGTAACATAAAGTTGACGTATTTTCACCGACGCTGTTTTCCTTTTTAGTACTTGTAAGTGTGTTTAATTAATATTTTGTGAATTACTGTGATTCAAGTGAAATACAGGGTGTTCTACAAACTCTGTGACAAACTTTGACAGATGGTAACTGGATTAATTTCAAACATTTTTTCTTATATGAACATATGTGCCATTCGTTTTTGTTTAGTAATTACAAGTGTTTTCAAAAATATAAATTCATATTTCAATCAAATAAATAAAAAATGGTGGTTGCTATAAGAAAAATTAATTTTATGATATTTGGAATGAAGTTGGAAAGAGAAAGAATATCTGATTTTCGAGATATCCTAATCTAAAAGTGCCAAAATCGCGATTTTTTTACATATGGATAGATAATTTTTTTTGTCAAAACCATTAATGGGGTCTTAAAGTACTACAGTACTATGGTATAATTTTTCGTCTTTGAGAAATCGCATGTTGAAAGAACCCCGCACTTTTCTTATGGAAAGTGGGTTTCGGCCAATTTTTTTGAAACTTCGCAAGTTGATAGTTCTTAACATGTAGATCAAAAGTCTCAATGGGAACAAAGCCCCAAATCCACCCTTTCCCCTCCAAAAAGTGCCTCCAAGTAGCGGGGAGTTTACTTGTCGTTTTATGAAAAAATGTTTCAAATAAAAGTTGTTCATTTCAATGAAATCTAAAAAAAACTATTCTTGTGTTTTTTTCGAAAAATCAGTGTTTTAACTTTAAAACGCCACCAAAGTTTAACACAGATTATACGTATGATAGCTGTAGATATACACGTGTGTTAAGTTAGACAGTGTTTTACAGTTTGAATATTACTTTTTCGAAAAAATCACAATAATTTTTTTAGATTTAGTCAAAATAAATAACTTTTACTTGAAATATTTTTTCATAAAATCACAAATAAACTTTCTACAGCTATATAAACAATAAAATTGTTAATAACAATTTTCCTGACCCGATTTCGTTTAATTGAGTTGCAGATTCGAATTCAGTGTTAAAAAATACGTGCAAAAATATACGTGCAAATATACGTGCAAAAAATACGTGCAACTATAAAAAACAGTAATCTGGAAAATCCGTAGGCTGATTCGTAGGGGACGGGGGTGTGCGAGAGGCAGGGTCAAGTGGGGCAATTTGATAATCAAAAATGGGGTTGTTGTTGGGTTTATTAAAAAAATAAATTGTTTTACATGCAGAAATCAGTTAAATCGCCCCTGCTACTTGAAGGCAGTTTTTTTTGGGGGGGGGGAGTGGATTTGGGGCTTGTGCCCATTGAGACTTTTGATCTACATGTTAAGAACTATCAACCTGCGAAGCTTCAAAAAAATTGGCCGAAACCCACTTCCCATAAGAAAAGTGCGGGGTCCTTCAGTAGTTTGGTTTATTCCTCGATTTTGAATATACTGTCAGCACAGCACCACAAACCTAAATTTATCGGCTCCCGGAATAGGGATCTTACATGTTTTTTGGGTCGCTGATCATGAATCTGTACTACAAAATACTCTATCATTTATCATTTTGCATTAAAATTTGAAAAATGTCTAAAAATTCGATATATGGCCGATATTTTACAAATTATATCAATCTGCAAATATATTTACACGCAAAAGAGATACGCTCAATCCCGAACTCATAAACCCTAAGTCCATAAACCCATAAGGCTTATGGTGCTGTCTTGTGAGTATATTAAAAATTCGAGAAATAAGTCAAACTACTAAATTTCAACATTCGATTTCTCAAAGACGAGAAATAATATCGGGAAAAATCTAAGTGAATTTTAAAGCGTAAGTAATAGTACTTTAAGACCCCATTCATGGTTTCAGCAAAAATTTACCTCTTCATGTAACATAACCTAAAATATATCAAAAAATCGTGATTTTGGCACATTTAGGTTAGGATATCTCGAAAACCACAGCCAATTGAGAAATTTGGACCTCGGATTCGAATTCAACGCACTAAAATCCTTTGGAAAAGTATACTTATTCCCATTGTTGGGTTAAAATCTTGTATTTTTCTTGTCGATCAAATACTTGATACTTATAGAGTACTGAATGACAATACTAATATTTGCCTTTCAATGTAGGTACATTTGATTATATTTTTAATGTAAAATTCTTGAGAATTGCCTATATCGGTGAAAAGATAATTTGACTTTCTATAATATGGTGCAAAAAACAAGGTGTTACATTTGAATTTAAAAAGTTTTGTCGATTTAAAATTTTCAAAATGTAACCTAAAAATGGTTCACTTGGTATAATTCTCTTCAGGTGATTTTAATAGTGAAAGGTACTACCTTCAAGGTAGTGCATCTTATGTTCTTTGTGCCTTCCGAAAAGCAAGTAAAAGCTTCCAGAACGAAGTAAGATATAAGGAATTTTCGAAACGCTTGCATCTGTCAAAATACGGGTGTCCGCGTTTTTTGTAGCAGGACTTTCACAACTTGTATTAAATGTCCTTTAAAAAAAAAGTTCATGTAAACATATATGTATAGATGCGTCGTTTTCGATTTACAGAGTGTTCAAGTTTAAAATGAGAATTGATTTTTTATTCGTAAAACGAAAACCCCTTTTTAGACTTTGTTGAAACTTGGCAATTTTGTTTGTAATAATAATACTCATTTTCTCATATAATTTAATTTGTCATATTTTCTCCAGTGGCGTCACAACAAGATACCAGCTTGATACAAATAGAAAAAAAATATGGTACGCCACTGCTTTTTGGTAAGTTTGAAATTTTTCTCAGATTTAGTTATCAAAAATACAACTTTTTTGTTATTTACTTTTTTCCTATCTCGCTTTGTTTAGACAGAAATAAAACTTCTTGTTTCACACAGTTTATTGTTAAGATAATAAAAAAAATAAACAACACGGTGTGGAAGAACAACTTATTGTATAAATAGACTTCAAAGGAGCTGTTCGAAATGCCCGCCAATTCGTTCTACACACAAATTACAGCGACGTATCAAAGACCGCCTAACGTCTCTCAAATGATGTGGAGTTATTCTGAGAGCAGCGTTCCGGATTCGTCGTACAAGTTTCTCTTGCGAGTTAACAGGCGTAGAGTAAACTAAATCCTTAATAAATCCCCAAACAAAAAAATCCAAAGGTGTTAGATCAGGCGATCGCGGAGGCCACCCAACTGGACCTCCACGATCCACCCATCTCTGTGGATACTCTGTATTCAGCCAGTTTTGTACCACCAAAGAGTACTGGAAAGGGCATCCATTTAATTGAAAAAACGAGTCTATTCTTTGTTGAAAAGGAACATCGTCTAGCATGTTATCATGCTGGGTAGTTAAAAATTCAAGAAATAATTGACCGCTTAATCTATTGGGCAGGATGTAAGGTCCCAACAAAAAATCCTTGGCAACTCAAAAACAGACATATTCACGGCACACTTTGTAACAAAGTAAATAAATAAATTAAGCAAATCTCGAACCTATTCATGAAAATGTTTTATTTCTAGAAAGCGAGATAGGAAAAAAAATAAATAACAAAAAAGTTGTATTTTTGATAGCTAAATCTGAGAAAAATTTCAAACTTACCAAAAAGCAGTGGCGTACCATATTTTTTTCTATTTTTATCAAGCTGGTATCTTGTGACGCCACTGGAGAAAATAGGACAAATTAAATTATGTGAGAAAATGAGTATTATTATTACAAACAAAGTTGCCAAGTTTCAACAAAGTCTAAAAAGGGGTTTTCGTTTTACGAATAAAAAATCTATTCTCATTTTAAACTTGAACGCTCTGTAAATCGAAAACGACGCATCTATACATATATGTTTACATGAACTTTTTTTTTAAAGGATTTTTAGTACAAGTTGTAAAAGTCCTGCTACAAAAAACGCGGACACCCTGTATAATACAAAGGTGGGAAGATTCCGCTCAGTAAAATATGTAGAAAAGTTCTTATGGACATTGGCCCGCAAGTGCTTCGTTTCCGAGATACAGACTACTACATATTTTTTAAATCGAGTTTAAAAAACATGTTTTAGTCGATTTGAATGAAATTTTTACGACTTAATAAAACAATTATCATACATCAACTGGACTAATTAGAATTGATTCAGAATTTTATATATAAAATAAAAACCAAGCCAGACACTAAAAAGAGTCAAGAGACGCAAATGTACTATTTTTAGTGGGTTCATCTGAATATTACATAAAAACCGCAAAAAACTACAAGGTGATATTCTTTCTAGAAACAAAAAAACAACTTGCTCGCTGGTTACGCCTCTGAATATTCTGAATCAAATCTAATTGGCCCAGTTGTTGTATGATAATTATTATAATAAACCGTAAAAATTTCATTCAAATCGGGTAAAGCGTTTTTTTTTACTCAATTTTTGAAAAAAATTAACACCCTGTATCTCGGCAACGAAGCGGATCCATGTTCGTATGAACTTTTTTATAAATTTTGCTGAGCGGAATCTCCCCTAGGCTTTTGTCACTTCCACTCTGAAACACCCGGTATATATAGGCTTTTCCATTTAATAACGAAGTTACGCGAGTTACTTCCGGTATAACCGGACATGCTACAACAATGGCATTATTTTATTTAAAAACAGCACCCCCGAAAATCCCAAAGCCCTAACAACTGTTACAAGTTGTGTCGGTTCTAATATTTTTGTCGCTGATAGCTAGATCAAAGTATTTCAGCAAACAATGCGGCTAATGCTATAGGGGTCATCTAAGTGGGATGTTAGTTTATTTTATTTGGTATTGCACAATAGGTACCTCCATTTAGCGTGACCGCTTGGTTTCATAATGGCCTTGCTTATGCTATTGTAAAGTACACCACGCATGAACGCGTAATGATGTGACATATTGTCCAGCGTGGAAGGATTAGAACTGTAATGTTTTTAATTTAATATTATCCTTTAAGTTTTTGTATTACTGATCATGGAAAACGAGTCAGCATACCATATTATTGAAGCTAAAGCTCAGGAGAGTTATTTAGTTTTTATTTTGTTAAAAAAAAGAGACATTAAAACAAGAAATAATAATAATCACTTCTTTAAAATACAGTGCTTTCGAAAAGTAACGAATAAATTCATTATTTTTTAAATTGAGAAGTTTTCGAAAAAATCCCCTGGCACGTCGATTTTGTTTTTAAAAAAGGCACTTTTTGACATACGCCTCATATTTGTGATTTCATCGTTGTTCGATATATGACGTCATCGACAATTTTTTTAAATAGCAACCCCCAAGTTTGACCATGCTATTTGAAAGGGCGTGTCATTCTACATACACATCATGAAAAATTATGGTGTTACATAACAAAAATTTCAAGAAAATAATGTTTGAAGATTTTAAAATTTAATTTTCGCAGTACTGAAAATGATAATGATTATGTAAAAATCGACTAAATTAAATGTTCAAATTGTGCAAAGATTGGTTGCCTGACAGTAGCCAAGACGATTAATAAATTCTTTTTGGACATTATCACCTAACTGGTGCAAGATATTTGGATTTTCTTCGAGACGACCTCATTCCTGAATTAATAACTTTATATCCAGATATAGAGGGACATGATCTTCCAAGAAATTACATTTTCTTTCAACAAGATGGTGCACCTACCCATTGTGTCCGTGCTTATTTAGATGAGCTGTTCCCGAATCGTTGGATAGGAAGAAGGGGGCCGATTGAGTGGCCAGCCAGATCGCCTGATTTGACACCCCTAGATTATTTATTGTGGGGATACTTAAAAAGCAAAGTATACGTTACTAGACCGGTTAATTTAGAAGATTTAAAAGCAAGAATTCGTCACGAGATACATGGTATACCTCCTGAAGTTATTGATAATGTCCAAAAAGAATTTATTAATCGTCTTGGCTACTGTCAGGCAGCCAACGGTGCACAAATTAAACATTTAATTTAGTCGATTTTTACATAATCATTATCATTTTCAGTATTGTGAAAATTAAATTTTAAAATCTTCAAGCATTATTTTCTTGAAATTTTTTTATGTAACACCATAATTTTTCATGATCTGTGTATGTAGAATGACACGCTCTTTCAAATGGCAAGGTCAAAATTGGGGGTTGCTATTCAAAAAAATTGTCGATGACGTCATATCTCGAACAACCATGACGTCACAAATATGGGTCGTATGTCAAAAAGTGCCTTTTTTAAAAACAAAATCGATGTGCCAGGGGATTTTTTCGAAAACTTCTCAATTTAAAAAATAATTAATTTATTCGTTACTTTTCGAAAGCACTGTATAGTCTGAAGACACATACAAAAAGCAATAAACACATCAGTATACAGGGTGTTTCTGAAATAAGTGCATTCCTTGAAAAGAGTGCACGAAAATAAGCAACTTTTATTGAGCAACTGATGGTCTAAAACAATACGTTTTAAATTGAAAAAAATATTTCATAACAAATTTAAAGCCATCTCCGGTGCGGCAGCCAGCTGTACTTTTGATATCGATGTTGCCGCGCGCCGTAGTGCGAAAGCGCTGATTTCGGTTTTGACGGTTTTAAATTTTGTGCTCGCTGAAATTTATTCAAATCTCGTTTAAAAGCAACACAAAAATTAAATGAATGAACTTACCAAAAGCCGATAAGCTCTACAAAAATTGTTCAAAGTTGTTTCCATGTGCTAATAAACATGGTTTCAAAATAGTCGTGTTGCTATAATATTTGAACATCGATGAATTGACGTCTCCTATTTTATTGTTGAAATGTGTAGGAGAAGGTATAGAAATGGTGTCTGATCTCGTGATTCAATTTATTTCATTAGCAACATTGTTTGTTTTATAAATATTTAGATTTTTTAATTGGCTATAAAATCGCCCTTTTTATAATTAAATATTATGCATAGTTTTGGAGATAATCTAAATGTTAAAAAAAAGTGGTAAAAAAGACTATTTTTTAATGTAAAACTCAAAAGGGACCCTGGCAATAAATCAAAATTCCATTAAAAATTAAAAACTAAGTTATGTGAAGCTTTAAAAATCGACTTTCTAAACCCTTTTTTGTTAATAATTTTCGGAGAGACAGAAGTTATGAATTTTTGCCCATTACGGCATAAATAAATGGAATTTTACAAAAACTATTGAGCCCACAGCGCCCATCTTTCGCAGAGTTTTGAAGAACAATAAAACTTTTAGGCATATTTATAAAATTCCAGCAAATAACAACCAAGTTATGGATAATTAAAGAAATGCTGTTTTTCCACGATTTTTTATGTTTTTTTGCAATAACTTTTAAACAATTTGCACAATTTTAATATGTACGGCGGTATTTTGTAGATCTTTTTACAGGGAAAATTTTTATAGGGACTTGTCATGTTTAACAGTTCGTATACCTCATTGTTCCTATTATGGATGTAGATTCCATCATAACTGTAGTCAATAATCTATAGTCTTTCCGAAGTCATTTGAACATGCAAAAAAACGTCTGGTAATAAAATTTAATGAGTTTCATAGGCGTCCCTAAAAAAATTTTCTGCTAAAGGTAAAAAATTATAATAATTTGTATATAATGTGTAGAAAATTTCTATTATATGTTAATTTGGCCAACAACATGTTTTAATTATTTATGTCCTCAAACAATTTTATTATATTGGTGTAAATTTCGTTTTGTTCCGTTTCAAAAGGTCTCCAAAGTGCCATGTTGTGATAATATTAGTAAACAAAATATCCCTCTTATTTCTCCCTTTCGCAATTGTAATATGAATGATTGATAGAAGGTGCCTATAATAAATTAAAATTACCCAAATCACACATTGCTGCACTGCACTGCTGGACAATTTATCAACCTCTTGTCATCTGTTGTGATTTATTGCCCAGTAGTCCAATGCAACTGTGATCGTTTTCCTTTGCCCGCATGCTATCAATCTGTTGGTTCTGCAATTGAAACTGGAAAAGTATACCTTTAGTGATCAAAGAAAATAAATCAATTAGAATTTGTTAGAATTTCGTGGTAGATACATGAAGTACTTAATGAATAAAATATACGGTAATTCCACTTCCTTTTTTATGGAATTACTATTTATTGTTAAAATGTTAATAGTTATTCGTTAGTATGAGTCACAAATCGTTTTATTTTATTTGTGCGTTTTGACCTTGGCAAAGCAGTGACTGCTAGAATTTTTTAAATATCTCTGTCTCTGAAATCTGATAAATATTGTAATCGGCGTGTTTACATAAAAACGCGGCAACACAATTATAATGTTTATTTTTATACATTTATAATGATTTGTGTTGGTTGTGCTTTTATAAATTATTACTAAAGTTGTTGTTATTGATATTTCTTATACGTTCATGGTCAATCGAACTTACAAACCGTGAAGCAAATTATTAACCCTATATTTCGTAATTTACTATTATATTTATTATGTTGTTGCTCAAAGAACGTCTTGAAATTTTCCGTCCTTATCTTACCCATAACTCTTGGATGTAAACAAGCTCTTAATAATAACAATGACTTAACTCTTGTATCTTAAATAATTACCTATTTTGTTACAAATCAAACACAAGTAGAAAAAAGAGCGCTTTGGGCAACGCACAGTCAATTGTTTCTATGGTAGATATTACTTCAAGTACACCTCGTATTTGACCAAAGTTTTAAACCTTGTTCTATTATTGTTCACATTTATTAAACTCCTGTTTGTATTTATAACTCAAGTTAAATATCACGGCTATTGTCGAACAGATTATTATTACTAAAACTGGGTCAACTTTGTATCATACGTATTTGCGGTATTAATTTTTTTAACTCTTTCTCGTTATTTATCTACCATTCAACTGTTAACGCACCAGAACATTGAATAATAGAAATCCCAACCGTATCTGACGCGTATAATTTAAATAAAAGGAGTGAAAAATTAATTATTATAATCTCTAATTGGTTTTGGTCGTTGATTTTCCTGATTTTTATTTCTGAAACAATGAAATAGTAGATTTTGTACAACAGTTTTGTAGGTGTTTCAAAAGTTGGTTTTTAGTGGCTAAAATTAAATTTCAGACACTAAGTCACTACTAAGTTTTTTTTTGTCACTAATGAAACAAAATAAATATAGTTTAACATTAAATAGTTAAACTATTTATTAATATTTATATTAAAATGAAACGTATTGTGAAATTGGATTGCACTACCAGTACTAACACAAGGGGCTCATTTTCTTTGTGAGACATCATTTTATTAGTATTTGTTACGAACCATGGAACAAACAGAAGAAGCATCAGTAACCGTAAAACAAGAAGTAGCAGAAGCAGCGTCAGTATTGTTAAACATTTTCTCCCGATCAATATTATTTTTTTTTTAATTTATTGACTTATAAACAAGCTTGTACTGCATTTTCTGTTTTCCAAGATTTAACTAACGCATATTCCTTGTCGTAAAATGCTTTAGAATTTGACGGAAGTATCCCAAAAAGGCAGTTTCTATATTTAAAATTTTGATTTAATGACGGCCCACGTATATTTTATTTCAAAATGTAAAAATTCGAGTCATATTTGTTAACCCATTTTCATTTTGCTATGTTAAAAAACACTATTAGTGTTGAAATAAACTCAACAAATAATTAGAGGAACAGGGAATTTCCAAATTTTTTTAGTGATATTTGAAAAGCTGTAACATCCTGAATAAATTTTTCAAACATTTTTTTTAAATTAAAAAAATTTCTCTCATTTGCAATAATCAATGTAAAATTGTAAAAGACAACGTATAAAAATTAAAAAAAAAAATTAAATGTAAAATTTTTTTTTTTTCGTGATTTTTTTTCAAAATTTCTAATTTTTGTTTTTTCGATATTGACGAAAATTTAACGCAAAATTGTGAGAAAAACGAAAAATCGTTTGATCTTAATCATTATTCGATGTTTAAGGAGCAATAAACCTGCTTCTTTAATTTTTTATAAATGATTGACGATTCAAGAAAAGAAAACGGTTCGACCGATCGATTTCAAAATTAATTAAAAAAAAATCTAGTTGAAGCTGAAATGGCTAAATGACCCTGACATTGATTAAGCCAGAAAAAAAAAATTAAGCTCGTGCTGTTTGAAAAAAATTATTTCATTTGATTACGAAGTGATGTTTTTTTCATCTAAAGATTTTAAAACTAGAAGCTTCAAGATGGAAATTTTTCTGCGCCTTTCATTTTTTTGATGAGTGTATATTAAAATTAATTAGCCTGCTAAAGATGTATTGAAACAATTGTTAAACATATTTTCAGAACGTCGCGTCGATACTTTTATTCTCTCCATTCTAAAAAACCGTGTATCCTCCGAAATCCTTCTATGAGGAAGCGACTAGGTTACTTCCTATTTTAATCATGTGTTCTATAAATATTTTTAAAACAAATATAATGCCCGTCGGTGTCATTGACGCTGTTTATTTAACTAATAATAAACCGGGACAGGAACGTTTCTATAAATTTGACGTGGAACAAAAATCGTGTTTCGCGTTTAGCTTCACACGAGCGATCCAGAACATCGCGGTAATTTGGCTAACCATCAATTTTCTATTATTTGTTTTATTTATATTATAGCGGCGCCAACATTGGCAACGGGTCGTTGTTCTCATCCTCCGAAAAAATAGTCTGGGAAAATGTAAAGATTTCAAGCGCTGTACTCAAAATAATATTACTACATCAGTAATAATAATGATATTGTATACAAGGTGTTCTGAAAAACACTAGCATAAATTCGAGCCTGATAGAATTTAAAAAAATATTACAATTTGTTCCTATGAACCATGGGCGTATCTTTTTCCGTTTTCAAGATCGGTCCTATCTTCCACAAAATTCAACCGAATGAACTAAAATTTTGTTATGTGGGGTTTCTGGGGATGCTAAACTCCTTCAAGAGCACCTTTTTTGTTTAGAATAAAATTTGCCATGCCAATACAGCAAATAACAAAAGGGGCAAAAAGATTAACCTCAAAAAAGTTCCCTAAAATATTCCCGCGGAGTACTGCACTGAACGCCCTGTATGATATAGCAAAAAAATTAATAACTTCAGAGCATTTAGCATCCCCAGAAACCCCACAAGAATTTTTGTAGACTTAAGATTTGTTAATTTGGTTAATAAAGGTTAATTAATGTCTAAACTTTAATCCCAAAAATAGTAATTATTATCGATAATCATTTACTAGTTATTTGAAATTATTTAAGTTTGTTATACTTTAAAAACTGTCACATTAAAAATTAGAGAAACATTCTAAGAAAAACCAACCGAAACCATGTTATTAATAATTGTTCTCTTTCAGTTGCAAAATACCAAATCATAGAAATTCAGCTAATAATCCTGATTCTAGGTGAATGTTTAAATGGACATAAAATAAATTAAAAATACTGGATACTTGTAGAATACTGAATGACAGTGTCGATATTTGACTTTCACATTTCATTGTATTTTTAATGTAATATGCTTGAGCATGGAAGAAAACCGCAAATATCTGAGAAAATCGAAACTGTAATTCCTACATTCAAGAGAATTTGATTTTATAATATGGTGCAAAAAAAATACAGGCTGATCCATTTGAATTTAAAAAGTTTTGTCGGTTTTAAGTTTTCAAAATGTAACATAAAAAATAACATACTCGGTATAATTTTCTTCAGGCAATTTTGATAGTAGAAGGTGCATCTTATGTTTTTTGTGTGTTCCGAAAAGCAAGTGAAGGCTTCCAGAACAAAGGAAGATATAAAGAATATTCGAAATGTTTGCATCTGCCTGCATTTTTTTAAATGTCGATTATCTTGAAAACGGTTAGATTTATGTACGGGAAAGCTTTAACTTTTTTGACTTATTTTCAATGTATCTTATCGATAACGCAATAATATACAGGGTGTTCCTTTAAATAAGCAAATAGATGGCGATTTCTGGTGTAACCGGAAGTGCTAAAACGACGGCATTACTTTATTTAAAGATAGAGCATCCCCAAGACACAAATTTTCAAAATTCAAATCGAAGGAGTCTGTGAAATATTCTGTAAGGGACTCTGCTGACCAAGGAATTGGCATGAGGTCATCAAAGCTATTCGGTCGTATGAATGTACTGATAGACAAAATAGTTTTTAGTATTGGGTTACGAAAGCCCGAGCAGTATGAAAAACGCAGAAGTAAGGCAGTAGGCAGTTGCCACCAGCCTCTCATTAAGTATTGTACAGAGAATATATAGTCAAAACTCTTATTGTTATTGATGTTCTTTCATCATGTAAACACAGTCTGTGTATTGTTTGATTATGATTATATGTTATTAATGATTGGAAGTGTCGACTTATTACTTGTGTTACCTTACATTTCTAATTGTAAATTGTCTATAAATATTTTAGTTTACTCGACAGATACTTCTGGAGTATTGCAAGAAAAGTTGAAGAACTTCAAAAGTTTCACAGTTTAAGTTTAAACCAACTGATGTGATTTTGCATGTGATTCAAATTAAGCCAAATTTGATAACATGTTATTTTCTTACATCAGAACTAATTATATCTCACTAAAATGGAAACATTGATTTGTAAAGAACCACCCACGGTCCTCTGATAAAAAAGACAAACAACCGAAATTACCACTCCAAATATAAACAATTTCAAGATGACTCACTCATAATTTGTAGACCTTGGGAAGAATGTTGCAGACCTACAAAGACCAACAAACTGAAATTACAACCCACCGCTTACCCATATTATGGAGGTATCTGGATTTTGACAGAATTTAGATTTACTTTCCAAGAACTAAAAACGTAGTTTTATTGGAAACGACTTGGAAAGGTCACCCATGACATCACCATTTCGGAGTCGACAGCCGGTTTGATAAATAATGACTAATAAAAATGTTGATCTTGACCCGGTCTGTTTAGCCACCAGCAAAATTCATCATCGATGTTTGCCTATATGCAAATACTCTTGAGATTGAAGCCAGTTTTGACGTTGTTAATTAGAAGCTTTGCAACGTATGTTACATATATAATATTCAGTTCATGTTTGTACGAGTGGAATGTTTGTGAAAATTACACACCTCTGTTTTGTAGCCAATCAAATGAAATGTCACATTATGTTCCTAAATTAAATTAAACTTTTCCTGATAAATGAAAAATGCAGAGGGGCAATTGAATGGCCAGCTAGGTCTCCCGATATGACCCCGCTTGACTTTTTTCTGTGGGGTCACATAAAAAATGTAGTCTACAAAAATGGGCTGCAAAATATCGAAGAGTTGCAGGAAATTTCCATTATTCCTTCCAACACCCTTTTAGATTCACTACAAAATTTAGTTCCGCAAATTCATTATCGTCAGGAGGTAAATTGTGAACACATTATAAGTGAGCATTTACTCTCCTGGGCAAACAACATAACACGCATCTGCAATTTTATTAAGATAACACAGCCACACAGAAAAAAAAAGTTGGGTATACTTTTTATGCGACATATATTTTTCGTAGTAATTTGGCCTCCTGAACACGAATCTGGGGTCAGAATTGGCCCATCACGTCACAATTTTTTCCTAACCTCAAAAAACTTGTGAAAAATAGTGAAAATTGATGAAAATTTACTGGGAAAATTTGGAAAAAAATTTATTTCCACATCAAATAGTACATTTTTATGTAAAAGACTCTGCTGAATTCAAATCCACTGTCAGAATTGAGCTAGAACGTGTGGTTTTTTTTCTAACCTCAAAAAACCGAGCAGGAATCGCTATTTTCAAATTCTGAGCGGATTTTGACCAGATTTTGTATAAAGGGGTTTTTTGGGTCGCTGATTACGAATATGAATTCACATTGTAAAAATTCAAGATGGCTGATCCAATATGGCGGGTGTACTTTTTTGAAATCCACCGATTTCAGTAAAATTTGGCATCATAAGGATTGCTGGTTGATCTCACCTTCATTAATCACACATCTGGAGCCAGATTTTCATAAATCAAGGTAAAATTTGTAGGCAGAGTCATAATTTTAGGCCGAGTAGGCGGCATTTTTTCGGCAAAGTCACATTTTTAGATTGAAGGCATAAGCAGATGCAGTGATGTGCTGTGTGGCAGTAATGTGTCCTTTTCCTTGAACTTTAAAATTATTAAGAAATAAAAGCATCTAAATGCCATAGGAAAACTGCATAGTAGTTAAAAAAATCTGATTGGAAAACCATAAGCCCATGCACGACTAAATAAATGAAAGAATAAAGTAGAAACTTTTTTGTCTTGTCCCATGGAAACAAGCACATCACACTACACATCATTACATGTGTAGAGTCCTTAAGTCATTTTTTTAAGCGAAGTCACATTTTTAGACGGAGTGGAATCTTTTACCTTGATTTATGAAAATCTGGCTCCAGATGTGTGATTAATGAAGGTGAGATCAACCAGCAATCCTTATGATGCCAAATTTTACTGAAATCGGTGGATTTCAAAAAAGTACACCCGCCATATTGGATCAGCCATCTTGAATTTTTACAATGTGAATTCATATTCGTAATCAGCGACCCAAAAAACCCCTTTATACAAAATCTGGTCAAAATCCGCTCAGAATTTGAAAATAGCGATTCCTGCTCGGTTTTTTGAGGTTAGAAAAAAAACCACACGTTCTAGCTCAATTCTGACAGTGGATTTGAATTCAGCAGAGTCTTTTACATAAAAATGTACTATTTGATGTGGAAATAAATTTTTTTCCAAATTTTCCCAGTAAATTTTCATCAATTTTCACTATTTTTCCACAAGTTTTTTGAGGTTAGGAAAAAATTGTGACGTGATGGGCCAATTCTGACCCCAGATTCGTGTTCAGGAGGCTAAATTACTACTAAAAATATATGTCGCATAAAAAGTATACCCAACTTTTTTTTTTCTGTGTGGCTGTGATAATTAATCATATCTGTTTTAGCTAGTATTTCCTGCATATCTGAACTGAACTTCAATATTATACATAATCGTTATCGTGTGTATGAATCACGTTAACCTCGACTCGTCCGATTCATTAATTATTATTATGAAGCAAATACGATGCTTTAATTAATAACGCCGGGAAAATATAATATCTCTATTAAAGCAAGGTATAAAAACATAATTAAATGCAAGTATCTAATTATACTACGTGCGACATCGTGAGAAACAAGGTCTGATCACTGTTTAACACAGTTCCAGGTTGTAAACAACAAACGTCAATATATGTTTTTAATGTATCTTACTCAATGTTGACTTTGAAAAAGTTTTATTCCATCGCATTCATCAAGAATCCCCAAACAAAGATAATTAAAATAAGATTTTTAATACGGTTTATACCTGAAAGATTTCATTGAGTTTTTTTATAGTTGCTTCATTCATCGAAAACAGTCTGGTACTGAAATAAAGTATTTTATCGATAGTTAAATCAATCAATTATTTATTCACAGCTTGCGACTATTTACATAGATGCATATCTGTTTAGTTTTAAGCTTTATTGTGATTTGAGGGTAAACAGAGGCATACTTAATCCGTATTAAACTTGGGCAATAAAATGTACATATAGAAAATTATTAATATTGGGATTCTGGAGCTACAAATCATTCTGGATCTGTAAAAATAACATTTTTATAACGGGATGAGAAAACTTTTATGATATACAAGGTGATCCATTAACGGTATGGAGAGGTTGTGTACAGGGTGTCCCACCACGAACTCCATCGATGGATATCTGGGAAATCGCTAGAAGGATTTTTTTGAAATTGTGGTGGTGTGATAAGGGCATGTGGCCTATCAAGTTAAAATATTTTCAAGGTCATCGTATTTATAGTTTTATCGGAAGGCGGCACCAACTTTCTTATTTTAAATTGAACCCCTTGTATATCATTGCATTTTTGGAAAGAGCATTGATTTTTTAGTTGAAAATATATATAGCACCCTGCATACTTACGATTGACCGTTTTCGAGATATTTTGATTTTTAGACAAAAATTGAGAGATGCAGACTCAGCAAAATTTAGTTTTCCCAGAAACATAGGTTTATTTTTTTGTGCGAATTGGACATTTTGTAGAGGAAGATCTAATTTATCGGATTTGACATGAAAATTTTCCTGGTTTTATATAAGGTGGCCAACAAAATAATCTAATATGAAGTTCAGAAAATGTGGAAAACTCGAAATATTTAAAAAGAAACCCCCAATTTTTTTAACATATTCGCATTCTGCCCTAAAATTGAACTAGCTGTTTCTTAGGTCATTCAACTCTCAAGCATTGTTAAATGGACTATATTACAGCAATCTTTTAATGTTCCCTATTTTCTTTATGAAAATATGCAACATTTTATGCCTCATTTATTTTCACTTTTTGTAGTGTACATCAAGTGCATTTTTGCGCAATTTTCTAAACTTTCTGCACAATTTTTTGTATAACTTTTTATCTGGCGATTTTGTTCATTTGCCGTGACTTTTTAGAACTCCCTCAGATTAAAATAAATAGTGTACGTGTCTTCTAACATGTCGATGTACGACTGCCCTTCGCCTCTTGTTCTTGAGGACGTGGGATACACCCAAACGAGATGGAATCGCTCTCGATGACCCGTGACTCACGCAGACGACATTCTATGCCATCTAACCACTCCGGCCAGCATCACAAGGTATTTGCAAACAAAGCCATCACAGATAGCAACAACTGTCCGCGGGAATATTTATTAGGGGTGGTATTTGAGGGTCTGTCCTGCCGAAAGTGTTTCTAATGGTGTGATGTCGGGGAAAAATTGACCCGGGGGGTTGTTATCTGTTTAGTTTATTATGTTTGTCTATTTTATGGCGAGTTAATGGGTAGGAATGTTCACAAACGTTGATATAAATGACTGGACATTTAATTGTGAAAATAATAGGACGTAACTTACGGAAAAAAATTATCCTCAATTTTTTCATTGGAAAAGTATATATGTAGGCATTTCAGTGTTTTATATCACAAATAAAGAAGTCATATTATGGATACTTACGAGTTATGTAAATATATTGTAATTTAAATGTATTTTAATTTTAATTATAAGTTAATTTGTAAATATAATAATTTTCTTAATTTTTATACCAAAATGTCATTGAAAATTGAATAAAATGTACTATTACAACTGTATTTTCATTGTAATTGCACCTTAAATTATAGATACACATTTGTTACATTATAAATTACATTTAAAAAAAAATGCCATGGCTTTTAATCTAGCTTGAATGTGAAATTCCTTTAAGGAAAGTAATTTAATTTTTCATAATATTATTTTGCACACAAAGAAAATAATTTGATTCTTGATACCAAAATACTATCGGTAATAGATTTAATTTTACTATTAACACTGTATCTGCGTTGTAATTACAATTGTAATTTTACAAATAATATTTTTTTAATAACTGTTTGATATTTCCCTAATTTTTAAATCTAGCTGTAATCTCCAATCCTTTTAAAATGAGTAATGTAATTTTACAGAATATCTTTACATTCATTCATTTAAGTTTCATCAAATTCGATACATCTTCAGATTAGCACTAGTTGGCCGTGTATTGCATTAAAAAAAACAGCAGTAGTCAGAGTTTTTACTCTAACTTTCATAAAAAAAATTTTAAATAAGCCAAAAAATAAAGAAGTTACAGGATTGTATTACATTTCGCAACATCATGGAGTGCTAGCCTTAAGATGTATCGATTTTGATGAAACTTGGTGGTAAGACGGTTTAAGAGATGCTGAATGAGAATACGTAATCTGTTTTTTGGAAAAAAAATCGCTAATGCCAATCAGGTATTTTAATGTCGAGAAAACGCGTCCTAGTTGGCCGTGAATTGCATTAATAAGAACAGCATTATCATAGTTAGATAGAGTTCTTTTTACCCCACATTCCCAAATAAAAATTTTTGAAATCGGCTAAAAAATAAAGAAGTTACAGGCTTGTATCATACTTAAGCGCGACACCCTGTATAAATTTGTAATTTTACAAACTATATTTTTAAGTGTTTGGTAAATTTGCTAAAATATTTAAACATACTTAAAAGTGAAGCTTCTTTAAGATAAAGAATGTAATTTTACAAAATATTTTTACAATAAACTAATACAATCAGTTATTTGTATTTTTTATCTTCGTAGTAATTATAACTGTAATTTTACAAATTACATTTTTCTGGCAATTGTTTAGTATTTTCCAGAGTTTTACGGCTAGCTTAAAATGTAATTCCTGTAAGATGAGGAACGTAATTTAATAAAATATTTTATATATACTAAACAAATACAGTACACAGTAGTTTAGGTGTTTTTTTTGTAATAAAATACTATCGATTGGTTTTTTCACGATTTTCACGAATACCGCTGTATTTTTGCTGTAATTTTCCACAAATTGTACAATTGTAATTTTACAAATTACACTTTTTAAGTTTTTTTAGTGTAGCATAACTGTATGAATTTAATGTAATTTTACAGAATATTTATACATACACTAAGTAAAGAAAATGCCCGATTCCTTTATTATCAACGTTGTATGTTCGTTAGAATTGTAATTTTACATACCAAATTTTACTAGTAGTAACTGTTTGGTATTTGCCAATGGTACAATTGCAATTTTACAAATTACCTACATCATTTTGTTAAATGTAAAAAGCTTTAATCAAGCGTAAATGTAATTTATTTACGGTAAAGTAAGAAAAACAATAATAATATACTAAAAACCATAGATAATGGGTTTAATTTCACAATTATCGCTGTTGTAATTACATATATCTGAAATTATACATAATTGTAATTCCACAAATTACATTACTTTGTTAATTATTTGATAAAGTAAAAATTTTTTATCTAGCTTCAACTTCGAACGTGAAATTTGTTTGAGATAATTAGCAGTGTAAGTTTACAGAATATTTTTTACATACACAAGACAATAATTTACCTGATTATTTACAGTAAAATTTCTTGGATGTCTGATTTCATTAAACATTTTGTATTGTAATTTCATTGTATACACATTTCACACAATTTTACAAATTACATTTTCTTGGTATTCACCAATTTTTAATTATTTCATTAAACTGAAGAATGTAATTTTACATAGTATTAATATTGCATATACATACTTAGTAAAGACAATAATTTTACTTGCTTCTTTATAATAAAATGCTGTCAATAACAAGTTTAATTTCACGATTATTGCTGCATGTTTTTTGTTGTAATTTTACCTCAAATTCGATTCATGCAATTATTTTAAAAAAATACATTTTCCTTTAGGTAGAATGTATTGCATGTATTTTACAGAATATTTTTATACTGATTCTTAATACTGAATAATAATTTATATGCTGTAAAATTACAAAATATACGACCTGTACAGGCCCGTGAAGGATAAGCTGAATAAAAAATAAATGAGACGATGTCTGCTTATGCAGTCGAAACCTTCGTTATACGACAGCTAAGCAACGTGAGGCAGTATCTTTGATGCACACGTTTGATGTCCGTCGTAAAATATGGAGACCTAAGAGGGACAGAATATTCGAGCTCAGGCCTTATATATGATTTATGCAGTTTATCAAATAAAGTGGCGCCGGATTTCTGAAAATGCCTAAGATATATCACAATGGGTAACACGCGGTGTCACTTGGTCGACGTGAGTCTGCAATTTGAGGAGGACGCGATAGTATCTCCAAGGTATAAGACAGCGTTTTTCCATCTAGAAGTAGTAATCAAGATGGAAGGTGCTATTTGTGTATACAGGGTAGATTTTTTGATGAACATAAACCTATTTAGATTGGCTATTTGGTACTGAGCCTTCATACAAGTTACGTGACGTGTTAGTTGCCTAAGCTTAGCGGTCGTGACTTGTAAACATTTATTAATTCTCTGTATAAAACGGTTTATGGGGTAATACAAGTTGAACATAGACATATTTGTTACTTAAAGTATAGAAGTCCTTACGGATACCTGAAACGGTCTTTTGTTTTGTCTTATTTCATTAGTGGTAGAGATTTTGGGGAAAAATAGTCGTAAATAACGATAAAATCGCCTGTTAATACGACAAAACCTGTAATCATAACACAATGAAATTAAGATATGCGAAAGAAACACCACAAAGGAATTTAAAATTGTTGTTCTTGGGATTTGGTTGTTATGAAAATATACAACAAAAAAAATATATAACACACAGGTAGAATAACAAAACATTGCCTGAGTTAAATCAGAATAAATTCATTAGATTTTATAGTTTCTTAATACGTAAAATTGTTTGCGAGATTATTTACTTCATATTTTTTGTTGAATATTGCAAAAAGAGCCAAAATGATTTCATATTGCTACATTTAAAAAACTGTAAACACTTTTTATATCAACTAGGTAATTGATGAATATAAAATCTATGGTTTTCCAATATCCATGTTTTTATTTTCTTCTTAAATCTCAGACTTAATAATTGTATTTGATTTGGAGGTTCATTAAATATTCTAGGATCGAAAAAAGGGAAGCACATTTGTCCAACCGTTTTACTAACTTAGGTTCCATTACTACCCACTTGATTTTTATTTTTAATATTGTAACTGTAGCTGACTCAATTTTAGGTTTTGTTAAAATTGTATAAAATTTGCTCTACAGAATAACTGTCTTATATGGCTAAGGCAGAATTCAAACAAATCAATCAAACAAATCAAAAATCTATTTTAGGCGAGGTTTCAGGTATTTGAATTTTAGGTATAAGATGGAGAATTTTTGTTATTAAATAATTTGTTTTTTTGTTATTTTAATTTATCGATTTAATCACATTTCATATTGCAGTCTATTGCAATTTCTAAATACTTCACAGATCTCTGCATTATTTTAAATGATTGTTTATCTTTTCAGGTAAATGATAATATTTTGGTTTTTGGTGAAGTGAAAATCTCTTATAATTGTATAAAACCATTTTGTAAAAAGTGTTTTTTAATCTAACCATGATAAGTACATATAAGTATAAAAAACGGCGATGTCATCGACGAAACATATTATTCTACCCCATGTCGGCAATATAAAAGTCATTTATATATAGTGTAAACAATACCGGACCTAAGATACTACCTTGTGGAACCCCATAACACATTGCGACTGTTTGACGCTCATTTTTATTTATTATTTATTATGGCATCATGTAACGTTATTTTATTTACTATAAAAAGGTATAGTCCGGAATAAAATAAGTTTTTATAAGTTTTAAATACCTTTTGTTAATTTATGTTTGAGCTCTACTAGTTTGAGATTTGAATGTATTTATTAAAATATGTATATTCATACTCACTGAGGTTCCAGCAAAATCATGGAAAATATTTTAATAAAAGTTTTTTTTTTTAATTCGAGTTTCTTCAGTTCTTCCATTTTTAAATTTTTTTACCTCGGAGATAAAGTAGTTGTTTTTCCAATTTTTCTGTTTCTTCCTCTACTCTAGTCTAGACTAAATGTAAAAAATATTTATTGTTGCAAAAAGATCAAATTTAATAAAATTTCCATAAGAAGAACAATCAATTTTCTGTGTTAATAGGAACTTTATTTGTATAGTCATACTTGTACATATACTTAACACAAAAGTAAAATTACATATGTATACTAGTACAGATTTATGTAAAACTTTATTCAATTTAAAGAAATTCATATAAGAGTACGATAAAAAAAGATTATTTTTATAATTTCATTATAGAACATTGCAATAATTATGATTTTTCAATTTGTCGTGTATCAAAATCCTTTTTATCAGATAAAATGAGATTATTTAGATGATTCTGTGACATAAATGTTTATAATACTTACATGTCATGCAACATTGCATTCCAATAATATAAAATTGAGAACAAAGAAAATATTTATCAAAACAATTTTTTAAAGGTTATTTAAAAAATATACAGGGTGGGACATTAGTGTGAGAAAGTAAAATAACTCCCTTGTTACTCATAATACAGAAAAAAAGTTTATACAGAATCAAGAAACCTAAACTACAAAATTAATTTGATACATACAGGGTGGTGAGTAAAAACGGGACACGCCAAATATTACATTTTTTAAATAGAACACCCTGTATATTTCTAAACATATGAATTTCCGAGAAAATTGTATATATGGCAATATAAACAGTTTATTATTTTAGTGCGGGATTGCCAAAGTTTTGTAGAAAATTTTTCGAATTTTGGAAAAAACATGACCTCGAAGAAGTTGTATTAACTTTCAACAACTAACATTTGGAACAAAATATTAGAGTTATAGATAAAGGTTAGACAAAGGCTCCAATATTAGCTAATATCGATATTTTATACAGGGCATTTTTTATAATACGATCATTTTTAGAAAGTTTAAACTTGATTTTCTANTCAATTTGTCGTGTATCAAAATCCTTTTTATCAGATAAAATGAGATTATTTAGATGATTCTGTGACATAAATGTTTATAATACTTACATGTCATGCAACATTGCATTCCAATAATATAAAATTGAGAACAAAGAAAATATTTATCAAAACAATTTTTTTAAAGGTTATTTAAAAAATATTTTAATAAATATACAGGGTGGGACTTTAGTGTGAGAAAGTAAAATAGCTCCCTTTTACTGATAATACAGAAAAAAAGTTTATACGGAATCAAGAAACCTAAACTACAAAATTAATTTGATACATACAGGGTGGTGAGTAAAAACGAGACTCGTCAAATATTACATTTTTTAAATAGAACACCCTGTATATTTCTAAACATATGGATTTCCGAGAAAATTCTATATATGGCAATATAAACAGTTTATTATTATAGTGCGGGATTGCCACAGTTTTGTAGAAAATTCTTCGAATTTTGGAAAAAACATGACCTCGAAGAAGTTATATTAACTTTCAACAACTAACATTTGGAACAAAATATTAGAGTTATAGGTAAATGTTAGACAAAGGCTCCTATATTAGCTAATATCGATATTTTATACAGAGCATTTTTTATAATACGATCATTTTTAGAAAGTTTAAACTTGATTTTCTAAAATTTTTCAAATGTATTTTATTGTTCTATTTTATTCACAAATCGGTCCACTTCAACTTTTATTAAGCATGTTTTATGCCTAAATTGTTAGTTTTTAAGATATAGCAACATTTCTAAAAAAACTTAAATTTTATTATTTTATAGAATACCACAAATAAATATTTACTAATAAAATTAACTCAAAATGGAATGATATATTATGAACTGACAAGTTGACACAATGTGACACTTTTTTTCAAAGCCATTTCGTGCGACCGAAAATAATAGAAATTAGTTTTTCCAGAAATGTTGCTATATCTTAAAAACTAACAACTTTAGGTGTAGAACATACTTAATAAAAGAGTCGACAGATATGTGAACAAAATAAAACAATAACATACAGGGTGTTCCATTTGAAAAATTTTAGAAAATCAAGTTTGAACTTTCTTAAAATGATCGTAAAAATGTCCTGTATAAAATATCGATATTAGCTAATAATAGGAGTCTTTGCCTAACATTTGCCTACAACTCTGTCAAATATTTTTGTTCCAAGTGATAGTAGTTGAAAGTTAATACAACTTCTTTGAGGTCATGTTTTTCCAAAATTCGAAGAATTTTCTACAACTTGGCAACCCCGCACTAAAATGTTAAACTGTTTATATTGCCATATATAGAATTCAGAAATCCATGTTTAAAAATATACAGGGTGTTCCATTTAAAAAATTTTAATATTTGGCGTGTCCCGTTTTTACTCATCGCCCTGTGCGTTTCAAATTAATTTTGTCCTTTAGGTTTTTTTATTCTGTACAACTTTTATATAAACTTTTCTTCTGTAGTACGAATAACAAGGGAGTTATTTCACTTTGTCACACTAATGGCCCACCCTGTACATTTTATAAATTCTTGGAATAATTTCTCTCGCTTTTAATTTATGAAATTTTATTTATCACACATTTATTTTATATTCCAAACAAGTTTGCATGACAAGTGTTTTAATTTAAAAGAAATCATTGATGATGTCACTACGTGACACACACGTAACGTCATAAATTCAGATATGTCAAAAAATGCGCATTTAAAACACGATTTAGCTGCTCATGAAACAATTCATGCCATACCTTTACATAATATCGTGTACGTAACGGAATTATCTCCGCGACAGTAATAAAATAAACGAATCGTTCCTCAATAAGGCTACACCACGCATATAACAGAACCTGCCCCCAAGCAAAAATCCATCCTACGCCTCCAGGCGGCATCAGCAGCCGAGCCGAAGTAACAGAAAGTCCGTATTCATTCAACATTATTACAGAGGAAGTTTTTTCATGCCACCGTTCATTCAGTGTAATAAAGCGAATGCATTTATAAACATATGGTAAACATTTGTGTAATTTCGTTTGTGTGAGGCGGCTCTCTCTGATGGTATAGGCGTTTCATTGACAAAGTAAATAAACTAAGACTATTTCTTAATAGTTCTACGCACTTAGCCTCCGCATAATGGAGGAATAAATTGATTATAGACCAGCGTATCGCGATAGAGGTTAGAGGTCTATTTGCATATGCAGATTTGCGATTTTTAAAAACTTGTTTAATATTATGGAACTAAACATCATCCTGCTGATGTGTGGGATTCCTTAATCCTCATTAACTTTAGAAGTAAAATACAGGCTTTCCGAAATTAGGCAAAAAAATGTCTCGTTAGAGGGCTCATTAACTGTGAGCCCCTGAAAGTTATTTTTTCTAGACACTTCCGAAATCGTTAGAGATAAAACAATTAAATTTGGAAGTGAGCACTACAATTACTTTGTGGTATCTCGATCTGGGGATTTGGGTCAATATTACAGTCCGTACAATATTTGTTGAAATATAATTCCAAGAATTTAGATCAATGTGTAGTACTATATTGCAATAAAAACATTATTCAGCAAATATAGCTTCTAGCAAAAAAAAACAATTGTTTAAACAACTTATTGTATGCACTTCATTTTACGACCAGAGAATAATTTAAAAATAAAGTGTTCAGTTAACCTCTAAATTTGTAAAAATACCCGGATGTTCCGCCTATGGTTGTTTGTAATCCTACGTAGAAGAGTTGACCAGTTGAGTACACCAGATTAAGTGAATGTAACTGAATGCAATAATAAACACAACCGCTGGAACTTCGGGAGCCCTTCCTTTGTTTTTTGTTTGTTTACACAGTTGTATCAAAAAAAGTAAAGATGTTTTAACTATGTTTCGTATTGGGAAAAGCCAATAAATGTGAAGTTTGTACTGTAAACACAAAAATACTATTCGCTTGCCTAAAAATCGGAATCACTCAATTTGGTTTAATATAAAACTTGAATGCTTATACTTATGTAAAATGCTTATTGTAAAAGTAATATAATTTAGTTATTATGGTATTCAAAGTCAATTAGAGGTCAGATTGAGAAAAAGTGCATTAAATCAAAGGATCTCGGAATTTAGTTTTTTTGGGTCGCAGAGCCCGAATCGGTTTGTCTGTATCAGGCCGTTTTAAGTTTGTTTCAAGGTCATTTCAAGATCAAATTGAGAAAAAACCGAGTAATCAAGTCCAACCACCTGTTATACATGATTTTGAGGTCACTAGGTTAGAAACCCAGATTAGTTTGATTGTATCAGGTCATTTAAAGGTCGTGTCAAGGTTATTTCAAGGTCAAATTGAAAACCGAGCAATTAAGTCTAACCGCCTATTAGATAGGTTCAAATCCGAGGTCAGTTTGTCTGCATCAGGTCATTTGAGGGTTATTTCAAGGTCATTTAATGGTTAAACCGAGGGAAACCCAAAAATCGATTATCGTTTTTGAAGTCTCTGAGTTTGAATCCAAGGTCCAATTATATGACGATTTAGTCCTCTACTACTTGATTTGTGTCGATTAGCTTAATGTGAACCGAAGGTAAGGAGGATTTGCCAAGTTTTAGGTCAAGAGATCAGTATTCTGGAACCCATGCGAAATCCTACAACCTTTGTACAGGTCATTTTTGTGTCAAATAAGTAGTTTTCGAGAAAAACGATCTGTTCATTTGATGAACTTGCCGAAACCTTGCGTAGCTTTGTTTAAACTCTAATGATTTTAATGACCTATCAACAATTTTAGCTTCGGTTGGAAACAGGGGGATCTGAAATCGTCTCTCATTGACCCTACTAGAAGTCCTTTTTCTTAAATCAACCTTGGAATAGCGTTGAACCTTTATTAATACATATAAATGGACCTCGGATTCGGATTCAGCGACTATAAGAACGGTAATTGGTTCCAGGGTTTATTTCATAAATTAACTTTCAAATGACTTTAAAATGGCCTTCAAATGACCTGACACAGATAAACTGACCTCAGATTTGATTTCAGCAACTCCAAATACGTGTTTAACAAGCGGTTGCACTTATTTGCTTGGCTTTTCTCAACTCAACCTTGAAATGACCTTGATACGACTTTCAAATAACCTGATACAGACAAACTGACCTTGGACTCGAGCTCAGCGACCCTAAAATCCTGTATGACATCTGGTCGGACTTAATTGCTCGGCTTTTTCTTAATTTGACCTTGAAACAGCTTTAAAATGGCCCGACACAGACAAACTAATCTCCAATTTGGACTCTGCAACCCGAAAAACCTGATCTCCGAGATACTTAGATTTAATGCACAGTTTCTCAATCTGACCTCTAATTGACCTTGACCCTGACTAGGAAGGAGGGGGAGGTCCCTTTTGGGGTGGAATGGATTAGTTATTGGATATAAATTCTAAAAAAACATTTTTTCTTTTTTTTTGGCCCCTTTTCGCTGATGTTCCGAAAATTTCCAAGAATCGCTCCACAAAGCTTCCAGCTACCCCCAATCATCATATCCTCAGCGACACCGACGAAGGCCGACGCTGTTGTCAGAACGACAACCGACGACACGTAGCTGGAATAGAAAAAGTACCCCGATTTCGAATTTCTGAAATTGAAAAGTTCTGCGAATATTACGAAATTTAAACTGAAAAACCGCAATATAAAGCTACAACAATACACGCACCTACAAGTCCACAACCTGTCTGAAGCGAAATATGAGTAAAATTCGGCTAGATCGAATGTCCATCCCCAGGCGAACTTCGTCGCAGGGCCTCTGCGGACCTATCAAGGAAAGTGTTTGAACGTCGACTTTGGTGCACAGCATGCGATACATGAGGATCTTGGTAAAAATGCCGTTTTTTCTCGTATTAAAGGTAGATATAAAGTCATTCCGTGACATTATGTTGATCTATTTGTCTTCCTGTTTCACTGGTTTTCTTTAACCACCCAGTATATAAAAAAAGTGATGAAAATCTTTGTTTAATTAAGCACATATGTAATCTAATGGCAAGTATGCATTTTATAAAGTTAAATAAATTAAGAAAAAACTGGTATAGTATTTCAGAAGTCAGTTGAACATGTATAAAAACGCCTAGCAATAAAATTTAATAGTTTCATAGGTGTCCCTAAAAAAGTTGTCTGCTAAAGGTAAAAATTATAATAATTTGTACATAATGTGTAGAAAATTTCTATTATATGCTCATTTGGCCAACAACATATTTGAATTTTATTATATTGATGGTAAATTTCGTTTTGTTCCGTTTCAAAAGGTTTCCAAAATGCCATGTTGTAATAATATTAGTAAACAGAATTAACAACAAACAAATTACTTGAATCACACCAAATTCCGCATTGCTGCACTGCACTGCTAGGCAATTTGTCAACCACTTGTCAAAAACTGAGATTTATTACCCAGTCGCCCAATGCAGCTGTGTTATGGCGGTTTTCCACTAAACGGACAGTTGAGTTTATGCCCTGTTTGTGTTTTCTAGAACAAAACAAAAACAAAACTGAAACAAACCCAAAACTCTTGTTTCCATCAAGCGGGCTATATTTTGTTCGAGTTTTGTTTTTGTTTTCAGTCCTTTTCCACTGGTTGTCGCGAGGAAGTCAGAACACATTTTTTCAATAACCAGCCAACATGTTTGGAGAAGATTTTTTTATTCTTAGTTATGGCCGGTTTATACTGAAGTCCTTGGAAAAAAAAGTGTGTCTACAGAGTGTCCCACCTCGAACTCCATCGATGGATATCTGTGAAACCGCTCTGATTTTTTTTTTTTTAAATTGTGATGGTGTGATACGGACCGAGGGGCCCACCAAGTTAAAATATTTTCAAGGTCATCGTACTTCCGGTTACACCAGTTTATTTTTTTGTGCAAATTGGACATTTTGTAGAGAAAGACCAACTTTATTGAATTTGACATGAAAATTTTCCAATTTAATACAGGGTGGTCAAAAAAAAAATTATCGAATATGAAGTTCAGAATATGTGGAAAACTCGAAATTTTTAAATGGAAACCCCTAATTGTTTTGCAATAATATACAGGGGGTTTCATTTAAAATAAGAAAGTTAGTATCAACTTCCGGTATCACTTTCCAGCATGCGTCGCAAAACAGTGAAATAAAAATGCCCTGTATACTTCCTCTTACATTTTACACGAGCCATTATAGTTTCCTGACAAGTTCCAAAAGGAAGTCTTGACGACCATATCGAAAATTTTAAATTGCTCCATCCACAAACCGGATATGTGCGTATGGTACTAGGCGAACCTAACGGGGGCAATAAAACCGATCATTTATTTTCATTCCCCAACACAGCACAAGATTGTTATTTATTTACGAGGCTGTTTACTTATTTTAAAGTACGCTGGAAACAATGTTGCCCGACGTTACCAGCACGCTTTATAGTTCCGTTGACACCCATCAGTTGCAAATTATCTCCAATTAAACGTTTCTGTAAACGTTAGAAAATATTCTAAATTTACGCCGGGATCAGCTACGACTCTCCTCCGTCTCAATAAAACTGATATTGCGATGAAAAGCGTTTATAAATACATCGAGCATCGACTAAAATAGAGCCGGGAATTGTTTATTTATGTAGAGGTCTTACACTTGGTAATAAAATCGTTTATAATGTAAGAAACAGTTGACTTAGTCGTAAATTATTGTGCGGCGATGACGCAGATCCAATGAGCACCATAAGAAAAAAGTAAAAACACACAGACGATGAGTAAAGAACAGAAATTAAGGGATCAGGAGAGGGATAAAAAATGACATGAGAAAAATGGTATAAATCAGATGAATCAACTGTTGTAGTAAAAATGGAGAGAAAGAACGCACATAAAGTAAATATTGAAGAAGACAAAAGAAAAACCACTTTCAAATAATATAATAATTACAAATGTTTAAGTAAGTGAATCAAAAATTTGTTTTCCAAATTTTTGCTTGTCTTTAAAAAGGTGTATGGAGTTCAATCATTTTTTTTTGGTAATTTCACCGTAAAACTCTTTTAGATAATTTAATTTGAGCGGTTCCGGAGCCCCATACGATGATTTGTCTCTTAGTTATCGTCGATCAAAGCAAAAAAGTAATTTTTGAATTTGGCAATCAATTACTCGGGAAATAATGATCATACAGAAAATCCAAGTAGGGTTTTGAAAACTGCAAAGTATTTTCCACAAGTCGTAATTATTGGTTTTTAATAAAAAAAACTGCGAAGTCAAAATTGGAAAAAAGGTGAAAAACTGCTTAATTAGTGATATCTGAATAAATTGGTATAACTTTGCTAATAACAGATAAACTAAGAATATTGACTGTAGCTTTTCAACCTCAAAGTGTCCTAAAGAAACCCTGATAGTTTCAAAGCGCTGCCATTTCCTAGTGCCCGAATTGTTTTTTGTCGTTTTTCCTGAAAATCAATGTAACGAGTAATTTTTCAATTGTTGCTCATTTTTTTGTTGAAAATGTTTTTAGCAATAATCCATATTTTCTTTATTAAAAAACTTTAATTATTTAAAAAAATGACTTTTTTGCGAAAAATTTTTATTTAGGTAAACACATGTAGTTATTTAATGAAAGTTTTATGTTACCTATATATTTACTACAAGATCAATTTGGTGAAGCAAGACGTAAGCACTAATTGCAGCATTTTAAATGTTAATTTTAAAAATACATAGGTATATTACAATAGACAAATAACAAAAATATTAAATTTGAAGTAAGATACGTATTTTTGAGTAAATATACTTGAATGAAGTAAAATACTTTCCAGTAGTAATGATTTTCAAAACTCTGACTTGATTACTGCAAACCGCAACGCTCGTTTCGAAAATCATGTGGACAATTTAGCACTTAGTCACAGCTAAATGTGTACATTACATTACATGTGAATACAGTACATGGATAGTAGGCATTTCTAAAAACATTTTTATGTAGATATTTCAAAATTTATATGCTTATTTAACTCTTTCTTTCGAGTTCACATAAAGTTATAGTTTAGTAGTTCTGTGTAACATCGGCAACACTGGGTAGTTTATCTCCCTTTCAGAATAGTCAAATTATGTTACGCATAAATAATATCACATTGAGGTCAGTGGTTCCCAACAAGTTATTTATACATTCAATTTATTTTAAATTTGTCTTTATTGCAATTTTTTTCCTAAAAAAATAAACTAAATTACATGTTCTACATAGAAAACTGCACTTATCGCTGTCTAAAATACTACCTAGTACACATTTACGATTCACTCTGTATAAAATACGAAAGGTTGCTGAATTTGCCTTAATAAATAAATTTCATGTTCNTTAAGGGATGATTTCAGAAATTTGAAAAACCATAAGCAGGAAAATGAACGAATTTTATATATTTTTTTCAACCTACTCTAAGAAATGTAAACTATCTTTTCAGAGAAATAGATATATTTTTTAATTTTAATAAAAAGTTATAACAGTTTCACAAAGTGAACGTTTTTTATCTTTATCCTCAAACAAAATTTTGAAAGCAACTTTTCTTATTTTAAATAGTCAATCGAATGGCATAGAAAAAAATCCTTTTAGTGTTAAATTATATTAAAAAATTGAAATTGTATAACTTTTTTATTAAAAGTTAAAAAATATATCTATTTCTCCGAAAAGAAAGTTTACATTTTTTAGAGTAGAATGAAAACAAAAATTATAAAATTCATTCATTTTTCTGCTTGTTATGATTTCTTAAATTTCTGAAATCATCCCTTAACTTCTAGTATCCCTAACNCTACCTAGTACACATTTACGATTCACTCTGTATAAAATACGAAAGGTTGCTGAATTTGCCTTAATAAATAAATTTCATGTTCACCGATACATGTAGGAATTTCTAGTTATCTTTGAATACGGAAACCCTTATCATATTCGTAAAAAAGCTTGTCACATATTTAACATCCTTTGGAAAATTATGAAAATGATTCTACACGGTGAAATTCCTCAAACATTCAAGACGTCATTAAAATGTGTGTACAAATAAAAAAATATACAGTACCGACCAATAAATAATTGTACTATTTGCACTAACCTGATCACAGATAATATCCCATTTTTTTTCGTAGTCGTAACTCTTCAGTAGTTTCGCTTTGTCTGGTGGGAGGTCCATAGAAGCCTGGAAAAAAAAAGGAGAAATTAATATCAAGAAAGAATAATTAAGGTTAAATCGTTATTGTTTTTTATCAAATCAAAGAAAATCTGTCAATGCACTTCAAAATATATAAAAAGTGTAGATTCAGATCATCGTCAAATGTTCATTGCAGTTCTATTAGGTTTGTTCATCGCCATATTTAACAAACATGACCTATATAAACTTCGAAATAATTTATTGAAGGGAAGTAGCTTACATAATAAGCATTTTCAATAATAAAAATAGTTAAATCTGCAAAATGGGCTTAATATTAATAATAATCAAAATTTATTAAAACTTATTGAGAACCTCTGGAATCGTTCCCGATTTACATACTACATAAAAAGAGGTAAATAGTGAATGTAAATGGCATGTCGTTCCCTTTTTTGATTCCTGTTTTTTTTTATAGTACAGAAGAATGCTGTGTAATCACTTCTACTTTAATTTTATTCCGAAGACGTGTGTCTTTTATTGTAAGTAAAGTCATTAATTTTTCTCGGTTCTTACTTTTAGCTGCTTATATTTATGTATAGTGATTTTAAAATAGGCATGCACCAACACTTGCAACTAGAAGCAGAGCTATCGGTGTAGTCAGTAGTTCCAAAAAGTTTTCGTTATATCAACGTGGTAAGTTATTAGATGTTAAACAAAATTTGTAAACATACCGCGTAGGTGTCTCATGTTTTGCTTTCGAGATTACTTCCGCCGACAAACAAATTCTGGCCAGGATTTGTTTGTACCACCAAACTAAGCTCGAAACAAGAGCACGAAACATTAACAACGTTAAATATACTTTTTTTTATATGGTCACTGCAGTTCTAACTAAAATGGGCTGTACAACAAACATCTTTGGAATGTCCGTACCCCTACAGCCGGAAATAATCAAGAAGTAACGTCGTCTTAGTAAACGCAGAGTAAATAAAATTTACGACGCCATTATTTTGCTGCCATAGTAAAGATGCCAGTGTTATCCCTTTATGATTTTCAAGAATATGTAGTTGTAAAGTTAATCACTGAAATTTGTGCCGCGTTCAGAATAATCGTTCAGCACAAGCAAATGTAAAAGTGTAAGAGAAAATAAGAATTACGTTTCGTTTCATATTTATTATATCAAATAATATTGACAATGAAAGAAAAACAGCTGAAGCAATAAAATATTCAATAAAACGAACTTGTCTAAATCTCTCATATACGAGGTGTGTTCAGAAAATAACTGGCCTTTATTTTTTAAACTTTATTATTGGTCCTTATCTCCTTCAAAGTTCTTCCTTTCCCTATTCACAAATTTTTTCCAGAGGTGTTTCCATTTGGCGAATCAGTCCTGGATAGCTTCAGAGCATCATCTCCGTAAGCTTGTTTCAAAAGTAGAAACGTTTCTGTGAAAGTTTTCCCGAGTTTCACGCAAAATTTTACGTTGCATCGTTGTTCCAGCATATTTCAAAAATGGTCACTAACACTTAAACATGTTGCACTCAAATACCAACATCAAGAAAACTAAATGAGATATCAACAATCCAAGGACATGTGGTTGCAAAGGAGGTTATGCGCAACGCAATGCTGCCAACCGCATATCACTAAATAAATATTTCAAAAAGTTCGGTTATTTTCTGAACAAGCCTCGTATGAGATGATTGCCTCTGACACTGAATTTTTTGGGGTTGTTTGGTAACATTTCAAACTGAGTTACGAGACGTCTTTTTCCGTTGTTTACTACTCCCTTCGGTCTATAAAAAGGATATAAACCACATTTTATTGACAAATATGTCCTCCTTCCACATTTCCAATCAAATAAACATTCCACATTTCCAATCAAATAAACATAACTTTGTGAAGATGGAATTGTGTTATTTACAGTTGGGTACGCAAGCTGCTCCAGAAAAACGTCTTATATAGGGTGAGTTTTGAATACCAATATTTTAAACCAATTTACAGAATAGAAAATTGTTTTTATTTGATCAAAAAAAACGAATAACATGTTAAATGTTGAAATATGCATTTTTTTATAGAAAACTTTTCGAGAACTGATGCTTAACTATTTTGAAAGGGATATGAACTATGCAGTATTGCCGGTGCTATACAAATTTTTTTATTTGAAACAGAAGAAAAGAATTATATTAAACATTTTTTGATCATATCATATAGACATTTTAAAATACCTCCATTAAATTGTTTATGGCAATATTACGTGTGTTCTATAATTCAAATATAACTTCTAAAGTCAATGTACAACTGTTCACGTGATTTTCAGGACGAGTGTTGTGGTTAACAAGTTAGTGCTTTGAAAATCACTCTTCTTGTTGGAAGTGTTTTATTCCATTTAAAGGATATTTGTATCGAGCGTTCAAATAAAAACGTGGTCAAGTTGGTTCTGAAAATTTGGACGTAGGGCGTAGCGTATAGCAAATGAACTTAACGTCATCTGTCAAAGCGCTATATCACCGCTATCAATTTGAATATTTTCGTTTTAAAAAGCGTTTAAAATGGTGTTTTCTCAAGAACAAAAAGTGTTTATCATAGAGTCCTACTTTAGAAATGGACGCAAGATTGATGGAATATGGAAGTATTCTATTGAGGAATGTTTCATAGAATTTCAAAATCAATTTCCCGGCGTTGTTGAGTACAAAA